>NC_082620.1:9131409-9432659 GCF_030936135.1 Gavia stellata
TGCCTCCGGCTGTCGCGGCTGCTCTGCACCGGCACCAGTGCTGCTTCCCTAAACCTGCACAGCCTCCAGCTCTGCTGACAGCTGGGGGGTTTTATTTCTTTTTTTGTGCCTCCTGACCACGCATCCCTGTTAGAGCACCGGAGCCAGGTAGGTGCGGTGCTGGGGTGGACGGCGCCAGCGGCAGGTCCGCGGTGCTGTGGCGGCAGCTCGGCCGTGCCTGGCCAGCAGCCACGGCGCAGCGGGGAGCCTGCCCGCCAGCTTGCTGGGGAAGGAGCGCATGCTGGCAGTGCTGCACATCGGGGACCTGTGGGTGCTCGGCAGCCTGACGGACCCCGTTGCTTTTGTGCTGGCGTACGTGAAGGCAAAGCAGGAATAACCCCATCTGACATGTCGCGTGTGGTTTTGGGCTGTGTCATTGACTCTGGCAGCTGAGCAGCACTGGGTGCCTGCGCTTCGGTGCGCACAGCACGATCACAGGCAACCTCACGTGTCGCAGCTAAATCCCCAACGCTTGTCTTGTTCGTTATCTTCATGACCAGCTTGTAAACATGCCCAAGCCCATGGGCCGCAGTCCGAGGGAGCCCGCGCCACATGGCAGGCTGGGGGAACGCTGCTCTGCAGCAGAGGCTTCCCCGGGCAGAGGGAAGGGGCAGGGCTGCTGCTCTGCGGATCCCTGCAGTGCCGGTGCTGCGTGCCGTGCCGGGGGCTGGGAGCAGCCGGGGAGCGCACGGGACCCAGCGCGGGGCATGAACGCAGAGGTGACAGCAGGAGGTGCCGGGTTGAAAGCCGTTTGCAAGCCAGAGCAGGGCAGTGTGAGTAATTGTGCTAAAGTCACCTTTCCAGTGGCATGTTGCCGGGGGGGGGGGGGTTAGTGGGGGTTGCTGAGGGTGCTGTTTGCAAATCCAGTAAAAAAGGGGTAGAAATACAGGCACAAGTACCTGGAGTGGGGAGATGCTCGGCACGGTCTCCCCTGCATCCCTTGCCTGAGCAGCTGGGAAGGACGCTGGGGTGCCCAAGGTGGGGGTCCCGCAGCTCCCCTCGCCCCAATGCCTCACCCTCGGGGGCTCAGGCTCATCAGTGGGTGAGGAGCTTCGTCCTGATCTTCAAATTAATTCCATGTACAGTTTTACCTCCTCTTGCTCCGACTGCAGCGTGTTTGGGAGGCTGCGGTCTGCAGACCATCCGCCGGGCTGGCCCACCAGAGCTTTGGCTCCCGGGGGGCTTCCTGGCCATAAATCCTCCCAGCATCCCAGCACCCATGCTCCCCCAACCCTTCGTGCTGGCGGGGAATGGGGATGGAGCTGGCTGGGAGCACAAGCTTTCAGGGCACCCTTGCAGCCGGGTCCCAGGCGCGTCCCACAGAAGAAAACACTTTTCTTCCCTTTCCATGCATCGCCCTGCAGAAACTCCTGCAGTTGCCGACTCATGGCTGAGTTTTGCCATGAGGAAGCTGAAGGTGCAGGAGTGATCTCAGAGAAGCACCAAACTGCCAGCACGGAGGGGACCAGGATTTCGGCAGCACCTTTGGCTCAGAGGACCCGGAGGGGCGGGTTGACCCCGGGAGCCAGGATGCTCTGGCTCCTTGGGGCGCAGAGCCCTGCCCCATGTCCCAGCGGTCCAGCGGCGCTTCCCGGCAAAGTTCCTCCAATGCTGTTGGAGACTTGCCAGCCACCGCACTCGGTTCCCCAGCGTTACCACGAGGTAGTGGATGCGGGGCCTTGGGTCCTGTTGAAAATTGCGGAGAGCTGAGCTCACCGCACCGCAGATCCCCAGCATGCATAAACAAACCCAGCCCTAAGCCCTGCAATAAGTTTGAGTCTCGGTTTGTGGCGGTGCAGGCAAGGAAACTGTACGGCTGCCCGCCTGCAGCTGGGGCGGGGGGGGGTCCAGCCATCCCTCGTGCAGGATTTCCCCACAGCTCACTTCAGCTTCGTTATACAGCCTCTAATTAGGTGACGCTGGATGGGCAGGAAGCAGCTTGCAGGAGCGTGCATGACGGTGCCCAGGTTGTTGACCCTGCGTTGCTGCAGGCAGCTGCCCGCTGCCAGGCAAGGGCCACGGGGAGCCGCAAAGGTGACACGAGCAGCCCCCGGGAGGAGTCGGGGGGTCGCAATGGCTTTGGGGGCTCGGCAGGGTCCTGCTCAGGATGCGCCATGCAACGATGCGGGGCCATGGGGGAGCAGCTCCCTCCTGCCCTCTCAAAAATAAACCCAGCTTTATTGAGCCCGATCTCAAGCCCCAGTGCGGCTGCAGCCAGAAGGAGCCGCGTTTCTGCGGTGCTCGGGGGAGGAGGGAGATGGGGCTCGGCACGAGGGCTGCAGTGGGGCTGGGGGCCGCGGCGGGCAGGCAGGCGGGCAGGCGGCTCCGCGGGGACGGGCTCGGCTGCCGCAGCCGCTGCCATTGGGCCGCGTGGGCTGCAGGGGCTGCGCCGGGATGCAGGCACGCGGTGCCAGGATGCTGGAGGGATGCAGGATGCAGGAGGGATGCGGGACGCAGGCACACCATGCCAGGATGTTGGAGGGATGAGGGATGCGGGATGCTGGAGGCATGCAGGGTGCTGGAGGGACGCGGGCATGCTGAGCCAGGTTGCAGGAGGGATGCAAGATACAGGAGGGATGTGGGATGTGGGCATGCTGAGCCAGGATGCAGGCAGAATGCGATATGCAGGCATGCCCTTCTGGGATGAGGGAGGGATGCAGGGACGCAGGCACACCGTGCCAGGATGCAGGCAGGATGCGTACCAAGACATGAGCACACTGTGCAAGGCCACGCTCTTGCTGTGCCCGGGGCAGCCTGGGAAGGAGCCCAGAGATCTCTCAGTCCCCATCTGGGGGAAAAAGCAGCCCATGGTGGGCCCAGTGGCATAAAGGTGGCATTTCACGGGCCTAAAGAAAGATGGGTTAAATTTAAAAATTAGCCTCAGTTTTGTAGGAAAGTGTTGTGGTTTTCTGTGATGCTGGAAACTGCTGACGGTATTGCAGGATGGGGAGCAGGAGCAGGACCACAGCACCGTAAGGAGCCATGCTGGATGCCCCCCTGGCATGGGGATGGGCACGGGGAGTGTGCCCCCCGGGCATAGGGATGGGCACGGGGAGTGTGCCCCCCTTTCCCTCGGAGCTCCTGCTTAGTGTGGGAGCCCTGGGGTCTGGGGCTGGCAGGGCTGCCGTGCCCTGCCTGCCCTTGCCCATGCCGCTGCCCTCACCACTGCCCGTGCCACACGCCCATCCGGCTCGCAAGCTTCTGCAACAGGAAGCGCCGTCATGCGCGCGCCCCAAAAAACCCCATTTCTTCCTCTTTTTCTCTTCCCCTGTTGCAGGGGTGAGGCGGCGAGTGGCTCCGGGGAGCCCAGGCTGGCTCCATGTATCCCGAATCCACCACTGACTCCCCGGCGCGACTCTCGCTGCGGCAGACAGGCTCCCCAGGGATGATTTACAGGTAAGGGCGCCGGGGGGTGCTGGGGGGGGCTCAGCAGGGCTTCAAACCCGGGGGTGCTACCCCTACAGGTGCCATGGCACCCCAAAACCGCTGCGGCACGCTTCATGCAAAAACTTCCAGGACTGCAAAAACCCACATGGCGGCAGCAGCGTTTTTGGGCTCTGGTGCCTGTTATGGGAAGAGTGGATACTTCTGGGGAGCGTGCCGGTGCCCACTGCACGGTGCCCCCAGCGATGCGGCAGGGGTGGGCACCACCAACCCTTCCCGCAGCCTCCGGCTCTGCCGCTCGGTCCCGCTCCACCTTTCTAACGGGGTTTGTGGCATCTTTCTTCTTTCTCCCCTTTGCTGTCGGAAGCGCGAGGTACGGGAGCCCCAAGCGCCAGCTCCAGTTCTACAGGTAACCCAGCCCTTCCCCCTCCCCAAAATCTCCCCCAACAAGCAGACGTGGCCAAAGCCCGGGTGGCCCCTGCCCGTGCCCGGGCTGCTGCCGGGATGGGTGCTGCCAGCATGGTGCTGTCCTGCCCGCCACGCGGGTGCTGCATGGGCTCCTGGGTGGGCATGTGCGACCACCTCCGCGCCGGCACCAAAATTCTCCAGGTGGCCCTGGCAGTGGCGGTGCGGGGGTCCCTCCGTGCAGGGCAGCATCGCCGGTGCCGTGTTTTCTCAGCCTGCTTGTGGATTCAGCAGTGCGATGTGGGGACCCCGCGTGTGTGGCTGGGTAGGCAGAGGCCGTCCTCACCAGGTTCCCCAAGCAGGCGTGGCAGAGCGTGGCCGGAGGGCTGCCGTGGGGCAGCCACTGCAGGGACGTGGGGCTCGGCTCGGGGGGAGCATCCTGTGCCAATGCTGCGCCGGGAAGAGCCCGCTGGCTTTTCCCAAGGGCAGCTCCAGGAACCCGGCCAGCCGCTCTGCTGCTCCTTCCATTAAGAGAAGCGTCATTAAGTGGTACAGAAGGCAACACTTTCTCCCCCCACCCTTTTATCGTCTGAAGTGGAGGTGGCACTTTCCCCTGCACACTGTGCCAGCGGCCGCTCCCGGGGCCGCAGCGGCCCAGCGGTGCTGGACAGGGTCTGTCCCGGCCGCAATGGGGCAGGGGAGAGGGGGCTGCCAAACCAGGCAGGCACAGCCACGCACCTGAACTGCTGGACACATCTGGTGTGAAAGGCTCCTGAGGCTGACCGGCAGGAGCCAGCTTGCCCATGGGCTGCCTGCAGGCAGCTGCCGCTGGTGCCTGTCACCCAGCCCCATTTCGGGGCTTCTGCCTGGAGGAGTCCATGTTTTGGTCCTGCCACAGCCCAGCTCCAACCCTGCTGCCGTGGGGACCGTGGGGAGGGCTCTGTCTGCTGCAGGGGACCAGCTCTGCTCCCCGACGGCCCCCAGCACCCCTGGCTGTCGCTGCCGCTCCGCGTGCTGGTGGCGCAGGACCTGTCACCACGGGGCGAGGGTTGGCTGCGGGCGGAGGCAGCAATGCCAGGTTTGATAAAGCAGCGGCGCATCCCCGGGCTTTTAGCGAAGCGGCCATGAATAATTTAGCTCCCCTTCGTGAGGAAGAAAATCCCCTAATAGGGCTAATGGAGCGCGGTGAGAAAGCTGGGCTCTGGGGGGGCCCGTCGCAGCCGCCAATTGCTTTGGACTCCGAGCGCCGACACTCCCCTAATGCAAAAAACCCGGCAGCGGTGCGTCTCTTATAGCTGCCCCAAGGCAGCCCGGCCGCCCAGAGCTTTGCCGTTGATGAGCAGCATCCCCGGTGCGTGGGTGAGTCGGGGCCGGCAGTGCGGGTGGCGAGCGGGGACGGGCACAGCCGGCGGTGCAGCCCGCTGTGGGCAGCAGGGAGGATTTGCTGCGCAGGAGAACTCAGGATTTGGTGGCTTGGGGAGGTTTTCGTTTGGGGTCTTTTTGGTTTTAGGCAGGCTGTTGATTGCCAACAAGTTCCCAGCTTGGCAAGCTGGGCTGGACGGACGCCTTTCCGAGCAGCTACCCTGTGCACCTGAATGTCACCCACTTGTTGTGCCCCTGACGCGCACTAACGGTCCCCTGTTATCCCGCAGAGCCTGTGTCCTGCCCCCATCCCCACTCCTTCCCTGCAAAACAGCCTTTCCTGCTTGGGCACAGCGCTGCTGGGGCTTCGGCAGCTCCTGCAGCCCCGTTGCTTCTCGTCCCTCGGGCAGCATCAGGATTTCTGCTAACGAACAGCCTGTGGATGAAGCCACTGCCTCCACGCTCTCTCTGCTGCCCGTAACATTGCTCAGCCTAAAATCAGGGAGGTGTTGAAATGAGGCAGCTGGTGGATTCCCACCCCGTTCCTCAAAGCAGCCCAGTCCAAACCCCCCGGCTCCCCTTGCTGCAGCCATTTCATTGCAGCACGGTGAAGCGAGCTCAGACTTTTCCCGTCCGCTATTGGGCAAGGGGATCCCACCGGGGGTGAGAGGATCCCGCCGGGGCTGGGTGCTGTGCCCATGCCCAGCCGGAGCCACTGTCACTGCCCTAATAAAAACCACCAGCTTTGGAGAAGGACTGGCGCCAGTGGTGCCGGCTCCGGACTCTGGTTTCAAGGCGCGGCAGGAAGAGGAGGCTGGTGGCCAGGGTTCAGTTTAGCTTTGCTGCAGGAGTGGGGTCCCCTTTCCACATCTCCCTGCATTCCCAAGCCCTTGCTGCAGAGCACGAGGAGCGCGGGAGTGTCTCTGGTGGTGCTGGGTATTGCAGGAGCCCACCGGGGCTTCGGTCACCCCTTGCCAGCTGCTGCTCTGTATCTTCTGGGTTTTCTTCTTTTTTTTTCTTGAGGTCACATCTCAATGGGAAAGTGCACTTTGCTTTTGGCTCCTGCTACCGTAACTTTGAGCTTTGTGGGGAAAGAAAAAAACCACCGGCTGGAGCCCAGCCGGAGCCTGATGCCAGCACAGCCCCAGCACAGTGCACTCCCAGCAGCCTCTTCGGCACCAGTGCCGCGGTTTTGGCCCGGTCCCCGCTCCTTCTTTCAGACACTGAGTGCGAGGGATGCTGCAGAGAGCAGCAGGGAAATTGATGCCGGTGCCACCGCCAGTGAGATCCCAAGCATAGAGGCAGCAAGCACCTCCGGCATGCGAGGAGCCCGCTCTGCGGCAGGCTATTTTCGGCAGCCCGCACCAGCTGGGAGGTCGCTGCCATGGCTGCGGGGAAGGTGTTGGCTGGCGACGCGGGTTGCGGCAGCCTGCCGCAGGCATGGCAGCCACCAGTGAGCGCCCGGTGCCCACAGCCACCCTGTGGATGCCCACCCTCCCTGGGGAGCCCCACAGGGCCATCTTTCTTGTCCTGACCTCTGCCACCCGCTGGCACGCTATGCTGGATTCTCACCAGAGGCACTTGTGCCACTGCTCGCCCCCCCCCAGCCCGCTTCCGGGGCCCACCACGTCCCTCGTGGGCATGCAAACCATTGGCAGCCCAGCTGGTGCGAGCTGGGAGGCAGCGCAGCCAGGGCATGTGCCAGGCTGCAGCAGCTTGCCGGGCTCAGGGCAGCCGTGGCGGGCACCCGCTGCAGCCCCAGCTGCCCATCGCCTGCCAGCCATGGGCAGCTCCGTGTCCCTTCCCTGCCGCGCTGCCGCCCTCGCCCTTCCTTTGCTCTTCGGCTCCCCTGCCAAGGTTTTACTCTGCTGAAGTGACTGGCTTTGCCAGGGTCCCTGCTCTCCCCTCCCCGCGCCGCAGACCCGCCGCACATCCTTGCAAGGGTGGGTGCCACCACTCCGGTGTCGCAGTGCAGGCGCAGGCACAACTCTTCCACGAGCAGCGGCAGAGCCTGGCGTCATGGCGGGGCACTTTCCTGGCTCTCTCCGTAGCATCCCTGAGCAGTCGGCAGCGGGGCCAGGCCGCAGAGCCCGCGCTCGGGTGGCGGGATGCTCTCCATGACGTACAGCGAGAGCCTGCGCAGCGTGGCCAGCCGGCACCCCCCCGAGTGGGGGCTGCCGCCGGCCCCCCAGCCGGCAGACACGCTGGAGCTGCGGCGGCTGCGGGACGTGCGGGCGGCGGCACGGGCGAAGACGCTGGAGGAGTTCCTGCGGATGCACGGGCTCTCACTGGCCGACAGCACCGCCCGCACCACCGGCATGAAGTACAGGTAAGGCAGCGCCGGCACCTGCCGAGGCGGCAAACACTGGGAGGGCCAAGCGCGCCTGGCCGGAGTTGTGGGGATGGAGCAGGGGATGCTGCTTAGCGCTGGTTTTACACCTTACTGGGGAAAAGCTCGGCTTTCACCGATTTCCCTGTGCCCAGCCGAGGTTGAGAGGAGCTGGTGCCCTTGGCGCAAAAGGCAATCTCGTGCGGCGTGTGCAGGAGAGGCTGCAGCAGGTCAGCGCCGTTACCTCTTGCTTGCTTGATGGTGGTCTTTGAGCTTCTCACTTGATGGTCCCTTTTGCTGTTGGGAAGTTTGCAAGTGCAAACACACTCTGTGCTTTTAAAGATCAGGTGGTTGGAGCAATCTACAGAGATGCTTTATCCGTCTGACGAGCGTTCATTGCAGAGCTGGTGCTCCATTAAGTTCGCATGCGGGTCCCGGGCGCAGCATAAGGTGTATCAGGATTTCAGCCAACTTTTGTCCTTCTCGTTACCCGCCTGTGTGGGGAGGATGCACCGGGCAGCCAGAGAGTCGGCCGCTGCTCCTCTGAGGGCACATGGCTGGTTTTCCCAGTACATCCATTCCCCTCTGCCCCAGCATCGCAGGTGGGGTGATGGGGCATGAGGCCGGGCACCCCCGAAGACCCAGTTCAGGCTTGGACTGGGGACACCAGGGCTGGGGCCAGCAATTGTTCCCCCCTGTGAAAAATGCAGGGGTGCCCCTCGCCCCCCCGCTGCAGCGAAGCCCCTGGGTGCCGGCAGCTCTGCCGGCTCCTGCCGTGCTGTGCCACGCTGCGGGTCAGGTTCCCCTCCGCTCACAGTGACAGAGGTAACATTTACACAGTGGCAAGAGCCCATCTAATATTCATGGGGCGATTATTTATTGATGGGGAGAGGCTGGCACAAGGCACTCCCAGCGATGCTTCTTCGGGCATGTGCCCACTGTCCCCAAAATCTCTGGGGTTTCTCCTCCTCCGGGAAGCTGCTGATTGCTGCCGGGTCCCCCCGCCCCGGGGCTGGCTCCAGCGCTGGTGGGATTACCCAGCTAAGGAGCTTTGTGGCAGAGGGAAGCGGAGATTACAAGATTTCTCATTAGGTCAGGGCCGAACATGCGTAATTTCCCCCGCAGGCAAAGCCCCGGCCCCACTCCTTGCTCCTTCCCCCGAGGGGCACGGCGGGTGCCGGCAGCCGGCACATGGCCCCAGTGCAAAACAGTGCTGTAGCACAGCCGGCTTGCATCCCTCCTTCAGCAGGAGATGCTGAACTGGCTTTCGCCTCAATCCACTTAGCTCATGCTGGGCAAAATCTAGGGGACGTGCCGCTGGGGCCGCAGCCCCGAGGCGGGCAACCAGTCCAGCTTCGGCAAACCACCGGGCTTTGCCCGCGGGAGAGCCAGCGGCATGGCCACCGCCTGCGCACTCGCCCCAGAATCATGTATTTGGCGATGTGCAAGCGCTCCTGCCGGGAGATTTTTGTTTTGGACGTGCATCCGCCTGAGAGGAGGGATGCTGCGCTGCCGCGGCGCAGCTGAAGGGAGGCAAGAGGCACCTTCGCCCCGGGGCCTCAGTCCCCCGCTGCGCCCCAAACCTGGGCTAGGCTGGAAGCGTTGCCCGCGGGGGCTGCCTGGCAGGGTGCGGGGGGTCCCTTTGGGGGACACCCGCTGCGGCGCTCCCCTTCCTGCCCCCCACCTGCCCGGGCACCGCTTGCTCGCTTCCTGAGCTCATCAAATATTGAGGGCAGGAGGGCTGACGGGAGCCAGCTCTGCGCCCGCTGCCTCGCAGCCCCCCGCCGTCACGTTGGTGGAGCGGCGGCGCGTGGGCGCGCAGGAGGAGCTCCCCGCCTCGCCCGGGGCGCTGGCTAAATTTAGGCAGCTGGCACGGCTGCCCGCCGGAGCAGCATGCAGGTCTCCTTTGTGTGCTCCGAGCACAGCATCAAGAGCCGGAGCGCGGAGGACCGGCTGAACCGGCAGAATGCCGGCAGCCCCAGCCTCGGCACCCGTGGCAAGTTCCGGGCAGTGGCCATGGTGGCCCGCAGCCTGGGGCAGCTCTCGGTGCAGAACGTCCCCTCCTCCAGCGAGTCCAGCATCAAGCAGCCGGGGATGAAATACCGGTAGGAGACGGGCGCGCTGCTCCGGCAGGCAGATTTGCTGCCTGCTCGGCTGCTTTCTCTGTTCCTTGTTGAGATTTAGGGGGTGGCGGGGGGGTCTGGGGTGGCTGGATGTGCTGCACTCCCCTGATCCCTGGCTTGTGTCCCGCTCTGTAGGTTTCTCGGTGCTAAAAGTGCTGACCGTGCGCCTCTGTTGCCTTCCTCGCCATTTACTCCTGTCCCCTCTCGGCGTGGGTTTGATCCAGTCTCACATAAAACCAGCAGGATGGGGGGCAGAAAGTCACCCTAAAATTTGGGGTAGGATTAGTAGGATCCTTGGGACCTGCTGAGCTGGGCAGGCTGCGGAACCAGGGGGGGTCTGAGAGTCGCGGGGCGAGATCTGCAGACTGCCATGCCATCCTTACGGCTCTGCCAGAGACTCGCTGCCCTGCGAAGCGTGCGCGGAGCTATAAGCCAGGATTCGGCCCTCGGCTGCCCGCAATGGGTTTGGAAACTAAGGGCGGCATTTGCACACTGTGCCCCCCGCCCCCCCAGCCAGCACCCGCTGGGTTAACGCGCTCCACGTCCCTGGCACTGGAGCAGAGCGCTGGGGGGACGAGTGTGTACCCAGGCTGGGGGCTCCCCCCGGGATGAGCGTGCACGCCACGGTCCAGCTGATGGCTGCTGCGTGCCCTCGCTGCAGCCCAGATGAGACCGGCATTGGGCTGCGAAGCGCGTCAGGCTGACAGAGCACGGGGATGAGACCAGCCATTACCCACCATCGTCGTCCAAATCAGCCGAGTCCCCTCGCCCGGGCGCTGGGGAGGGGTCCGGGGCGGCCCCGTCCAGCTCTCGAACACTGAACCCTGGTGGTGGCGGCGCTGGGGCCACGGGCAGTGGCACCCTCCGGGCTCTGCGCTCGTGCCCCGCGGTCGCGTCCCCATCTGGAGGAGGAGCGCACCAGGGGCCACCCTCTCCTGGGCACTGGGTGACCAGCTCAAGGGTCCCCGCCGGCAGCTGCGGGGGGGACGGTGACACAGGGGGAACACTGTGCAAACGGGCAGGATAGGAAGGCCATGGCGCAGTGCGGGGGGATGCTTGGCCTGCCCCAATATTTGCCAGCATCTCTGTTGGGCGGCCGGTCAACACGCTTTCAGGCAGGGAAGGTGGGAGCGGCAATGTGCTGCTGGTGCCCACCCGCCCGGGAGGACCCCGGCAATGCCCCTGCAGCCTGGAACGGCCGGGACAGGCCTGGTGCCATCCCCTCCCCACCGCAACCCCCCATCACAGGGCCCTGAGCCGCCCCTGCCCCACGGCGGCAGCCTCTCCCCACCGCGAAACGCTCTAAAAATAACGCGGGGTTGGGGGGGCAGCGCCCGTGCCTCCAGATGTTGGGCAATAATGCGGTGGTGCGGAAGGAAGATGCCCTGACTCGGCTCAGCCCGCGATTCACCGCCGCCGCTGCCGGACTGTGGCTGCTCCCTGCCCGGCTCCCCGTGCCCATGCCGGCGGTGGCGGTGCCTCCCGGTTGCTACGCGACACCCGTGCGGGCGAGCTGCCACGTCTCACCTACACTTTATTTATTTTAACGCTCATTGCTCGAGCCTTTGTCATTTTTAACGAGAAACTGACTCTCCATCACCGCGGCGAAGGCGTCTGCCAGCCCGGCCCCCTTCCCCAAAGCTCTTCTCCGGCTCCTTGTGCCAGCCAGATTTTCAGGGGTGCTCCATTTCTCCGGGATGCCGCTCTGCTCCCGAGCACTCTCTCCCCGTGCAACACCTGTGCTCCCCCGTGTCACACCGCAGAGAACGGGCACAGCTCGCGCCGTGTGTGGGATGCTCCAGGCCTGACCGCTGGTGTGCCATCTCCCCCTGCTCCTGCCCTGTCCCCCTGCGCTGGCGACACTGTCAGGGGAGCCGAACACTCCGGCCTCATCATGGGAGCCACTTTAATCAGGTCACTGCCCGCTGCTGCTCCCGATTAGCCTGCCGGGCACGGCAATTATTTTGCGTGCAGGAAACAGCATCTCTGCGCCAGTGCTGGCCATGCCGCCAGCGAGCTGCGGCGTGCCTGGCCTGGGATGGCTTTTTAATCAGTCGCAGGGAGACCGTCCCAGGTGGGGATGAGGATGGGCTCCCTACAGGAATGGCAGTAGGGAATGGGGATGGGGACCAGGGATGGGGATGGGGACCAGCACTGGGGACCACGACTCGCTGGCACGCAGATGCATTAGGCAGCATTTTGGGGCTCTCTGGTGGCTTTCCTAACGGGTCTCTGTCTTCCAGGAACCTCGGGAAGTCTGGGCTGCGCGTGTCCTGCCTGGGCCTGGGTAAGTGCCGGGGTTTGCCACGGTCCCTTGGCAGCTCCTCCGTCCCACGGCTACTGCCAGTGCTCCCTGGCGAGGGCGGCGCTCGCCTGTTCCGGCGATGCTTTGCAAAGGGAAGGAAAGGGTTTTCCTCCAGCCCGGCAGTGGTTTTGAGACACGGCCCAGAATTTGTCACATTATTTTCTCTTTTTCTCCTCCGACATGATAGGAAGTGACTGGGCTGTGCTGGGAGTGTCATGCCACATGTAGTGGGGCCAACCGCAGCCACCGCGTGCTGCAGCTGTGCCGGGGGAGCCAGGGTGGGTGGCCAGGGTCTTGGGGCAGCGGCGTTCGGTGCTTACTGCGATCACCACACTCACTGTGCTCACCATGCTCACCGTGCCTGCACCCTCTCTCCTCCGCAGGGACATGGGTGACTTTCGGAGGGCAAATCACAGATGAGGTAAGGATCGCACCCCATCCCTCCCCGGCCTTTCCCGAGCGAAGCGGGGAATGGATGGGGCTGGCACAGCCACAGCTGCTGGTCTCGGTGCACATGGTGTGCCGGAGCTCACCAGTGCGCGCCTCCGCACTCCAGCTCTCGGCCACCCCCTTCCCCAACCCTCCCCGCTCTCCCCTCGCAGATGGCGGAGCAGCTGATGACTTTAGCCTATGACAATGGCATTAATCTCTTCGACACAGCAGAAGTCTACGCCGCCGGCAAGTAGGTACCCCGCTTCGGCATCAGCATAAGGGGCCTCATCCTGCACCCTGGCCTCCGGCACCTCTGAGCCATGGCAGCACTGGGTGTCTCCTGGGTTTGCCAGCTGCAAAGCAGCTCCCCGGACGGGGCAGCAAGTGCTTGCTGACGGGGGGGTGATGGCTCATGAGGTCCTGCACTGCCTGTGGCTGCCTGCACCACGCAGGTGTAGCCGTGCACCCTCTGCGTCACGGCAAGCAGCGGCTGCAGCCGGGGAGCAGTGGCTTGGAGGCATCACAGTGTGTCCACATGCCCACTTAAAAATAGCGAGCTCGCGTGTCAGGGAGCAGCTCGGCTCTGCGTGCTGCAGCCGGAGGGGAAACGGCATCCTCACGGCCACTGCATTTGCCTCTTAGTCTGCCGGGGACTGGGGCCGTCCCTGCTGGCTGCCACCCCTCCCTGGGGCCGCAGCTGCCGGGGCACTGGCAGCTGACATCCCCTTCCCTTGTAGGGCCGAGGTGGTGCTGGGGAACATCATCAAGAAGAAAGGATGGAGGTAAGCCGGACTTCATTCCTGTGTGGCAAAGCCGTCACCACGGTGCCGTTGGGCTGGGGAAAGCTGGCAGAGCAGCCCCAGGCATGAATGCGTGCGGGCAGGGAGCGGGCAGGGAGCAGGCAGGGCGTGTGGGGCTTTGCAGGTGCTGCCACTGGTGACTCTTTCTTTCTCCCTGCAGACGGTCCAGCCTGGTCATCACCACCAAAATCTTCTGGGGAGGAAAGTAGGTAGCGCGCCTGCCCCATGGCAGAGTGGCCAGAGTGCGCCGTGCTCTCACCCACCTTTCCTTTCCCAGGGCCGAGACGGAGAGGGGCCTGTCCCGAAAGCACATCATAGAAGGTAGGGATGCTCACCGGCTGCTGCCGGCCTCGGTGCCAGACTGTGCCTGCGCCAGCTGCCTCACCGGCTGGTGGCACAAAGCCCGGCACCCCTGATGGTCCCGTTGGTGCGGCAGGTTTGAAGGCGTCGCTGGAGCGGCTGCAGCTGGAGTATGTGGATGTGGTGTTCGCCAACCGGCCCGACCCCAACACACCGATGGAAGGTGGGTGCTGTGCCGCGATGCCGCACTCCTCCCTGACGCCTTTTATTGCTGTCGCAGTTGGTTTGTGCCAGGTTTTTATTTCAAGGGCATTTTCCCTTCCCGAGCAGAAACTGCCCCTCCGCCGCCGCAGTCAGCCCACGCCGTGGCTAAGCCTCTGCCACCCTCAGCCCGCTGCCAGGACCCCCCTCGGGCTGTGGCAGGGGCGGGTTGGTGGCACGGCGACGGATCACTGCCCCCGCTCGCTCGCTCCGCTCCGCCGGCAGCGGCCAACTGCGCTCTCTCTCAATCTCTCTTTTATCACCAGGGCACCCATTTAGTTCCTCCAAGTCCAGGACTTTCATCATAGAAGGTACTCCCTGCCCGCACTCTGCCCGCCGGCCGCCGCCTGTGTCCCAGCGGCATTTCCTGGGGCAGACCCCCCACTCCTCTGAGATTTCCATCCCTGTCCCCCCTGCCCCTAGCAAACCCTGACGTAAAATGCACAGGCAGCAGCAGCACAACAAAAACACACCCCACCCCTTCAGACCATCGTGCTGTTAAAGGGGAAAAAAGCAAAGAGGCTCCCCAGCCTCCCCAGGGTCCTTGCCATGGGGCACCCTTCGCAGCCGTGCGGGGGACCACGGCAGGGTCCCTCCTCGCCAGGGCAGCTGTGAGCGTGCCAGGCCGTGTGCTCCGGCACCAGCCAGGCGAGCCTCGTGCCCATCGCTCTCCCCGCTGCCCGCCTTCAGCTGCAGGAACGCGCCTTGGCTTGGCCCCAGCCCGCATGGCTCAGGGCCGGCTCCCCCGGAGACCCCCCGCGCCCCCAGCATGGGGTCTGGAGTTCCCTCCCTCTCCTGGGTCTCGGTGCATGGGCGATGCTTCAGGTCTCTCCCCCCACAGCAGTGCCAAGCACGGCGCCGGCGCTGGTACCCTGCGGGGCGTGAGGCCAGTGCCAGGAGCCAAGCAGCTGGTGGCTGGAGAGCCCCGGCATCACTGGTGGCATGTCAGGGTCAGCCATGGTCCCCGGCACATCCCGAGCAGCTGCTCCCTTGGTCCGCATCCTGCTCCTGCTCCAAAAGCATCCTCCTCCTGCTCCGAAAGCATCCTCCAGACACAACCCAGCTCCTGCCTCCCGCCTTGGCATTGGGGAGTGGGATGCTCACCAGCCGTCGGCACAACACGAGCTCCCTCCTGCCAGTGCAGCACCCCGCTAACCCCTGCCTGCCGCTCTCCCCTTCCCTCCCGGCAGAGACGGTGCGAGCCATGACCCACGTCATCAACCAGGGGATGGCCATGTACTGGGGGACCTCGCGCTGGAGCTCCATGGAGATCATGGTAGGGGCCCGGGGGGCCGGGGCTGGCCGCGGTGAAGCAGCCCCGGTGCCACTGGTGCCACTGATTTAATTAGACAGCAGCTGTCAGGAGCCAAGTGCTTGCAGATGTGCTTGAGCCTTAATTATTTTTTGGGGCCGCTGCTCAGGGCTCAGCCAGGAGGATCGGGGAGGGGTCGACGAGGGGCTTGGGGTGGGCGGCGGGGCACTGAGGGTCCTGGCTCTTCGGCAGGAGGCGTACTCGGTGGCCCGGCAGTTCAACCTGATCCCACCGATCTGCGAGCAGGCCGAGTACCACATGTTCCAGCGGGAGAAGGTGGAGGTGCAGCTCCCCGAGCTCTTCCACAAAATAGGTAGAGCAGCGGGGGTCCTGCCCCAGCCCCCCCAAAGCACGGCACTCCCCAAAGCCTGGCACTGCCACGGCCAGGTGGGACACGGCACACGTCCCCGGGGCCAGCCAGCCTCTGTGCCACAGTGCCCGGGGGAACTGGGGGGCAAAAGCGTCACCCCCCGCTGTGCTCTGCCCCCAGGCGTCGGAGCCATGACCTGGTCCCCGCTGGCCTGCGGCATCGTCTCGGGGAAGTACGACGGGGGGATCCCCCCCTACTCCCGCGCCTCGCTGAAGGTGAGCCGAGCCGGGGCTGAGGGGGGGTCACAGGGGAGCAGGGCCAGGGGCATCGCAAGGTCCCAATGGGAGCAGGAGGTCCAGGAGCCATGACCTAGGAAGTTTGGGGATGCCCTGCCTGCGCAAGGTCCTGGTACACCCCAGTCCCACCATGACACCCCCTCCGAGCCCCCTCCCACCCCCCCCAGGGATACCAGTGGCTGAAGGACAAGATCCTGAGCGAGGAGGGCCGGCGGCAGCAGGCAAAGCTGAAAGAGCTGCAGGCCATCGCTGAGCGCCTGGGCTGCACCCTGCCCCAGCTTGCCATCGGTAAGGGGCCAGGGGAGGCCGGGGGGGTGCGGGGGGGGAGGCCGGGGGTGGCCGGGCCACGCTCAGGCTCTGCTCTCCCTGCTGCCCCAGCCTGGTGTCTGCGCAACGAGGGCGTCAGCTCCGTCTTGCTGGGTGCCTCCAATGCGGACCAGCTGATGGAGAATATTGGAGCAATACAGGTCAGTGCTCCCTGCCTCGTCGGCACCCCGGCAGCGCGCGCCGGGGGAGGCTTCGCCATGCGGAAGCGAGCAGACGCTGCTTGCGGGGCTTTAACCAGGCAGTGCCTGCCTGCACGTGCTTTGCTGCTGCAGTGCTGCAATGCACGCTCCTGCAGCACATGCTCCTGCAACGTCCAGTCCCGCAACGCTTGCTGCTGCAACGCGCTGTGTAGGAAAAGGAGGTTGTGAACCTCACTTGAAACAAAAATTATGGGTTTTGCTTCATCCGAAGCTGAGTGGCAGAGACGAGGCTTTGCTGGGCTGAGAAGGCAGGGGCTGAGCCTGACCCAGCCTTTCCGTAACTGGGTCGCTCAGCCGGCAAGCTGGGGCTTGTAGCATCAAGGTGGCGGAGTGGAGGCGGTGAGCGCGGCACGGCCACATGCTGCCCCTGGCTGCATCCTCCCACGTGCACCAGTGGCACGATCCCGACTCCCAACGGCATCCCCATCTACCGCAGGTCCTTCCGAAGCTGTCGTCTTCCATCGTCCATGAGATCGATAGCATCCTGGGCAACAAACCTTACAGCAAGAAGGACTACAGATCCTAAGCGCGCGCTTAAGCGCGCCGCCCACCGCGCAGCCCTCGCCGCCCGTTCGCTTGCTTACGCTTTGTTGGAGCAAAGTGGAGAGTGTGGTTTGCACCACGAGCCCAACGCGCCACGAGCGCCGAGAGCCAGCGCTCCCGCCCGCGCTGCCCCGGACCATCGTACCGCTGCCACCCAACATGGCTCTGGAGCGCAGGGACGGCCGCTGGCGGGGAACGCGTGAGGGCGAGCCCCAAGCTGCCCAGCCACCCTGCCCGCAGCCAAAGCCGCTGCGGGTGCCGCCAGCGCGGCATGGGGACCTGTTGCATGCGTCGCTCCCGCCCCCCCCGCGTTGCTGGAGGCGGTGGGCGTGGGGGCGGGTGTGGGGGCGCGAGCGGGTGCTGTACGCCCACAAGACCGACAACACGAAGCTGTTCCCCAGCCTGCGCCCCGGCCCCTCGCCTCTGCCCTGCCTGCCTTGCGGCGGTGCCAGCCTGGCACCGGCACCATGGGGGCTGCAGTCCCACAGGAGCACCCGCTCCCGGGAGGGGGGAAGGGGGCGGCGGGGCAGGGGGATGGGGTGGGGAGGGGGTACCCCTGTGGGTGGGGGGCAGCCCCCCAGGGCCACAGCTGCCCGCCGAGGGAGCCCGGGGTGCCCCCGCCTGGGCCAAGCAGGGCGCTGGGCTCAGCTGGGGTATGGGGGGGTGAGGGGGGGTGAAGGCCAGTGCGTGAGCGTGTGTGTGCACACATAGACACGTATGGATATATGTGTATGTGCACATTTTGTACACCTGTGTGCGTACATCTATATGCATATCTACAGGCAGCTGTGTAGATATAACACTGTATCTACAAGTACCTTTAGCTACATTTACATACAAATGCATCTATATATGCACACACATATATAAACTACAAGTTTATATACATACACACATACATCTACAGCTGTGTATACAGATGTAGATCATTCTCTACCTATATCCCTATAGTTATACCAATCTTTTTACAGATATCAATACCTATTTATATATCTAGATGTATGTATGTAGCTATATGTGCACACATCTATGAAAATTACATATATAATATGTATACAAACACACAAATGTAGACATGTGCATTTGTATATATACAGACATATATATCTATATAGTTATACGTAGGTATATAGATGTGTACATATCCACGTAAATATATTGATATAGCTACATATATATTTGTATGTATGTATATGCACACATATATGAAAATTACAAATAGATATATACATAAATGTGTGTATATACAGCTATATGTGTATATACAGATCTATCTATAGCAATACCTAGCTCTATAACTATATACTCATATCTATACCTATATGTATAAACATCTGCCTATATATACATGGCCATATACATATTTGTAATTTAGATATAGCTATAGATATATCTCTATATATATCTCTGCGTATGCTCTCTCTGTGTAGAAATACACACATCTTTGCCAATACCTATATATATATCTATGTCCACATACATAAATACACACACACATAAATATAAAAGTTACACATTTACATACAAAACTGTAGCTCTATGCATAGACACATATATATGTGTGTGTTTATCCACTGTATATGTAGATAGAACTACCGTAAATGTGTGTGCACGCGTGTCTCTATAGATGGGGGGTGTACGTGTACACGCACACACAGAGTCTCTCACAAACCCCACACCAGACATGTCACGAATCTCTCGGTGTGTTTGTGGGGGAGTCTGCGTACACACATACACACCCCCTTTAGATATGTCGATTTATTGGCATCTAACCTACAGACCTTTATCTATATGTGTATATCTATTTATAGATATAGAACTACATTATTTATAGATATAGAACTACATAGATGTTTGTAGGCACATATAAACATACATATACTCATATATGTATAAAATTACAAATATATATGTGTGTATCTGTGTATACACACATAGGTATACTACATATGTGTAGCTATACGCTTTTATCTGTATCTATGTCTACACTTATATATAAATATATAAAAATTACAAATACACGTGTGTGTATATACACACACAGATCTATATACCTATATAGCCATATAGAGATACAGATATAGCTATAGCTACATATGTGTGTGTGTGTATATATACATATATACATTACAAATATATTTTTATGTGTATATATACACACAGACACATATATGTGTGTATATACCTATGTAAACACAGATCTATACTTACATATATACATCTATGCCTATCTACCCATATCTGTGCCTATATCCATACACACACCCCTATATATTTACTTATAGATTTACATAAGCATATATCCATGAACACACATGGATTAAAGCTACAAATGCATTATATACACATGCCTATAAAAATATACAGATGTATGTGTATATATACACACAACTGCATAGATATAACTGTACCTAAGTATCTCTACCTTTAGCTATACCTAAGATCAATATATAAGCATACATAGATATAAATAGGTAAAGATCTATATGCACACACCTCTCTAAAAATTACAATTCTATGTGTATCTACAGATGTGTATACCTAGATATATACACATCTATATATATGTATATACATACATCTATGTATGTGCATATGCACCCATATAAAAATTACAACAAATACCAACATACACACACACATTTATGTCTGCCCGTGTGGGTGCGCGTGCGTGTGCAGGAGGAGCAGGGGGGAGCCGGGGGCTGCTGGGCTGGGAGGGGGCAGCTCCTCGGCCGCCGGCCGGGCAGGGACCCTGCATCTGCGTGTGCATGCGTGTGTGTGTGCACACCTGTGTGCGCAGGATGGCGCGGGCGCTGTGACTGCAGCCGGGACCCCCTTGGGGCCACCCAGTCACCGCCAGCGCAGCCGCCTCCACCCCCCGCGGCGGGACCCCTGCCCTCACCCCCCCCAGCCGCTTGCCCCCACCAGGCTCCCGCTGCATCCTTCCGAAAGGATTTATTAAAACACAGAGAACAGAAACCGGGACACACGGAGTACGACGTGAATGCGGGGGCTTGCTTACAGCTGCCGTCAGCCTCCGGCGAGAGGCCACCACCGTCCCAGCTCCGGCTGTCCCCTCCCTCCCACCTGCGTCACCTCCACCCGCGTGCCCCAAGCCCGGCACACGGGGAGCCCCAGCCTTGCCACGACCCCGCTGCCGGGACAGGGCTGGGGCTCCCCGCGGCAGCGCTGGCACACGCTGACGCTCCCACCAGGGCTGGGCAGGCAGGCTGCAGCAGTGGGGCTGGCAGCACGCATGCACTTGCTCAAACACCACGAGGACGTAGAAATGGACCTTACAGGGAAGCTCGGGAGCGGGAGCCAGCTCGGCCCCGGACGGGTGCCCTGGAGCCGCCAGCCAGGAAGCAGGGCTTCCCCTCACACCCGCACGTGCCAATAAAACCAGACACAAACACCATGACTCTACCTCCCTTCTCAGCTCAGCCCACCTTGCTCAGACAAACTCTTCAAGTCTTCAATAAGAAAGTGCAAAAAATGTACACGGAAATGAAACCCCCATCCCAGCCGCTCCGGCGACGGCGGGGGGTCGCGTCGGTTGAAGCACACTTGAAGCGGGAGCGGGAGAACCTGGCAGCGCCAGCAGCAGCTTGTCTTCCACGCAGGCAACGCCACTGCGCTTCCCCTGCCCTTCCTCCAGCGACAGGGCAGCTTTCGGCTGGGGGGCCAGGGAGCAGCCCCCGGGGTCTGCTGCAAGGAGAGGGGACAGCTGTCCGTCAGTCAGGCTTCAGACCTTCCCCACGCCAAACGAGGGGCAGGGGGAGCATGCCGATCCCCCCCCGGGCAGAGGCAGCCAGCTCGGGCATCCGGCCCAAGGGCTTTGGGAAAGATCCTGCCCCTGCTCCTGCCTCACACTGGTACTCGCTGCAGTTGCTCGAGCCAGAGGCCGCATCCAGACACCGGCACTTGGGGAAGCAGCCCAGAGCGGAGCCCTTGTACGGCCCCCTCGCATGTCTGCATGCGTGTTCTCACGAGGCCCCCGCGAACGAAACACGGAGAGCAGTGAGCGCAGCCCTACCTCAGCTGGAAACGGGAGCTGCAGAGGAAAACCGTGGGAACAGCTAAATATCTGTCATGAGAGAGAGGAAACACCCTGCTTACCCACCGTCCTTTGGCGATGCTCCTGGCCCATTCAAATCCACCCCCTGAATTTCTCTGCCCAGGAGCGACCACTCGAAACCCCTACCTACCGGTCACGTATGGTCCCAAAGGCATCTGACTGTAGTTGACAATCCCGCCCGGCCCGGGACCTCGGAAGTTTGGCCCGAAGTTGTTGTTGTAGATCTGGGAGGAGCCGAAGGAGCCCTGGAGAGGTAAGGAGGGAGAAAGGCCGCTGACATGCAGCCCCAGCCCCACTGCCACCCCCCAGCGAGGAGCTCCATCCTCGTCCCCGCTGACCTGCTGGACAGCGGGGTCCCCCCCGCGGGTGGCCAGGCGGCTGAGGATGCTCCGCTCGGACATCTGCAGCCGGGCGGCCACGGGCGGGATACGGGACAGCATGGAGGGCAGGCGCGTCACGTCGGCCTTCATGTCGCTCAGCAGTTCCTCGAGCTGGTTCAGCACTGCAAGCAGAGCACGGGGGTGCTCAGGCTGGGGGGACGCCTGCCAGACCCCTGGCAGACATGGGAGCACCCCTGGCGTCCCAGCCCCGGGGACTGGTGAGCTCCAGCAGCCAGGAGCCGATGGCAAAGAGCACTGTGGGCCCCGCCACCGCCAGCTGCAGCAGCGGCATGCCGCTTGCTGGTGCCCTCACTGGCAAAGTGAGCTGGGGAGGAGCAGGCAGCTCCTGGCCGAGGGAACGTGATACAAGGACAACCTCCCAGCTGGATTTCCCCACAGTCAGGGCAGCAAACCCTTCCCGGCGCCCTGGGGCAGGCTCCTGCCCCCACATCTGCGGGCACACACCCTTGTGCAGGACAGCATTTGCGGGCTTATTCCCAGCCAGGGACTCTTTGGAGAGATGCTGGTGGCTCTCGGCAAGGCACTCCACTTCAGCCAGACGGGCGTTCAATGCCATGGCCGGGTGACTGGGGTCTTGGGTCATGTTAAGGTACGCAGCCCTCCGCAGCTGCTCCTCGATCACCAGGGCCTGCTCCAGCAACTGGGAGGTACAAGAGGGGAAGGATTCAGGACCAGACCCCGCACCAGCGTAAACCAGTACCGCTCCGCAGACTCCAGCTGCCCACACAGTTTGTGCCAGCAGAGCCTCTGCCCTGCCGTGCACCCCACTGGCCTCACCCCAAAAAGCTCCTGGGGGAATAGGCTTAGCCCTTATGTTTTCTTATCCCAAACACCCATTCACATGCTGAGCGTCCCAGAAAGTGATGTGGGCAGCATTTCCACAGCATCGCACACGCCAGGAGCGGGCAGAGCACCCAGCCCAGCCCACTCGCAGAGAGGAGCCCAGGACAGCCAGCCTGGTCCCATGCACCATGCTGCAGAGCCTGCAAGCTCCCCGGGATCAAGCCCTGGCTGCTGGGTGCCTGCTCTCCTCTGGCGACCACAAGCCCCTTGCAAAGCACACAACCACTCCCTGCTGCGCTCCCAGAAGGCGCTGGCGGGTTTTCCCCCGGCTTTGGGGTGCTGCTCTGCTCCCCCCCGCCGGTAAGAACTCACCAGCCCTGGACATGCAACTCACCTTGAACCGCCGGGCAAGGAACTTGTTCTTCATCTCGAGGTAGTTCCCCTTGTGTATCTCTGACTTGAACGGCTCATTCAGGATCACATAGCGCGGGTCGTTCTGGATGTCCTGCCAGCGGGCATAGCCATGACTGGTGTGGAGGGAGCGTCAAGGGAAGAACCAGCCAGCCAATGGCATGCCCACCGCCCTGCAGCGACACCGCGTTGCCAAACCCCCTCCCTGCTCATCACCGCACCATCACCCCAGCTCCCATGCCCTGCAGAGGCCTCCCTCGCCTCGCCACCTCCCCGCCAGCCAACGGCAGGAGGCATGCTCCCACCAAGTCAAAGGGTACGTGACAATTCCTGCCAACAGCCAGTAGTCGTGTCGGCGGTGCCAGATGTCATAGATCTTGCCGGAGGAGATGGCAGCCCTTTCCTCGTTCTGCCACAGCGTGTGCAGCTCTGAGGAAGCAGAAGCAAGACAGCCCAGTCAGGCAGCAGGGCTGCCGGGGACATGGCACAATGCATCAGGCAGGGCGAGCGATGACATTTCCTGGGCGGCCACGGGCACAGTGCAAAACAGAGACACCCTGCTGCGAGGCTGAAGCACCATCCCATCTGCAGCCTTTTCACGTGGTTTGCATTACTTGCATGGCTTCAGAGCTTCTGGGCAGAAGCTCTGCAGGAGCGGCTGATGCCTTATCTCTTGCTCTTACCTGTAAAGCCACCGTCAGCAATGTTGAACATGAATCGGAAGTTCACGTTTCTGTCATCCTTCTTTCCTTCCTCCTCTTCCTCTTTGTCACCATTTTGCTGAGCCTCACTTTGCTCCTTCTCCTCCACCTTGGCGTCCTCTGCTTGGCAAACACAAGAAATTGCACCTGCCTAACCATACTCTGCCAAAAGACTGACCGCTGTCATCCTTGCCCCATCAGCTGCCGGAGGAACTCCCCACTAAAGTCACTGTTGGAAAAGCCACCAGCCTGCTCTCTGCCCCACGGCAGCCAACCATCTGCCTCTTCCAGCAGGTCCTACTGTTTGCATGGCAAGCACAGGCAGCGCCTGCTGTAACAGGGTCTTGCTCCCACTCGTGGCTCCCGAGCATCACAAGACGACAAGCACCAGCTGCTGTGGGTGCTGACAGCTGTCCTCGCCATCACCCCGCAGACACGCTCCCTTGCCTCTGCGCCAGGCACCTGCCTTGCTTTGGAGACCCTTCACACCACTTCTTGTCCCAAAGCCTCCTTGCACCTCACCTGGTTTGACTTCTTTGTCCTCCCCTTTCCCTGGGCTGCTGTTCAACTCCAGCTTCTCCAAAGGCTTCTCTTTCTCTTGAATCCCTTCATCTGCAGAAGGTAACGGGACATGAGAAAAGCTTGACATGCAAAACATTCTTCAGGGAACAACAACTTATTGTCTGCATAGACTTTCCCTTTTAGAGTAAAGTGATTATATTGTTTGTACGTTCAAGGCATTCAAAAGACTTCAAACAGAATATTCTTCTGCATTTTATCAAGAAAACTTATTTAGTTTTCCCTCTTCCTTGAGGCATCTGGAGGAACGTATTGCTAGGAACAGAAAAGGCCACCCAAAATGAGCACTTCTCATAATCTACAACCTGGAATTGTTGTTTTTTCAGGAATTGCTACAGAACCTTGCAACAGGTTTCCCACTGTGATTTGGAGACAAGAAAGACTCAAGCAAGATGCAAGTGCGGGAGCCTCCCACCAGAGGGAAAGCCCGCCCGTCAGGAGGCACCAGTGCACGTGAGGCTGGTAGGATGCATGCCATGGTCTCCACACAACTTCAGCTACAGAACTTCTCCAGTGCAAATTGATGTCACTGCTGAGTGCCACAGCCCCACAGAAGTCCCAGCCGCAGCCGAGAGGGGAACCTGTGCGTGGGGATCGCGTTCGTCCGAGCCACCGACACTCACCTCTCACCAGGGGCTCAGGAGAAGGCTCAGCCTTTTCACTCTCCTCTTGCTTCTCTTCCCTCGGTTTCTCCTTGCTGTCACAGCTTTCTGGGTGCTCTTCACTTTCCACCTTCTCGGCATTCGCAGGCACCTTAATGTAAAGCGCCCACACCAGATCAGTCCAGCCTTGCCCCTTCCTCAGGGAGCGCTCCGAGTTTCCAGGCAGGCCTCAAGAAGGCCTCCCGGAGGAGATGCCAAAAGAAGCCACCCTACCTGGCTGTCAGACACCTTTCTGGACTTCTGCTCCACTTGGTCCTTTTCCTCCTGGAACCCAAGCTGCATTTCTGTTTTGTCTGTAGCAACAGCGAAGCAAGGAAGCTATTGACAGGGGCCCCGGAGGGCCGCACACACTGCCAGGGTAGGCAGACACCTGCAAGACCTTCTGGTGTCTTGGCCCACCTCCCTTCCCGAGCCAGACCAAAGCCACGATCCCCTGGAAGCCCGTAGGCACAACTACCTGCAAGGGCCACAGCTCCCATGTGCATATGTGCTGGGCTGTCCGGGACAGGCGTGTTGGGATCTGAAGACACAATCTCGCTGGACTTCTTGCTCTCCGGGCCCTCAAGAATCAGATCTGGGGTGCTGTACTTCCCGTTGACATGCTCAAACTCCTGGACCTGGGGCAGATGCACACCATCAAGTCAAACACAGCAGAGACGTTTCCAGCCCAGTCAAAAATGGATGTGCACTGAGCCTGGGAGATTTAGTAGGGGATCCCTGGCGAGAGGCATTCAGCAGCCAACGAAACCCCCAAGCCTCCAGAACATACCCGAAATGGCACCTTTAAAATTTTACTCACCCACCTTCTTCCTTACTAGTGACATAACTCCTATGCGAGTCAGCACGTGCTGCCGTGACAGCCCTTCCCGGGGAACACCGTCCGCAAAGGTTTCAGCACCGTCTGCCCCAGGTTCACACAAATGTCTCATGAAGAGAGAGACGTACGCCCTGCGGAAGGGAAGCCAGACCTCAGTCCAGCTTGGCCCACGGACTCCGTGCTAAGCCAAGCACCCACACCATCTGCTTTCACCCACGAGTGAGGGTAGAGTCTCACATCCAAGCTAAGATATAGCCTATCATAAAGAGAATGATAGCAGCCCCCTCAAATGAAACAGGCATTGCCTCCCCAAAAAGAAACCTTGGTCGGGGTGTGCAGGCACTTGGGCTACTGCTGCCCAGCTGGCTTTGTCACAGCACAGCCTCTGCCTTGCCCTGGGGAGCCCGGCAGAGACGGTGACATGGCAAGACAACAGGGTGATCAGTTGGTCCCGAATCTGTGAGCTAAGTGCTTGCCGCGATCAACCAGAGCCCAGGACAGACCTCGGCCTGCCTGCCCGGGACCCCCAGTACCTGAACTCCTTCTCACTCTTCCCTCGCAGATCCCGGACCAGCCAGTGAGAGTTGAAGGCATCCTGGGGCGGCATGCCCCAGCGCATGATAGCGTTCAGGAAAGCCTTGCGCTGGCGGGCGTTGAAGCCGAGAACCTGCAGGGAGCAGAGGTGTGGCTGGGATCACAACGCAGCCTCGGAAGCATGTGGCATCTTGGAGCCTGACGGCTGTTACAGGCGTGCTGGACCAGGACTAACGCGCTAGTGACTCGGCACGGAGTAACCCAGCCCGTGAGCCCAGGGCAGCCCTGGCACAACTGCACCAGTCGTGCTCTGGCTGAGGCTGACACTCACCTCTATATTCCCCCCAACTCTTGCCAGCAAAGGAGGGAGAGGCTTGTCCCGGTCACTCTTCAGCTGTCTCCGGGATTGTCTTCTGCCACCTAGAGTCAAGCAGCCTCAGTGATGGATGGGCCCAGCCAGCGAGGGAGGATGGCTGAAGTGTTCATGCGGATGGCTCTGTGCCCCAACCTTCCTGCACTCCCTCCCGACGGAAGCAGAACCCGGGCAGAGCAGCAGCCCAGGCTGCAGAGTCCCTTCCACCCGTGCCGCTGGCCTCCCCGAGCCAGGGCACTCTTTTGCCCTTACCAGGTGAGGGGGTACCATGCCTGCTCCTCCTGCGGTCCCCATCCTTCCACCGCAAGGACCAGAGCAAGGTCCTGCAGCAGCCACTGAAGGAAATGGCAGGGTGCCTTCCCTGCTCTGGAAATCTCCTCACCTGGCAGGCAAGTGGGGATATACCTCCCCCTGAATGGAAGCCCAAAAGCATGCCAGTCCCTCCAACCCAGACATTTCTGTTGCACCTGAGTGCCAGGGGCTTCCCGCAGAGCAAAATCCCAAGGAGTATCAAACGCATTAACTCACTCTGACCTTCTGGCCTCTCTTCAAAGTCTTCATCCTCGTCCTCGGAGCCGATGGAGTACTCCGACTGGTTGTCAGAGAGCTCGTCCTGCCACTCTGCAGACCGCAAGGGAGGCCAGGTTAGAAGAGCACCCGAGCAGTGGGACCCTGCCTGGGAGGGACATGCAGGACAGGCGAGAGTCTGCCTGCAGCTGCAATGGGCATCCACCACCAGGCAGCGAGAAAGGAGGACACAACAAGAAGCAGGAAATCACATTCTTGGGTTTTCCAAAATCAGTATTCTGATTTGAAGTATTTTCCCACAGACACATTTTTTCCAAAATTCTTCCAGCAAAAACAAAGTTTACAGACCAAAAATAAAAAGAAAAGTCTTTGAAGAATTTCTATCCTGGAAAGTTTAGGAATCTGGGAAGTACAGAGTCACGCGGTCTACCGAACTACAGAGAAACGCCAAGCAAACCACGCCGCCGGCAGTATGTCCATCAGGGAACCTGTCTGCGCAGCTTTTCAGAGCCAGCCCGCAGGGCCTGCTGCCCACCCCGAGCCCGGCCAGGAGCCGAGCAGCCGCAGCCGTACCTTGGTCCTCCTGCGAGGCATCGTTGTAGTTGACCTGCTTGCGGATTCTCTTCCCTTTCCCCAAGTTCCTGGCCAGATCTTCCTGTTGCTGCTCATAGTGGTGCCGCAGCAGCTTCTCCCAGTAGTCCGGGTCCACATTCTCCTCTTGCTTGATGATCTCACGTTCCACCTCCTCCTGCAAAGCAAGACACAAGAGGCTTGAGATCGGGCAGCCACAGACCTGCCCGCATCGCCCCACTGCCTGTCCTCTAACGCACTCCAGGGAGAGAGGGAAGAAGGGCACCGAGCCACTGGCTAGAATTTGTCTCCTGGGTCTTTGCCCAAATGTACTGACCTCGGTGCAAGGTTGTCAAAGGGCCGAGACAATCTCCCACCCAGAAAAAGCTCTTCCGAACACTGCCATCCATCCCGCCCTGCAGTGCCCGCGCTCACATTGAGGAAAAAACTACGGATCTGCAGAGACCTCCCAGAACAGCAACCTACTATCGGCTTCATCAACAGATGAAGGAAAGAAGTCAGTCAGCTACTGGGAAAACAAATGACAGCAGCGCAGTACATAAGCAGCACCATGCCCGTTCCCAGTCTGCAGTGGAAGGGCCTTCAGAAGGACAGGAGAAGGTGCCTACGGATGCTTTGATCGAAATGAGGTCCTGTGCAACAGGGACAGAGTCCGGCTTGCACCGTGGGCTGCACAGGACAAAAACAACTGTGCTTCCTCTGCCTGCAGCCGGTCCAGTCAGCCCTGGGACCCCCAGGTCTGGAACAATCTACAACAGTCATAGACAGAGAGCAGGGAGGAGTCCTGTGCCGCACCGAAACACCCACAAGAATAGGAAGGGGAAGGGAAGAAACACAAACAGAGGGACGTACAAAGAGGTGCGATTGTAAGACATGATACTAATCACATTACCACACCATCCTCTTCTCTCACAACATACTGGGCCACTTTAAAGGAGCTGAGATACTCGTTCATATTCTGCAGCTCTGTGTCATCAGTCGCATCCTGGTTTCGGTCCAGAAGCTTAGAGATGGCAGCGTCGTCGTAGTGGATCACACTGCTGTCATCCACGTCCTTATTGTCACCTGGAGAGCAAAGAGAAAGGAACTGAAGTGCAAATCATCCTGCCAAAGACAGCCCGCTCCCAGAGCCAGGGGAGCTCAGGTTGGCTGCAGGGCCAGAGAAGGGGATGGGTCGCCCCAACAAGGTGGGCTACACACCTGGTGGGGTGCCGCCGTGCTTTTTTTTCATGCCGGGAGTCACGGTACCCCCTTTGGTTGACAGTGTGTCAGAGAAAGGGGTGACAGCATCCGGCATGGCGATCCGCTGTCCCTGAGACACCATGCCTGCAGGCGTAGGAAGAGGAGAATGCGCCCCAGCACCTCAGACAGGGCCCTGCCTCATGCAGAGCATCCCAAGAGCCTTCCCAATCTCACCTTCCACATCATCCTTGAAGAGCTCTTCTGTCCCAAACTTGAGGATGTCGTCCAGCTCTTGCTTGGTCATGGAGCCCGACTTGGAGCCGAGCCCCGGGCGGACCACCAGGTGAGTGAGCATCATCTTCCTTTTGGCCACCTGGGTGATGCGCTCTTCCACAGAGGCTCTGGTCACAAAGC
Organism: Gavia stellata; assembly: GCF_030936135.1. Lineage (NCBI taxonomy): Eukaryota > Metazoa > Chordata > Aves > Gaviiformes > Gaviidae > Gavia > Gavia stellata. The sequence continues at coordinate 9,160,192 of NC_082620.1, forward strand.
GGTAGATCATCACCTTCTTGTTCTGCCCAATGCGGTGAGCTCTGCTGAATGCCTGTGGGCAGAAAATGAAGCTGTCGAGGACAGCTCCGTGCCGTGCCAGCCAAGGGGTCAGAGTCTCTCACCCCTCCAGGCTGCACAAAGGCAGCACGAGGTCAAGGCTGAACTCATCGTTCAGGCTGCTGTGGGGCAGTGGAATGAGAGGGGCTCCTCAGAGCCAACCTGAACGCGCTGGCCCCCTCCACTGACTGCAGGCAAGCCAGCCTCCCCATGTAGGCCCCTAACTGAAGGGTCTGAAGGCAGGCAGCGAGGACACGCTCCTCCCAGGAACCCTCTGGCTGCAGATTCACCAGGCCCGCACTGCTCCTTCACCGCCCTGCACCAGCACATCCTCTTGCCTAGGACCCAGGGCAAAGCAAACACTGGCACAAACGGATGGCAACAGTGGATGTAGCTTTGGAGAGGACCTTCTCCCAGCCAGGGAGCACGGGAGGGACACGCATTTCTCTTCACTTTTCCATTACTTTCAGAGGCATTGGCTGCTCGCCCACTCCAACTGCCATTTCCCATTGGTGGACAGTCCTTAGCTAGGGTCTGCCCCGGGCTTTTGGAAACACAAGTGGAAGCTCCCCAAAAAAGGAGGGGGCACCTGGTTGCAAACAAGCAGCAGGAGAAAGCGAGAAGCCAGCAGAAGAGAGACAGTTTTACATTCCAGGTCTCTGCCGTGCCGCACACAGGCCAGGGCGAGGCCAGAGGATGCGGGAAGGGGGCTGCTGAGCAGAAATGCGCCCCACAAACGCAGCAGAAAGTGTCGGCAGCCCTTGAGAGGAGAGACCAACTTCCCTGTGCAGGGTGTGCAAACAGAGGGCAGAGTCACAGAGGTACTTACTATATGGGAAGGAAAAGGAAAAGTCAGAAACCTGGATGTCATTGTGGGGATTCCAGTCAGAATCATAAATAATGACTGTGTCAGCCGTAGCAAGGTTTATGCCCAGACCACCGGCGCGGGTAGAGAGGAGAAAGCAGAACTGCTGAGCACCAGGAGCTGAGAAAGACAAACCCACAGGTGGCAAACGGTAAGACAGAAAGCAGCGCTGCTTACACAGAAAGGTGCAGTACTGCGCTTTAGGGATAAAACAGCGGGAACCGTCGGTCTAAGCCAACAAGCAAACAGGCAGAGAAGGCAAGGAGTGAAAATACATTGTTCCCTGGGAACCAGTTACTGGAGAAAATGCAGCTCCAGAGCCGAAGGGGAAGCTCTGGCATGTATTGAGGCCTCAAAGGGAAATGCCGGAGTCCCTCAAACTAAGCAGCCTGCCGTTGGCACACTCACGAGTTCATTGTGGGACACAATTCAAGGGCTTAACGACACGGTACAAGCAGCCCGCACTGTGCCTGAGGAAGCTGGATCTGCCAGCACGGCACAACCGATGCCGCCTGGCCTTCAGGCGAGCAGGGACTCTCGGGCACAGCCAGCCGGCCCCGCTGCTGGCTGCGTGCTGCAAATCCACCCCGCGCCCTCTCCTCGGCAAGGCAGGAACGCGAGTACCGTTAAACCTGTCTATGGCCTCCTGGCGCAGGCCGCCGGTGATGCCCCCGTCTATCCGCTCATACTTGTAGCCTTCATACTCCAGGAAATCCTCCAGCAAATCCAGCATCTTTGTCATCTGCAGGACAAGGCGACCCTGCCGTGAGCGGCTCTGCACGGCCTGGCTCCCCGCCTGCCCCCGCGTCCCCCAGGGACCTGCCCTGCCCCGGCCAGGCCCCTGCCCGCAGCCCAGAGGCCAAGGTGGCGGCGGCACCGCCAACGGCTGAGTACGGCCCCGACAGGCAACTACCAGAGGAGCGACACTCGCGTCTCATCCTCTAGAGGCAGCTTTGCCAGCACGAGGGAATCATGTCTGAATGGCCCTCCCTGAAAGGGAGCACTGTTACTATTATCTCCTCTTTATCCATAGATAAAAAGAGGTTTTAAACTTTACAGGAGTCCCTCGGGAGAGAGTTGGGACACAGTCCATCCATCATGACTGCCACAGCTGCCACGCTATCTGGGGGATAAGCTGTCACCAGCTCTTCCACCCATCTTTATCCATTCCTAGCACAAAATTCTCATACAGTACCAAAAAAATCCTTTAAAAATGTATTTATTATTAATCCTTCCCTGTGCTCACCTGGGAGAAGATCAGAACTCTGTGACCCCCATCCCGTAACTTCTTCAGCATCTTTTGGAGCAGCATCAGTTTCCCAGAAGATTTGACCAAAGAATTCCCATCATAGGATCCATTGGGCAGAACCGGGGCCTCCTGTGAAGGCATCCTGGTTAGCCTCTTCCAGGACAATGCTCGTTAAGTTCACAGAGAAATTCACATGCATTTCAAAGACAAAATCCTTGTATGAAACCACTTGCATGAAAACCCACACCATTAACCAAAGCAAGATCATGGACACAGCCCCCACTGACGGCTTACACACAATATTCTGAGAAATGTCTCCACGGTGCAAATACAGTTGACGTACCACCGCCGCCACAGGGAAGAGGTACGGGTGATTACAGCACTTCTTCAGGTCCATCATGATGTTCAGCAGCGAGACCTGGTTCCCACCACCTTTTGAATTCAGGGCTTCGAAATTCCTTGTCAGTATGAACTTGTAGTACTTCCTGCAGGAACGGGGACGGGACAGACACCCTTGTTAATTTGGCTAGATGTGGGACTGGCATAAGCAGCACAGTACCAAATTAAACCCCACTCACGTCACTTCAAAAGGGACACTTGGACGTTTTTAAAAGCGACAGTTCAGCACCCTCAGCCCAGGGCCGAGTTTATTCAATTGCTCTGTGGACATCGCAGCCCCTGTAAGTGGGATGGGCTTGGGGGCACAGTGGCTAGGAACACTCCCCACTGCTGGGTGTAAACAGAGCCTTGCCCCGTCGTGCCGAGAAGAAGCGATGTGCCTTTCCCTGCAAGTCCCCCAATCATGGCAGAAGATGCTGTTGAAGCTGAGCAAGTCAGCCCAAAACAAACAGAGCTGAGCAACCGTCCCCTGGGGCAGCAGTGATGCTCTAGACTGACACCAGGCAAGCTGGCAGCACAGGCTAGTGCCCTGGTGCTGAGAACAGGAGAAGGAGAAGGGGCTCAGCCTCAGTGTTTTCTCTGTGCCCCCCAGAACTAGCAGGGCCACACCGACAGGCTGCCAGCATCAATCGCTTCCTGCTGAGCAGCCAGGACTGCACGGAGACCAATTTAACCAGGCTGAATGCGCTCCCTGGTGAGACATAAAGCGCTCCAGCTCTTCCAGCAGCAGGTCTGAGGACAGCAGGGTGTCTCTGACCTGTCAAACCCCACTGACACCCTGCCGTGCCGCAGACGAGGCAGGGTGAGGGAAGCCAGCCACCCTGGGGGAGCTGCGCTGGAATTACTCACTTCTGCATCTGGCTCAGCTCCACTCTCACAATCAGCTCCGTCTTGGCTGGCATGTTCTTGAACACATCTGCCTTGAGCCGCCGCAGCATGTGGGGACCCAGCAGATCATGGAGCTTTTTGATCTGGTCCTCCTTGGAGATGTCTGCAAACTCCTCCAGGAACCCCTCCAGGTTACTGTGAAAGCAGCCAGAACCACACAGTGCTGAGCAATAATGGGACATGTGAGAGCAAAGATATCTGTTTCTTTATGACTTAAAAACAAGGGCAGAGCTCTCATGGCATACGATGAGGTAACGCTCCCATGTCTGTATCCGAGCAGAGCAACAGCCAGACTGAGGAGCCGCACTGATGACTGAGGGGAAATTCGCACTAAATGCACTAATACAAGGTCTGAACAAGTTCCCCGAAGTACTTCTGTCTCCTCAGAGAGCGGGAAGAGAAGGCAGGTTTCAGCTCCTCAGTCACAAATCTCCTGACCGATAGCAAGGCAATGGCTACCCACAGGACCCAAAAAGCAGTAGTCCACGGGAATAAATTTGGGGTTACATAAAACGTTCACGTAGCTGCTATGACAAACCACAGGGGCGATGCGTTTTGCCATCTGCCTGCTGGTGCAGATCAGTGACATCGGCACAGCAGTAGCTGGATCCAGGCACCCCCACACAGACAGGAGCCCTGGGAAACTGGAAAACCTTTGCTGAGCCTCCCCACTGGCCAGCAAGAGACGAGGTCCCAGCTGCTCTCCCTTTTCGGAGGGGGGAACTACTGCAACTTACTTAAACCTCTCGGGAGTCAGGAAATTGAGCAGGTGGAAGAGCTCTTCCAAGTTGTTCTGGAGCGGAGTCCCAGTGAGCAGCAGCTTGTAATCGATCTTGTAGCTATTTAATACTCTAAAGAACTGGGAAAAGAAATGAGGTTAGGTGAAAAGAGCTCAAAGGAGCCGATTAGTCATCTGGGGACTCTGCAGACTGCGCACATGGAGACTCAGCAGTGACCTCTCCCCACCACCCGGCACGCAGAGCAGACCACAGCTTGCATATCCTGCTCTGAGCCATCCCCATTGAGCACAGGCAGCAACCCTGAATGTCCTTGGGTCACACCACCTGCCTCCCACTGCGCTGGGGACTGTGCGAAGGTCCCAGGAGCCAGAGACTGCATTTAGCCTCAGGTAAAGGGGAGAGGAAGGAGAGGGATCGGTTCCCTTCCATGACAGCACATCAAAGGACTGTCAGGCTGCCAGGCAGGCTGCCACCTCTTCCACTGCTGAAGGATTTTTAATGCCAGAGGATGTTAAAGAGAGCAAATCCACCGAAATGCAGGTCCCAAGCAGAGCCTGTGGAAGCTGAGGACATCTGTCAGCTCCCAGGGAGGAAAGCAGGGAGCAGCAGACCACCAGTGCTGGGGTGTCGTATCTTTGTGGCAGTGGCCACACCACAAAAATCACTCACAAACATCTGCTACCTACTTTGGACTGGTTGTTCTTCAGCCTGTGCGCTTCATCCACCACCAGACAGGCCCACTCTATGGAGCCCAGCACCGCCTGGTCAATAGTGATCAGCTCATAGGACGTGAGCAGGACATGGAACTTGATCTGGGCTTCCTTCTGGAGGAGCAAAGGGAGAGAAAAGCCTGGATAAAAGAACAGGGACCAGGACAGCCTCCACCTTTGCTGCTGCTGTACATGACCCAAGGAGAAAAGTGGGGGCTGCCTGCACTGCACTGCACAGTGCCAGCAGCAGGGCCGAGGCATGAGTCATGCCAGCAGAAAATCTATACCCATCTGAACATTAGAACCAAGTAGGGGACTACAGAAACAGAAAAGGGTCTGGCAGGAGTCTTTAAAGCTCATCACAAATCTCCCTCATTTGTAAATAGTGCCAGCTTCCCTCCTTGGAAAACAGCTGATTAGGGACCTAACCAACCTCCCTCTCAAGGTCAAATTCTGCTCTCTCCCCTTCTTACTGATGGTTAAAGTACTGGGTAGGGCACAGACTTCGCTCCCACCTTCATCCGGAAGACCTTCTTTCCACTCCGGATGGCATTGTCTTCAAAAGAAAACTCATTTTCCCGGATGACCGACCGGCTTTCTTTGTCCCCTGTGTAGGTCACGACGTAGAAGTCAGGTGCCCACATCTCAAACTCGCGCTCCCAGTTAATGATGGTGGAGAGAGGGGCGCTGACCAGATACGGCCCTTTTGAGTGGCCCTGCACGGGGAGACAAAGGGCAAGCTGTTCTCCCCGTACCGAGCAGCTCTCAGCCACCTCGGGGACTGCTGGGTGCTCCACTCACCTCCTTGTACAGGGAATACAAGAACACAATAGTCTGCACAGTCTTCCCCAGCCCCATCTCGTCAGCCAGAATTGTATCTGTCCCTTGGGCCCAGGAAAATCTCAGCCAGTTTAGCCCTTCCAGCTGGTAAGGATGGAGCGTGCCTCCCGTGGCATCGATGTACCACGGCTGCTTGTCAAACTTCACTGTAGGCTGAAAAGAGAGAGACACGATGCAAAGCAGTGAGAACCAACTCTCCCTCCTTTCTCCACGGTCAAGCACATCCCTCTTTAGCCTTGTGACACCAAACAGCCCCAAAAGAGATGCAGAAAGGGTCCTCAGCACAGCCCAGCCCTCAGGCTCCTCACAGCAAAGCCACCCCGGAGCTTTGAACGAAAAAAACCCAGGAAGGAACTAGAGGAGAAAAACTTAACAGGATAGGGTGGCTAGACAGACCTCCCTCTCTCTGGGCTCATGCACCGCTGCGCTAGCCCCGCCATTCTTACTCACATCCACGAGAGGCGTTTCTGGAGGCTTTTCCAGCTTCTCCTCTTTCAGCTTTTTCCCTTTCTTGTTCAGCTTCTTCAGAGGGCGCGTGTCCTCCCCCAGCATCAGCTCCCTGCAACAGCCAGTGTGCATCAGGAAAAGGCAGGCAGGCATTCCTCTCCCAGTCCCCAAGCTGAGGCACAGAAACGCCTCTCAAACTCCACTGCCTTTTCCCCACGGGAGCTTTTCTGGCCCAGTTAGCACAGGCACTCACGGAGTGTTAATTCTCCCCTCCCAAGAGTCCACACGACATCATCCAAAATGAAGAATAGCAATCTCAGCAGGGTGCTGTGGTTTTCCCCCAAAACAGACAGGCAGCAGCGCCATGGAGCCGCCCTGATGTGCTCTGACGCCACAAATATTATGGCAGTATAAACGTAGGGGAAGGGGAGCACAGGCTGGAAAACAACAGGTAGGCAGGACTTCCCAGCAGCCGTGAAATGGCATTTCAGGAGGGCCAGCTTTCCGAAAGTGCTCGGCCACTGCTCTCTGAAGAGAGGTCCCTGGGAGCGGTGCCAGTATGTTCAAAAGGGGGGCACCTACAAGCCCCGGGTCATCCCAAATGCCCGTGCAGGCTGCTCCAGCTCTGCCTGACTCTCCCAGGCTGCAGCAGCCTGGCTGCAGTTCCACTGCCCAGCTGGTTCCTACCTGTGGTTCCAGTAGAGGTGTTTGAGGTTTTCGTAGTACGGGATGTCTATCTCATCGATCTCCCAGGTGCACTGGTCATACGGCAGGTCTTTCCACTTGATCAGGTAATGGATTTCTCCCTTTTTATCAAAGCTGTAACGCAGGGCGTGCAAAGCCTATCAGTGAACTGACACTCAACCCCCCGGAAGCAGCTAGCCATAACCTTCCACAAAACCGGTATGCTTCATCCTCTGCTTTTACCTACAGACCACGACATCCAAGCAGAGGTAGAAAAACAAAGTATCGACACTTTCCGGCAGAAATGCCTATTAATCTGCTGCATATGTTAAATCATTAAGGCTGCCCTTCCATTCCACTGAACAACTTTGTTTTCCTGTTTTACCGGGACTGGATGAATACCAGCGCTCACCCTCCTTCTCCTGCAGCATTCACTGCCCTATGAAGTTTTGCTTACACTGAAAAATGAATAAACGCACTACCGAGTCTGATTATATGTCTATGGGGGAAAAAAACCTTGCCTTATTAGCAGACAATGTAAAGCTCGCATGAAAATTAGCCAGGCAGCTTTATTTATTTTCTGCCAAGCGGCTTTCAAGCAGAGTTGCCACTTGAAATTTCAAGTTGCCACTTGAAGCGTAGAAATTCAACAAAAAGATGTCTCTAGCCGCTCGATGTAAAAACCCATCTGCACATCATATTTCATACGCAGGAAATTTCTTCCACAGAAAAGAAATGCAAATGTCAAGACTTCATAAGGGAGTCAGGCACCTGCTCAAACTCCTCTCCTCGGGCACCATCCCTATAGGCATCAGGAGAGGTAAGCAGGAATAACGTACCTCTCGGGTACACATAGCACCCAAATCCCTTCTGGCGCCTCACCTTTGACGTGAGTGCAGAGGAGCTGCATAGTTTCCAAGAGTAGCAAATGATCTACATGGAAACGGGCTGCTGTTCCAAAGCAGTTTAGGTGAGCAGCAGCAGCCGCAGGGCACAATCGATGGAAGCAAGACCCACCATCGGGTTGCAGCCGAAATTTACAGAATGATTAGGCTGTAACAGGGACCCAAACAACACATCTGGGAAGAGTGGAACAACGCTGTGCATCCACCTTTGGGAAAATTTACTATCTCTATTTTTAACGTGCAACGTAGCACAAATTAAAACAAAGCAGGCATTGATTCACTTCTGGCCTTGGTTTCACCTCGGCAGCAAACCTCCAAGGTGACAGAGGCCTTGAAACAAGCCAGCAGCTGAAATTCCACCAGCCCGAGATTTGGCTTTGCAGAAGGACAGCAAGAACTTCCCAGCCCCGGCAGGGAGAACTCAGCCAAGCCCAGAAATCCCACAGCAGGCAGTCCCAGAGGCTCAGCTAACCGGGTAAACTGTCTGTGTGAGAGCTGCGCACGAAGGGAAAACCCACAGAGAGCACAGACCCGCTACTCAAAGCTTCATCTGCAGAACTCGCAGGGGTCCCACCAGCACCCATGCTGCTCCCCTCCCCGGCTTGCAATGGCATTGCACAGCACCAGCACTACCAGGGGCTCGGGCATCCTGGCACACGCCTTTCTGTGGCCCGTTCACGCAACCCCCCTGCACACAGTTCCTCACCTGTGGTTCAGGATGCGGTGGATCATCATCCACTCAGGCTTGATGCCATAGCGGTAGAACCGCTCCTCCATCTTGGCGTACTGTGGGTCTTTGTTCTTCCGCTTCTCCCTCTGGCTGTCCTCATCCCCAGAGCCGTAGTCGAAGGCTGGCGGCTCGTCCATGTCATTCTTCCGTTGGTAGTTGCGGTACATCACGGTGTGGTAGAGCTCCAGCTGCGGCAGAAGGGAGCTGCAGTCAGCCCGTGTGTGGCAGGGCAGCAGGCCAGGCAGGGGCACGACGACAACGACGCGCTGGCTCACCTGCAGCTCCTTGACCCAGGAGCAGTGCCAGTAGGAGAGGCCTGCCCACTTCACGAAGAACTCGCGCTCCGGGATCCCCTCCAGCACCTTCGGCGGGGGGAGAGCCAACTCCGGGTCTGGGGCAGGCAGCACGGGCGGGAGGGGGGTGGCTGGTGGCTCTTTCCAGGCCCAGTGCAGGATGCGTTGGACTTTGCCCTTCAAGGGAGGGCACTGGGTATAAAAAAGCAAACAGGCAAGAGCACAGAGTTTAAGGTGAGCCCCTGCCAGGGGCCACGGGCAGGAGGGCAGACCTGGAGGGCAGAAGGGGTCTCGCAATGCCGAGCGGACAGCAGCCATCCAGGGGCAGCACAGCCAGGGCTCCAGGGAGTGTGCCGACACAGCCTGTGCTAAAAGCTGCTGCCAGAGGGAAAGCCCAGGGCAGAGAGCAACCGTGGATTCATCCGCCGGGAGCCAAGTGTTGCAAACCCCAAACCGGGTGACCTGAACGGTCCCAGACCCTGCCTGCATCTCTCTCACCCCGCAAACACCACCACTGCCCCTAGGCACAAGCAAAGCACTGCCCAGGTCCCAGGCAGAGTTACCCGTTTGCTATTTCTAACGGGGCAGACAGAAAGGAGGCGGTGAGGGTGCCTAGGGTGGGCGGAGGCTGGCGGGCGCAGGCATGCCCGAGAAGTGTCCATGACAATGCCGCATGCCCCATGGGAATGGGTCTTGCCACCAGGCAAAAAAGGCCCCTCTACACAGGCTGTGCATCAAATGGGGCTTGATGTCCCAGGGAAGGGCAGGGAAGTTGCCAGCCAGCAATCCCCATGGGGAGACCGCACAGGCGGCAGAGCCATCCAGGGCCCTTGGGTGCACGCGACCGGCGGCAATGCTCCTCCAGGGAGAAGGGTTGTGGCAGAGGGCAGGACACCGGCCCTGCTGCAGGGCACCAGGAGAGGGTGCGAGGGGCAGTGGCAGCTGGGAGACCCGCTCCCGGGCTGGGTGGGTGTGGGAACAGGGACAGGGCAAGGAATGCTGGTAACACTCACTGTACAGCGAGGGCAGAGCCATTCACCGTTTGGTATTTCTGGCAGCGGCGGGTTCAGGCAGTGGAGGTGGTAGGAGGACGGGCAGGTGTCGCAGCACAGCAGCTCCCCTCCGTCCTTACAGACCCGGCAGAATTCCATGTGGTCGTCCTCCTCCTCCTCACCGCCTTCCTCTTCCTCCTCCTCCTCCTCCTCCTTCGGCTCCCACTGAATGCCCTCCTTCTCCTGGGGAAGTACAGCCAGCGTAACGCCGAGGGTTTCTGCCAGCCAGCCACCCACCCACACGCACAAGGCCCCAACCCCACTCACGCAGTGGGGGCAGCTCCACTTGCCCTCGGGGGCCTTCTCCAGCTCGGGGTCCAGGCAGACAAGGTGGTAGGCGCGAGGACAGGTGTCACACAGGATGATCTCCCCTCCCTGCTGGCACACCTCACAGTAGTCCTGGTGGTCCGTCTCATACCCGTCCCCTTCTTCAACTGCAAGCAAGGGACAGGCACACAGTCAGAAGGACAGCAGAGCTGCCTGCTCTCCCAGGAGGGAATGGGACACTTGCTCCTCTATGATACAGTTAAGGAAATAAGGAAAGCATTTCACCTTGGACCCCTCCTGTTACATCCCCCTACCTCTCTGTCCCTCAGCACCACAGTTCATCTTTGCACACAGCATCATCTCACCTCTGTCTCTCTTTCTCTCTCCACACTGTATCATCCTTTGGTTCCTTCAGGCTCTCAATGGAGAATGCCAGAACCTGGAGAGGTTGCAAGGGAGGCCAGTCAGAGAAACCTCCCCAGGTACCAGCGTCACCAACTGCAAACGCACCATGCAAGGGTGACACGGCCGAGGAAGAGGACTCCTCTCCTGGGTCTACTCTGCTCTTCCTGGGTGCTCACTGGCACAAAGGCAGGAGCTCTCTCAACTCGGCCCAGACAGGAGAAGGAAGGGAGGGACAAGGGCTTGCAAGCACCAGAATGGCTCATCTCAATTCCCAGCTCTGCCACAAACTCCCAGCGTGGACCTCCAACCTTCCACTCCTCCAGCACACAGCAGGAGCTGCCTAGCTCCAGCATGAGGGCCCTCGTACAGCAACAAGCCAGGAGAAGAAGCAATGCCCTTCACACGCAAGACACGGAGCCAGCTGGCCAGCCCTGCCTCTTCGACCGACAGGGAGGCTGGCCAGCGTCACAGCCTAACCGTCCCCCAGCCCAGAAGCCACCCTTCCATTTCTTGGAAGCAAAAACCCATCGTCAAAGCTAAGAAGCCAAAGGATGCGCCTGGATCTGAAGCATCTCGTCCCGAACGGGGATGCGAGGTAGAAAGGCAGCACGTGTCCTGCAGCAGTGCAAGAGGCAGAGATGGAGTGGGAAGCCAGGCAGGGCGGCACCGGGCCCCGACAGTCCCGGTCAGTGCTCGGAGCTGGAGCAGGTCTTGGGGCAGCTCGGCGAAGAAGGGCTGCTCTCAACAGCAGGGTGGGGATGGAGGTGCCATCGCACAGAATCCACCCGCAGCCCTCCGCGAGGAAAGGGATGAAGGAATATGCACACAAACGCGGCCACGCAGCCACTGGGAGACCCCGACAGATGCCTTCCACTGCTGTTCGCATGCCTCCCTCTTCCTGCATTGCTACCAATGATCTACCGCCTGCCTGCTGCCTGACCACACGTCTCACGCAGACAAAATGTCCCTTGTCTTAATGCTTTCTCACCCACAGCCTGCCCTACTCTGCTGGGAGCCTGCCACAAGGCATGTCTCTCCAGGGGCTGCTCCTCAGAAAAATCACTTCCCTGGAAGCCCCACAAACTCTGAAACTTTGCTGCTATAGGACAAATCCTGGTGGGATCACATGTGCAGGCAGGCTGCCAGGTGCCCACGCTGCCCGTGACGTGCCCCAGTGCCCAAAGCACAGGCAGGGTCCTGGGACGGGCAGGGGGCTCAGCCGCCCTGGGTGGCTGGGGCTGTGAGCGGGCAGCGAGACAGGGCAGGTGGGCTTTGCGAGCCACGGCACCACGGCAGGGCAGAGCACCACAACCATGGCTCTCCTGAAGCAACTCCAAGTGGCAACACAGAGCTGGCTCGAGGGGAGATGAGCCCCAGGCAGTGGCTGATGGCTGGAGAGAGGCCTGGAGGGAACGCTGACTGCGGATCGACAGAAAAGCCCTGCCGCTGGGCTGCTCCGCCGCCACCAGCAGTGGGGGGGGGAGCCGGCGCCCCACGGCGGGATCCACTCGCTGCCTTCTTGCAGGCACGAGCCCACCAGCAGCGGGGCTTGGACACCAAGAGAGCACCTCGCACTCCACACACACAGACAAGCACAAGCACGTCCTCTCCCACAGAGCCAGCACCAGACACAGCCTGGAGCTGCCAAGGCCAGGAAAGCACCATCTGAAGAGGAAAATCCAAACAGAACAGGAACAGAGTACAAAGGATGGCGTACTCCTCTTTTTCTTTCTCCTCCTCTTCCCTCTCTTCCCCAGGCCAGCTGAGCACTCGGACCGCACTGAGGAGCTGTTGATGCTGGCACTGTCAAAGTCGGATTCCTCCCGTTCTTCCTCTTCACTCTGCGGAGGGGAAAACCAAAGCACACACAGTCCAATCGCTGGCATCCCAGCGGTCACTCCCAGAGAACACTGCTCTGCAGCAGAACAAACCCCCAAAGACCCACATAAACCCAAGTGGGATCATCGACCAGCAGGTGAGCTTCTTGGGGTGCCCCCCCTTCCACATGCATCGACTAGCCAGAGCAACAGGGATGGTGGCAGGGCGAGCGCGCTCCTGGCACCGACAGACAGTGTTCATAGGAGTGTGGCACAAGGCATTAGGAAGCAGGGAAAACTCCTCTATCAGATCGATGTCCCAGCCAGGCAATCAATCAGCATAGATCTGGATTATCACTAGAGCCTGAAGGCAATTTTCTTGCACTGCTCAGCACAGCGGCAGCTTGTCCGGTTCACAGCACCATCGAAGTGCAATCACTGAGCAAATCTCAGAGCATGTTTAAAATACGTAAATCAACATGCCAAGTCCCTGACAAGAGGTGGGCTCTGGGTTTCCCCCCAACCTGCTGTCCCTGCTAGCACAGAGCATGGAGGTACCGCACAGTGCAGCTGGCCAGGCACAGCAGGAAAGGCTCAGCGTCTCGCAGGCATCGGGCATCGGCCAGCTGCAACACCCCACTGCTGTGACAACATTAGCGTGGGCGCAGACACCCAAAACAGAGACACGTGGTGGGACGACCCCCTACTCCCACTCCTGGGTAGTCAGGGGTCCCCTTCTCCACCGCCTGGCAGAACTTTGCTCCCTCTCTCTCGACACCCGTTTCAGCTTGTGTCAGCCTGTTTGTGTGCATGCATGTAGGCATTCACGCTGGACCTTCCTTACAACTTGAAAGGAGTTAAACAGGCCCGGCATTCAATGGCATCAAAACATAAAAGCACGTCTGAATTCTTATTCTGGAGACTTATGCATGCAAATTGCCAATTTGCATGCTATTAATCAGGTGCTTAGCGCTTCAGCTGCATGAGCAAGCCCAAGCTCTCTGTAACTTTCAGAAATGCGAATGCACGGACCTAGAGTGCACCTGGAGACAGCATGAAACTTCTGTGATGTGTGACTGAAAAAATGCAGCAGCAAGCGGCTGCCTCGGATTGCCCCTTTCGCTTCAACCTCTGATGCACAAAATTATTTATAACTTGTTGTGTGAACTAGAGCTAGAGAGTCAGTGAGCTCCAATATGGGTGAACTAATGGGATTTTGATAAATATTATCAAGACCTACAAGAGTTCCACCCCTATTCAACAGTTATTTATGAGATTTATTCTTTAAAATGCTCTGCTATTCTTTAAAACATGCCTGATAATCGTGTGCTGACAAGAGCACGGCACACAAACTGCAGTAGAGCCCTGTTGCCAAGCTCTTACTGGGAAGCTGTGATACCCCTGGGCTATGCTGCGGGATCACAGATGCCAGGAGGCAGGCTATACTAACATAATTAAAGCATTCGATAATTCGCTTTGACGTACGGTTCAACTGGAGTGCAAGCCCTGAAGAATTCCTTTGCAAATGAAATCTGAAATAATGGCATTACCAACCTCATCACTGAAAGCAAACATGATTATATGATTTTAGCGGAAATCATACCCAGGCACAACGTCTTTACAAATCTGAGCCTGGACACAGCTCCCTATCAATGGGATGAATGGACATGCTGACCAGAGACTGGCGCCTCACAGAGGGGCATGAACGAGGCTGTGACACCCCTACACATGGGGGGCTTCTAGGGGAGGGCTTGTCCCGGCATTTCCTTGCCACGCCCCCCGCACCCAAGGCCCTGTACAGAAAAAGGCGGTGCACACTTACAGAGGAGCCCTTTTTCCTTTTGTTGGGGATTCCTCCAAACCGAAATTTCAGGCCTGCCATCTTTTTCCCCTTCCCCTTTTTCTTCCCGTCTTTGGAGCCCTTAATTTTCTTCCGCACACCTGGACCTGGAAAAACAGAAGAGTTTTTTGCTGCTCTACGAACAGCTGTCCCCCAAATCACCCCTGTAAATCCTGGGGTTGTGGTGGGGGAAGATGAGAAAGCACTGGGGACCCAGGGAGCAGCGTGCCAGCTAGCACCATCCACTGAGCACGTCCTTTGAGGCAAAAGTCTGCAAGCCCAGACCCAGCGCTTGGGAAGAATCAGGGGAGGAAAGCATCTGCCCTGGGATCCAGGAGAGGGCCCGCAGCCCACAGACCACAGGGCTGCGAATACCAAACAGGGACTCGGGGTCTGCAAGGCCGGGAGAAAAGAGGCGGCCACAGAGAGGCAGGAACACTGCACTGAGCCCACCGTGCAGGAAGGCTGCTGCAAGCTGCAGTCTTGGTCAGCTGCCAGCTCCAAGCCGCTTGCTCAAAACCTCTCGAGGCATCAGGAATTGACAACTGCACAAGTGGAACGGCAACCTTCCCAAGGAGGACACGGTGCTAACAAAGGGAGATTCCTCCCTTTCCCACTACTGCCCAGCTTCTACAGCGATTCACTCAGCCCCTTCCAAGCGTAGAGAAAGCAGCACCAATCTGCCGTCAGAAACAGGGAAACATTGACAGCAAGAGACCCTTTCAATAAATATCAGACTATTTCCAGAGGAGCTACTGCAGATTTATATGGCTGGCTCACTTCCTGCAAGTGGGCTTTTAAGACAGTCACCTTTCACCCAACCGCGAGGAGAATAAATCCTTTATTCTGAAAAAGAACTGCAGCCTTACTGCCAGTGCCTTTCCATCACTGAACTCCTTGCTATCTCAGAGAGAAAGCATCCAGCTCGACTGCCAAACAGTGCACGTTCATCTGGCCAGACCATACCTGCTTTGCCAACTCACCTCTGTCCTAGCCTTGCTAACCTACAAATCTCTTCAGCTTGGGCACCAGACTCTGAGGATATTGCTGGTTTCTGGAGGGCTTTAGACCCTGCAGAATCCCCCATCATAGAAGATGGCACAGAAATACATGACCCAATCACTTATTTAAGATATAAGAACAAAGGTGAGCATTAATTCCCACAAACTGACAGAAGTCCAGAAGGTCCAGAGGCTGCCAGGGTGATCTGCCATGGTTCACAAACCACAGCCCCCTCTAGGACTTCTGCAAGGGAAACGGGAGCTGCAGACACACCTCTGGCACTACCTTCGCTTGCCCAGTTTGTTGAAGCATGTCTCCTGCCTGGAGAAGCTTTCCCACCTTTGCCAGCCTGAAGATGTGGCTGGCTAGCTCTGCAGGCCTGGCAGGCGGGCCGTACACCGCCGGTGAGAGCAGCCCCTCCGCTCAGCCCACCGCAGCTGGCACCTACCCTTGCCTTCCTTGGTCTTAGCCTTCCTGATGACAGTGGGCAAGGCAGACTGCTGGGGGCTGGCGGTGAGTGGCGGGGCGATGGTGACGGTCTCCACAGCTGCAGCAACGGCTGCTGCTGCCGCTGCTGCCGAGCTGCCCTTGAATGGGTTGTTGGCACTGAACTCTCGCCACTTGGCACCGAGCACGGTCATCATCTTGGACATGGGGATCTTGGGGTTCTTCTTGGCGATCAGAGGCCTGCAGGGCAGGGGAGAGGGAAAACCACGCGTTAACAGAAACGCTTCACTGCGCATCTGCTCCTGCTCGCCATGTGCTGGTACTTCAGCCCAAGAAATGCACCAGTGGTGCATGCGTCACAGCAGCAGGTTGCTGCGGCCCACTGGTAGCAGCTCCACTGGAAAGGCAGCAGAAACCAGAGCTTTCTTAAACAAGTAAAGATACATAAAGGAGCACACTTAAACTTCCTCAGAGACCACCTCTCCCTGAAATACCCATTGTGTTTTGAATGGCTCGCAGTACCAGCAAAAATTCATTATTGTTACTCAATTTTTCTCATGAAACTTTGCAAATAAGCTCATACCAAAAATGGCATTTTGGAGAGAGGAGAGGAGAGAAAAACACTTCAGCTGTTCAGTCAATCCTGCAATTAAGATGGAGTCCTGAGGACTGAGTCAGGCAGGGAGAAGCAAGAAGGAGCTCGCGATGCAGAATTTACTTCACAACCCACTTGACTGAGCAACGCCCAAATCTCAGCCGCTACCCAAAGCTTTGTCCAGACCTACAGTTTCCTACCTGAGAAACTGGCTGAAAGCCTTGTAATTAGTCAGAGTATGATAATCTTCTTCCGAGAAAATGTAATCTACGTCATCGAGGCCCCATTCTTCCATCAGCTGGGCTGAGCTCTTGGGCTCCTGTAGATTTACAGAGAGACATCATTAACGTAAATGACCGTGACTCTGCAGACAAGCAGCACAAAGCTGGGTCTGTCATGTGCTCCATATCAAATGCTCTCCCTAGTCAGCGACATGCAGGGATTTGTTTCTGTGATTTTAAAAACAGAGCAGGCACAAGTGCTTAATAAATTAATGCTTCACACACTTCCAAGAAGCAAATTAATGTGGCACCATCCAAATGCTCCCCATGCCACGTAATACAACGCAAAGCCTTGGCAGGTTTCACGTCTCCAAGAAATTGAATTTCTCTCTGCACACAAGATAAACAACAGTGAAATACAACCTTTCCTCTCCCAGTCATTCACCTGCAATCTCTTCCTCACCAAACCCAGGAAACCCCTAGGCCACCTTCTCTAAGCACAAGCTGCTCTGCCACTCTCTGTCCTCATGTTCAGAGGACAGACGCCATGAATCTGTTACTGGCAGGATGTGGGCAGACGATCCAAGAAGGCAAGCTGCTTCAGGCTGAGAAGCTGCAATTTGTCAGAAGATCCAAGCCACCTGCCTAGGCCTCTGACCTCAAAGTAAAACACGCTGGCTTCATCACCACGAAAGGTACTATGAGGACTTGTGAGCACACATCGCCACGTGGCTAAATGCACAGCCCACCAGGGAGCGCTTTAAGGGAAATTATTCATCAGCGCAAGGTGAATGGCCAGAAAACATGACTCGGCTCTGAATGAGGTAACTCGCAGGGATCTGCCCACACCCTGAGGTCTTATGCTCTCCCACCAGCTCAGGGTAAAGGAATCTTTGTTACCTTTAGACCTCCATCCTCATTGTCATCCTCCTCTTCATCCTTCTTTTTTCGTTTTGGTTTTTTCTCCTTCTTGTCCTTCAGTTTTTTCTTCTTTTTTTTGTTGGGGGAATAGTCACTCCCTTCACTCTCAGATTTCTCCTCGATATCCTCTTCATTGTCTGACATTTCATCATTGCTCCCCTGAAACGGAAAGTGACAGTAGAGAAAGAGCAGAACCTGCCCCCGCTCTGCTCTCCTCCTACAAACCCTCCCAGCCAGTACAAAGCAACTGCTGTCATCAGCCAAAGTCAACCCTCCCTCAAATAACCCTGCTGTTACATTGGGGGGCTGGGGCAAAACACCATGAAAATCAGATCTGGGAATGGCAAGAAGCACCTGACCACAGGAGACACAGACAGAAAGAAGTCTTTGGTTTATCTGGAAGTGTTTCTTCAGGGCAGTTCCGTGATCCCTAGCCAACCTTCTGCCCCAAGTCCCCACCTGTAAATGTGGAAGCCCTATGGAAGCACTGGAAAAAGAGAAGGTCACGCAATATGGATAAAACTGGGTTTTGGAAGAGCTTGTCTAGGCCAAGGTATATGGAATGGAACCTTTGTGCTTTTGCCTCAAGACTTGTTCACCGAGGGGGGCAAGAGAAGCAATACTGAGCCACAGCCGTGCAGATGGATGCCTGCTCTGCCTCCATATTGTAACGTGCTCCTCCAAAAGTGCCCAGACACTGGAACACCACAGCGCTCAGGTACTGTTCTGGTGAGTGGCGGTATGAACAGAAAACCAGGAGACAGCAAGCCAAGTAAGTGAATGCGCGCATTAAACATAGCTGCTTAGTAAACCAAAGGGCAACTCCTCTGAGAGGCAGCTAACTGTTCTGCTAAAAGATCCTAAATTTTCAGACAGGCAACATCTGGCAACATTTTTAATTGCTATACACAGGTAACATATGATGTTCCGTCTTGTGTTTGCTTACAGCTTTACACAAATAAAATCACACTCTTCTACCACAGTGTGAATGGCTAAGAAACTGAAGGAAAGGAAGAGGAGATCTCTTCAGTCATATGCAATCTTTTAGCTCACCAGACAGATACTGTGCTAGGGTTTTGCTTTGTTGCCGTTTCTTTTTCTGCCCGGCTGGGCACTACGTGCTGCAGTAGAGCTGCGTGACAACAGGAGGATTTCAGCTGTCACATGAACAAAACAGTCCTGGTGGATGCACAGAGAGTCTTGAAAGGGGCAGGAGAGCAGATTAAGTCAGGTGAGCCTGGCTGAATTCCCTCACTTTCACAGACAGGCAACCACATGAAACCTCCCATCTCCAGTAGCGACTTGGTCACACACAGCTTCAGCAGCAAGGTAAGCCAACTGCTTCAGAAAGGCCTGGGCCTGCCGGATGGCTGATGGATGCATTTTGCTTCCCGACAGTCAGAAGGGACCAGGCTCAGATGGCTACACCACGCTGGGCAGAGCTAGAGTGGAGACTGGTCAGGTGGAATTTAGGTTTCTTTCTGGGAGAGAGACCGTGACCCGCTGCACAACTCTGATACATTACCATCCTAAGGAACACCACCACCTGCCGCTGGAGCCCTCGGGTCCCAAGAGAGCCTGCAAGAGGATGTGTGCGTTCGGACATCCCTCCGTCCCACCCGGAGCGCTCTGGACCTGGACAGCAGAGCCCTCATCCCGGCGTGCGGAGCTGCGCAATAGCTCAGCGGGAGGGCTCAGCACTGCGGGGAGGGCCCGGCCCCGAGGACAGCGCCGGGCTCAGCACCGCGGACAGCGCCCGGCCCCGGCTCCAGCACCGCGGACAGCGCCCGGCCCCGCCGCCGCCGCCCGGCCCCCTCCGCCCCGGGCGCTCCTGCCCGGAGCCACCGCCCCGGCAACGGGAGTTCATCTCAGTGCCCAAAGCCAACGGCTGCCGAGGTGCGCTTTCGCTCGGCGGCCATTACGGAGTTCTGGTCCTTCTCGGTTCAGAATAAATCGAGCCTTTCCTTCAGCGGGGTTATAAACAGTTGTAATTTGGCACGGAATAATTGGTTGCCATGGTAACTGCTGCAGTACAGGTTGAAATTCCCCCTCTCCGCTCCCTTCTCTGACAAGGACCTTCATCTCCATACGCTGAGGTTCAAACCGCAGCCTGGTTATTTTATACAGATTTTTCCAGGGATTTGCAGCATCAGTTCCCACATCAGGGCTTCCATCAGGGTCGCCACAAACTGAACCAGTTCCACTGCGGCTGACGCTGGCCAATTCCCACACAAGTGCAGCATGGCAGGAGTCCTGCGCTACGCTCCAATGCCAAAACCATGGGGGACGACAGGGTGTCAGTCAGTCACGGCATGGGCACCAGCCCCACATCACAGGCTTGCACCTCACTCCCACCTTCCTCTGGCAGGAGGAAAGTCCACTTACCCCACAAAACCCTTGAGGAGGAGCTTAGGAAAAGGAAGCCCCGTTCAAGGCCCCCCTACCTTTTATATCCTCATCCCAAATGCAGCCCGGGTGCTGCTCAGTGCCTACCAACAGCTACAGCACCAGCTTCTCCCTGGCTTTGATAGACAAGGGAACGGTCTCCCATAGGCGGAACAGAGGTTGGTTAACACTGCCCACACAAGGCATTAATTAAAAAAACAAGCGCACTTAATGTTCAGCCTGTTATTTTCCCCCCACCCCCAGTAAGGCAGCAGGCAGACTCGGCACAAGCTGCACATGCTGCTGCTGGGTTCAGGCAGGCCAGCATTGACAGAAAATGAACAGAGGTGAAAATACCACAGGGTTTTATTTTATTCCCACCCTCCCCCCAGAAAAGCAGCATAGGAAAAAAATGCATCCAACGATGGAAGAGGCACAGGGAGGCAGAGGGCCTGAGCCAGCTTTGTGTGGTATCTGCAGAAAGAGAAGAACATCACCACGGCCATGAAGGAAAAAAGCTTCCTCGGGGCCGCAACTTCTGCAAAAGGCCAGCAGGTAACACAGTGCAGGATGGACTCAGCTTTCTTTAAATCAGCAGCTCACCCTGCTCCCATCAGTAGCAAAAGCACTTTAACGCGCTACCTCGTCCAGCCAATCTGTTTTTCAAATCCCACAGGGATCGGCTGGAGGAGGGGATGACTGGAGGAGATCAGCATCATTCAGCCCTGGTTTGGCAAGGGAAGGGGTGGGGATGCATCTAGTTGTGCTAGATGAGTGACTTCTCCCCAGCTGCAGTGTCTCTGGGGAAGGAAGGAGGCTGAAGAACCTCCGCTGTTCGCCCTTCCTTCCCAACAGCCTATTTGCATTTAGTCAGCGAAAAGACCAGCGCACAAGATGTCTGCCCCTGTCCTCGCATCCAGCGCTGCCCAGGGACGGGAGAGCAAGAGGCAGAGGCTATGTGGCGCAACACGGCAGGGAGCCCAGCTCCGGGACCACGCCGTGTCCGAGCCAGGTGCCCCGGCAGAGCACAGGCAGCACCAGTCAGCCTTCCCGACCAGACAGCAGACCCCCAACAAAGCCTCGGGAAGGCCTGATCCTCGAGGACACAACACCTCATCTTTGTTTTCCTACGGAAGACCGAAGAGCCCTTCCATGTGCCAAATCCTAGAAGTCACTATGCTGTCTCACTTGCAAAATGCCCTGGACGAATGCAACCAACACCGACATCCACAGAAACCTCCAAGCCCTGCCCTGGTCGCTCCCCCAACACGGCAGTTTGCATCTCCCTCTTCAGAAATACGAGCCCCAGATGCTGCGTCGGTACACGACGTGCCAGAGATATTTACTGCCCACCCCCAGAGATAACGGCAAGGAGGTGCTGCACTGCAGCAGGGCTTCAACAAACAGGGACAGACGGTACCATCGCACGCACCAACATACGAACCACAGCCGAGCCCCTCCCAAGGGGGTGAGCAGCTGCATCGCTGCCGGAAGGCGCGGTGGCCACTTCTCCCCCCAGCTGCTCTCCAGAGACACTCGTAGGGCAGATTTCCACCCCAGAGCATTCGAGCTGGACAAGAACTACTCTCGCCCCGGCTCTGGGTCACCTCCCAGGGCCAGGAGAGCAGCTGCTCAGCAAGGGAACATGCCGATAACGCCCCCATCCACAGACACCTGAGAGGTGTTTGCCAGCAGCGCCTTGAGCAGCCTGCCTCTGTGCCACAGCTGAGAGGAGCACCCCCGCCCCAGGCCGGCGTGAGAGCATGCAGCATTACCTCCTTCTTCCTCCTCTTGATTTTGGCAGCTTTGCTGTCTTTCAGCTTCTTGGATTTCTTTTTTTTCTGCACAGCGACTTGCTCTTCTGCGAAAAACTCATCCAGTCCTTCCAGCACCCCATCATCATCTTCTGGGGACAAAAGGGACAGCTCACGCAGACGGATTGCACAGGCACACAGGACACCACATTCGCATATATCCACTCAGGGGTGCGCACCCGAGCAGCAGCATCAGGCCACGAGACACAGAGCTCCGTGGCCTCTCCCGGAGACCCTCTCGCCAGCAGATGATCCACTGCTGCCCCTCGAGGGAGCCCCGGCAGAGTCCTGCCCAGGAGCACCGGCCCCGGCACTTCTTGTGCCCAATTCCTCGCTGCCACTCGCATACAAACACCCAAGGTTTTGGCAGTCTGCATTTCATTCTCGGGAGACAAGGGAACGCCCCTGTCCTCTGCCTGCTCTTACTGATCTGGGTCCGCGGGTAATTCGGGACCATTAGGCTTTTACCTTTCGGATCTCCAAGTAGAGCCCATTAAAACGGATTCAATGGAAAGCGAATGACGGAGAGGAAGGCCTCACGTGGAAGACGGGTGCCACGGCTCATGGGAGGTTGTTCTGCTGTGGCTCCACACTCGGGGAGCGCCACAGGCACCCAACCAGGCTGCATACGCCAACGCAGGGACCCCAGCCCCAGACAGAGGCACCAATCCCATGCTCTCGCCTTCCCGTCATCGTTACCTCCCCAAACCCAGCGCTCGCCAGCGAGTCCCAGCATCTTGTCCAGTCTTTGCATGTCCTTAAGGCCTACGTCAGTATTTTTCTCTTTAATTTCTGGGCTTATTCAGTAACAACACTCCAGAGTCGTCGGGACATATCTCATTTGACTTTAAGCTGCGCCAGTTTAGGCTCTGCCAAATCAGGTGCCTGAGCTCCACCGAATCCACCGGGAAGGGCAGAAGCTGGGCAGTGCCGGGAGCCCACCTCCTCCCGGTGCCCCGCGCAGAGCCCCCGGCCCCCCTGGGGAAGGGGTTTCGGAGCCGGCCCTCCGCTGTGCTCCAAGTGAGGGGCAGCCGTCTCTTAGGGGTGCAGGGAGGGGCTGGCGCCCGGGGAGGACCCGGGCCGCCGCCGAGCGCCGCTCCGAGAGGAAACCGCGGCAGCGCCCGGGCTGGGAGCGCAGCCCGGTGCTCCCCCCGGAGCCAGAGCCGCCCGGAGGCGGACCCGCGGGCGGGAGGGGAGGGCCCGGCACGGCCCGGGGACAAGCCCCGGGCCTCGGAGAGCCGCCAGCTCCGGCCGCCGCGCCCGGGCACACCCCCCTCGCCGGGGCCGCCGCAAAGGCACCGCCGCCCGTTCGCGAGGCACCGGGATAACGGCGCTGAGCCGGAGGCGCAGCGCCCAGCGAAGACCGCCCCGGGGCCGGGAGGGCGAGGCCGGCTGCCCCCGGCCGGGCCGCGCCTCAGGGAAGACGCCGCCGCCGCCGCGCCCCCCGCCCGCCCGCCGCCTACCCGAGACGTCCTCCTCGTTCTCCGCGTCGTCCAGCAGCTCCCGGCCGGCCGCCGGCCCCCGCATGCCGGGCGGCGGCAGAGCGCCGGGGCCGAGCGGCGGGCGCGGCCGCTCCGCGCCAAGATGGCGGCCGCCGCGCCACGCCCACCCCGCCCCGCCCCCGGGCCTCACGCGCCCCGCCCCCGGCCCCGCCCCGGCCCCGCCCCCGGCCCCCTCCCTCCCCCCCGGCGCTCCCCGAAAAGCGCCGAATCCCCCCGAACAGCCCCCCGGGGCCCGCCAGCCGCCAGCGGAGCGCGGGGTATCAACAACTCTCCCCGCCGTTTATTCCAGGAAAGCAAAACTGTACAAAATGGCTGCCGGGCGGCGGGCCGGCTCAATCCTCCTCCTCCTCCTCCTCCTCATCCTGGTTGATCTGGAAGTAGCGCAGCTCGTAGCTCTCCTTGCTGTTGGCCACCACGCGCAGCCAGTCGCGCAGGTTGTTCTTCTTCAGGTACTTCTTGGTCAGGTACTTCAGGTACCTGCGGGGAGAAGCGGGGCTTGAAAGCGGTTCTGCGCTCCCAAGTCTGCGGCGTTTCTCCAGCAGCACCTCTCTGTCCCCCTGCAACACCCACAACGGCACTTTTGGCAAACACAAACCCCCGTTCCCACAGGCTTCCACCTCTGCCAGGAGCAACAGGTCCCATTGGGCACGTCCCGGCAAAGCTTCTGCCAGGAAACAACACCGCGGGGGGAATCGCACCGGCACCCCGCGACACAGAGCCCAGGAAATTATTTCCCTCCCCTGCGACCACACGCCGTATTCCCATGCCACCGGTTCAACATGCCACAGCAAATCTCTGCTCAGACGGCGGCTAACTGCTGCCAGGTCCACAGCGGCTGCAGCACCGACGCAGAGAAACAGCATCAGCTGAAACGTGGGTGCTTACAGAACAGGGCACCGTCCCAACACCACACACGGTTTTCCTCTTCCCACCATTTTAGACCTCACCGTGCCACCTCTGCTGCGGCAAAAACCACGTTTAATCAAAGCCAGACAAAGGACGGGCAGAGGGCAGGAGACCAGCAAGACAAGGAGTGGAAAAGCCTGGCTGTGGATCAACCCCTAAACTCCGCACTTGGCATCCTTTCAGCTGTGCATCCTCCCCAGCTGCCCACCCCACCAGCCCTCCCAGCAGGATTATTGATCACGTATCTCTCTCAAAGATCATTTGGGAACAGGCAGCCACCACACGGAGCGTCACACGGCATTTAACCAAGAGTCTTGGCACAACTCCTGCACTGCGACATCTCTTCACTACCAGGCCCTCCTGCCAGCCAGGCTCCCATCTGAACGCCAGCGATCCCGCACCGAGGGCCAACTGCTACCAGCAGCAACCAACCACAGCTCCGGGCACCGGCAGCAGCCACCCATGGCTTGGCACAAGCCCAGCAGCGTGCCTCATGATGGTGACCGGCACCACTGGGACACGGGGCTGCCCTGCCGCCTCACCTCTTGGAGAACGGGACCTCCGACGTGACCGTGATCTTGCTCTTGCTCCTTTCGATGGTCACCACACCCCCGCCCAAGTTACCCGCTTTGCCGTTCACCTTGATCCTTTCCTGCAGGAACTGCTCCTGCAAGAGAGGAATGCCACTGCTTAGCCGGGACCACCAGCTCCTACTGGACAAGGCGTCCCCAGCTCACCTGCGCCCGGCACTTCGGCCTTTTGTTAGAGTTGGGGAAGAGAGAGAAGTGCCATTATGCCCAGGGGAAGCAGAGGAAAGCAGCCTTCCTGCAGGCCGGGAGGCTCTGAGCCTGCTGCTGGTGCCTTCCACAACTAATCCAACTGGCCCATTCAGACCTGCACGTAAGTGAGGTTCTCAAGTCCGAATGCACCGGATTAGCGAGGCAGGGACACGCTTCCTGCCTTCCGAGGGGCAGCCAGTGAAGTGATGGCTGGGTTAGGATTCTCCAAGGACACCTCAGCCACAGCCCTGTGCTTCAAACACACACTCGCATAGTTTGAATGAAAACAGGTTCATCAGACAGCACTGAAGCGCAGTGTGCTCTGCCCTTGCCGTTCCTCACAGCGTAACAGAAAACACACACCACAAGGTATGAACAGTAATACGGTTCAACAGGTAGGGAAAATGCTTGCGCTTTAACTACAAAGTGTTTAAAAACAATAAACATCTCATAGCCTCCAGCAACACCCAGGCTGCCTTTGTCTGCGGGGTGTTTCCCAGTGCTGCAAACTTTTATGCTGCGCCCTGGTGAGAGACAGAAACAGAGAGCAGGGGCAGCGGGGGCTGCCGGGGCTGTGCTCGCCAGCACGCTGCTGGGAACGGAGCCAGCAGCCCCCCCGCAAAAGGCCCGGCAGGGCAGCAGAGCCGTCATGTCTGCCCCCGGGGCGGTGGGGAGGCCCTGCACTCACAAAGTTGGCGGCGTCCATGATGCCATCCTCCACAGGGTGGGTGCAGTCCAGGGTGAACTTCAACACCTGCTTCTTTTTTTTGCCACCTTTCGCTGCGGGCTTCTTCTGCAGCGGGGGGAAAGAGAGAGCCGTGAGGGATTGGCTCCAAGCGACGGGCCCGGGGGCAGCAGGGATGAGGGAGGGGGCCAGACTCGGCTCCGGGCTGAAGGCAAGGGGACCAGGCCGGGCTCCATGCCGGGGAGAGAGGAAAGGAGCCCGGGACAGGATTCGGGCGGGGGGCAGCGGGGAGACGGAAGGGCCCCCCACGGTGGCCCGTCCGCCCGAGCCGCACGCCCGGCGCTTGGCGGGCTGGGCCCGGAGGAGGCCCAGGCCCAGCTCCACGCGCAGGCCCGGGCCGGGCCGCGCCGGAGGGGATCGCGCCGGAAGGGAACGGGCCGGGACAGACGGCGCCCGGAGCGCGGAGGCCCGGCAGGCCCCGTGCGGGGAGGACGGGGAGGGGCCGGCCCGGCCACCCGCCGCCGGCGGAGACTCACCACGGGCGCCATGGCGGCTCCAGCGAAGGGGCAAAAAGGGAGCGCCGCCCCGCGCGCATGCGCGGAAACACCCTCGGGCGGGCACGGCGCATGCGCCAGCCGCCGCACCGCCTGCGCCCACGCCGCCGCCGGGCCGCGCGCAGGCCGCCGCGCGCCGCGCGCCGCGCGCAGGCTGCCCTAGCCGACCGCTGAGAGCGTCGATGGCTTCCGGCCCCGCCCACGCACGCCTCTGACTGCCCCGCGAGCGCATAGTGCTGCCTGGCTGGGCGGCGCACGCGCGCGGCGAGCGGCGCGGGGGCGGGGCGGGGCGCTGGGCTGTGGGCGGGGCTCGGGGCGGGGCTTCGGTCCGGGGGCGGGGTCCTGGCGAAGGGGGCGGTGCCTGGCGGCAGCGGCTGGCGGGGCATGGGGGGCACCGGGGCCGGGGGGCCGGGGCCGGCCGGGATCAGGGGTCGGTCTGGCAGGGACGGAGCGGCTGGACCTCCCGGGGGCACAGGTGCGCCCCGGGGAGCCTCGCTGCCTGCAGGGCGCCCATGTCCCTGCACGCCGCTCTGCCCGCCCGGGGCCCCCTGCTCCCCGGGGCCGTCGCCGGGCCACACGGATGCCCACGTCCCGCGGCCCGGGGGCGCCCCGGGGCCACGCAGCGCCGTCTCCCCACGCTCCCAGGGCCGGCCCTGCCGCAGGGCGCCGAGGAGCGCGCGGGGCTATTTTTGGGCCGTGGCGTGGCAGCCGCCCGGCGGTGCCAGGGGGCCCCGCGTCACGGGGGCGGCGGGCCCCGGCCGCCTCGGCATCCCTCTCATTCCAGCCGGCGCACGGGGAGCGGCGGCGCGGCACGGCTCGGCACGGCGGAGCCCCCGGCTTGCAGACGGGGAGAGGTAAAGCCTTCGCCCGGCCGCAGAGCCCCCTGTGCCGGGGACGGGGGCTCCCCGGCGTGTGGGGCAGCTGGCTGCCTTCGCTGCTGGGCTGCCGTCACAGGGGACATCCCAGGGCAGGGGACAACCCGCCGGGGGGGGATGCTCCCTCCTGGGGGCCACCCTGGCCTGGGGCATCCCCCAGCCCTGTCCCAGGGGATGCTCTGCTGCAGGGGATGCTCCTTTACAGGGGACACCCCATCCCAGAGGATGCTCCTGCTCTGGGGACGCCTGCCCTGGGGGACACCCCGCTGCGGGGGCCATCCCACCCAGCCCTGCTGCCCCCAGACCGCGGTGCCGGCGGGACGGGGCGCATTGCCGCCAGCCTCGTGCTGCGCTGCTCATAACCTAAAAATAGGTGGCAGCTCGCAGGCCCTGGGGGCAGGATTCGTCCTTTGCGCGGTGGCCACGGTGCTCGCACAAAGTGGTGTCGTGCGGGGCCCCCCCAGCACAGGGGGTGAAGCAGGGCGGGGGGGGGCCGCTCTCTGCCCTGCAGATGGCCGGCGGCATCTTCTCCCCACTGGGGAGCTGCTCGGAGCTGGAGAAGGCCAACTGCCACCCGCTGGTCTGCCTGCTCTGCCACGAGCCCTACCAGCACCCCTGCCTGCTCGACTGCTACCACAACTTCTGCGCCAGCTGCCTGCGGGGCCGTGCCAGTGACGGGCGCCTGCGCTGCCCGCTCTGCGGGTAAGGGACAGGCACTGCCCAGGGGGACGCCGGGACCAGGGCATGCAGCACACGGCCAGCAGCCTCTCATGGCACTGCTCCCGGTGTCCCCAATGTTGCCCCCACCTGCCCTGGGCAGGTGTCCCCATGCTTATTGCCATCCCCATCCCTGTCCATGTCCCCATCCCATCCCCACAGGCACCCCTCGGTGGTGAGGGGGGGCACGGGGCTGCCCCCCGTGGACCGGCTCCTGCAGTTCTTGGTGGACAGCTCGGCCGACAGCGAGGAGGATGTGCAGTGCGCCAACTGCGACCGGCGCTGCACCAAGGCGGTGAGGGCAGTGGGGCAGGCAGGCGAGGTGGGCAGGGGACCCCCGCCAGGGCCATGCCCACCGCCAGCTGCCCCCGGTGCCCACACAGGAGCTGGACGCCATGTACTTCTGCAACACCTGCGGGCAGCCCCTCTGTGCCCCATGCCGCGAGGAGACCCACCGCGCCAAGATGTTCACCCGCCATGAGATTGTCTCCCTCTCCAAGCGCACAAAGGACATCCACAAGAAGTGCCGTAAGTCCCATGCTGTGCTGCACCATGCCATGCCAGCCCGCACTGTGCTGCGCCGTGCCAGGCTGCCCGACGCCCCTGTCCCTTTGCAGCGCTGCATGAGGAGCCCTACATCATGTTCTCCACCGAGAAGAAGTCCATGCTCTGCATCAACTGCTTCAGAGACATGCAGGGGTGAGCAGCCCTGGCCCCACGCCTGCCCCATGCCCCGTCCCATTCCATGCCCTGACACCCATGCCTGCAGGGAGAGCCGGGCGCACTGCATCGACATCGAGACAGCGTACATGCAGGGCTGCCAGCGGCTGGACCAGGCGGTGATGGTGGGCAGGGGCCAGCGGGTTTCGGGGGGGGCATGGGGGTGCGGTGCTGCCCGCAGCACCGCAGCTGCCCCGCTGCCCCTGGGCAGGCTGTGAAGGAGCTGCAGACCTCCACGCGCGAGGCCATCGTCCTCCTCAAGGCCATGATCGAGGAGGTGCGCAACAGTGCCAGTGAGGAGGAGGCGGCCATCAACTCCCTTTTCGGCCGCATGCAGGTGCGGGGCAACAGCCCACACACCGTGCCCTGCACCCATGGGTGCCCAATGCACAGGCACCACAGAGCTGGGGCAGCGGGAGGGGACCAGGGTGGCTGCAGTACACAGGGTGGCCATGGGACACATAGCAGCCACAGGACACAAGGCAGCCGTGCCTTTTGCAGGAGCAGCTCTCTGAGAGGAAGAAGACACTCCTGAAAGCCGTGCAGAGGTGAGGGGCCACAGGCTGAGCGCTCTCCCAGGGCAGTCTCCCTCCCGGGGCACGTTGGGGTGCCCTGGGGCCAGACGGCTCCCCGGTGCCCCACAAAGTCTGTGTCTTGCCCCGCTCTGCTGCAGCCAGCACGAGGAGAAGGAGAAGGCGTTCAAGGAGCAGCTCACCCACCTTGCCTCCCTGCTGCCCACCCTGCAGGTAGGGCCCCAGGCCGGGCAGGGATGCCCTGGCCCCAGGAGCCAGGCAGGGGCTCGGCTCCCACATTCCCGAGGGGTGCCAGTAGTGACACCCCCTCGTCCACAGGTCCACCTGGTGACCTGCTCGGCCTTCCTGAGCTCCGCCAACAAAGCCGAGTTCCTGGACCTGGGCTACGTGAGTGGTGACAGCACTGCAGTGCCACGGGGTGGCTGGTGCACCCTGCCAGTGTGCCACAGGGTGGCTGGTGCATCCCACCACAGTGCCGTGGGGTGTCCGGTGCACCCTGTGGCAGTGCTGGGCTCATGGGCGGGGTGCCAGGCACCCCTCACCGCGCCTCGCCGCTGCCTTTCAGCAACTGATGGAGAGGCTGCAGAGGATCGTCAAGCTGCCGCACCGCCTGCGGCCGGCCCAGACCAGCAAGGTAGAGCCCTGCCATCTGTTCGGGGCCAGGCCCCTGCCTGCAGCCCCGGCTGCCAGCTTGGCCCCGGCATGAGCCATGCTCACCCCTGTCTTGCCCCCCAGATCAACAGCGAGTACCGGGCAGAGTTTGCCCGCTGCCTGGAGCCCCTGTTGATGCTCAGCCCCCGACGCTCTGTGGTGGGCAGCGCCAGCAGCATTGGTCCTGGCATCGCCGGCACAAACATGTGAGGGGCTGGGATCGCACTTGGGGCCGGGGTGCATCCTGCATCCCTGGGTATCCCACCGGGCCCCCCGCCATGCCAAGCTTGCCCCCGCTGCTGCCCTTGAGCCTGTCACCTCGGTGGTGGCACGGGGACAGCACAGAGCACAGCTGTGCTGACGAACGACAGGCACAGGGGCTTCAAGTGACAATTCTGGGAAGTGGAGCGGGCAGGCAGGCAGGCAGCAGGGCTGGCAGCAGGGTGCCTGGGTGAGCCTGCACCCCACTCCCCAGCCTGGCCCCCCGCCACGGTCCCCGGAGGGCTGTGCCCTCGCTGCCGCGGGTGCTGCGCTGGGGCCAGCTCCTGCTTGCCCGCACACCCGCGGCGCCGCAGCCTCTTTGCCCGCCACTATTTTTATCAGAATTTCAGGGAAGTGCCCAGCCTTTCCTCGCCTGGGATATATTTAGGCCCGTTGATGTCACGGCAGAGCCGGACCTGTCAGGCACTCCTGCTGGAGAGGACAAACAGGCGCTGCCGCCCCATGGGGACCGCTCCTTACCCCCGGCCAGGCTCAGCACCGCAGGGTGGCTGAGCTTCTGAGGATTGCTGGCCCCAGCACGGGCAGGGGGAGCGTGGTGCTGCACGGTAGGACCGATGGCGGTGGGGCAGCAGAGCCAGGGTGGTGAGCAGCATGGGGAGATTGCGGAATGGGGGAGATGCACGGGCAACAGCGCCTGCCAAGGGGCCAGCAGATGCTGTTGGTGAGGGAGCGAGCTGCATCCTTCCATTTAGAAAGCGGAGCATGCAAAAGCTCTGCTCCTGTCTTCTCCCTGCCGCAGCTGGTACCGAAACTGTGGGCGTCGGGAGAGCAGCCCACGGAAACCTGACTTACGGGGCAGCGTAAGGCACCTCCAACTGACCCTGCGTGCTTGGGCGAGGGAAGGGATGTGCGGGGCTGGCGTGCCCCCAGGCACCCTGGGGGGCGAGGGGCAGCAGGGCTGAGCCGGCGGCATGGCCCCTGGCACCTCTCCCCCAACGCTGATTGCCTGCAGCGCGCTGCTGTCACCCTCTCTACACAGGCTCCCTGGCGGCCAATGCTCCAAGACCCTCATGGTACCCGGCTGCCCCACCGCCGGCGATAAAATGTCCACTGGCCCCATGGTGCGGAAGCCGACGATGCACCGGTACATCAGCACCAAGGTCCTGCTGGCCGAGGGGCGCGAGACCCCCTTCGCCGAGCACTGCCGCAACTACGAGAACACCTACCGGGTAGGGAGCACGGGTCGGGCTGGGACAGGATGGGCCGGGACTGGAGGGTGCTGCTCATGTGGCGGTGCCCCCCGGCCCCCGCAGATGCTGCAGACGGAGATCCAGGGCCTGAAGGACCAGGTACAGGAGCTGCACCGCGACCTCACCAAGCACCACTCGCTCATCAAGACAGAGATCATGAGCGAGATCCTGCAGAAGTCTCTGCAGATGGACGTGCAGATCGCAGCTCACTACTCTGCTGTGGAGATGATGCGCAGCGTCTTTGAGGAGGTACAGCCGGCGTGTTCCGGCAGAGCAGGGTCCCTCTGTGCCATACCACAGCACACTGCCCGGCTCCCTCTCTCCCTTCTAGGTCTGGGAGGAGACGTACCAGCGGGTGGCAAACGAGCAGGAGATCTACGAAGGTACTGGCGACCCCACTCCCCTGGCCCTGAACCCCCTGTGCCCGCTCCGGGGAGGCAGCCGTGGCCACAGCCCACTCCTCTCACCCCCCAGCCCAGCTCCACGACCTGCTGCAGCTGCGGCAGGAGAACAGCTGCCTGACCACCATCACCAAGCAGATAGCTCCCTATGTCCGCTCCATTGCCAAGGTGAAGGAGCGGCTGGAGCCCAGGTAAGGGATGCGGTGGGGCTTTCAGGGCTGGGTGGGACCCAGCTGTGGCTCATGCCCCTCCTGCCGCAGGCTGCAGGAGCCCCGGGAACCCAAGGAGGAAAAGGTGCAGATGCTGCTCAAGATCTGTGACGATAGCGAAGCGGCGCCAAGGTAGGCGACGGCAAGCGCCTGGGTGACAAATTCCCCCCGTGCCCTTTCCTGGCTGCTCACCCTGCCAAGGTGCCTTCCCTTCCCCAGGGATGCCTTGCCCAGCAGTAAGGAGGGGGCTCTGGCCAGCCTCGGGGAGGGCTGCACGCCCAGCAGCATCCCCGGAGACCCCTCCTCAAAAAGCGAAGACTGCTGCAGGGGCCAGCAGAAAAGTGGCGCTGAGAGCACGGCCCAGAAAGAGCTCGCACCGTAGAGCCCGATGCCGAGCGAGCACAAGGAGCTGCTTGGCACTCGCTGCGCAAAAGCGGTGCTCCAGTTGTCGACTGGCTCCTCTTGCCTCGTGCCACAAGCCAAGGCAGGAAAACACACCCCAGGCATACAGCATCTGCAGCGTATCAAAAGCCTGCCTTGGGGTGACTTTGTTCGTCTGAAAAAAGTAATTGTCTTTACACTCTCCCTCTCGTGTTACAAGTGAAATAAAAGGGCGGAAGTGTAGATGTCCGCTTGGTTCTGCAACTCTGGACAAAACGGGGTGGCCAGCTCAGGGTGGCCAGCTGCTCTTAACACCACAGTTTGCAAACATGGGGAAAAAAAAACCCTAAAAATAGCCTAGTTTAGGGTAGAGCCAGGAGCTCAACACACAGTCTGAGTGCGTCCTGCAAGCCGCCGACAGGCAGCGGAGGCAGAAGCACAGGCAGGGTGCTAGAAAGAGGTGCTCTACTCCTTGTGCATCTGTGCCGTTTAGAAACTTACCGACTGCTGTGGCGCAGGAAGGCAAGGTTTGACGGCTGACTCCGGCTTTTCACTAGATTCAGATGCCTTCCCCTCACCTGGTGAGCTCCTGTCTCTTCACTGAGCTTCCAGTCACAGGATTCGGGAAAATAAAAGGTTAAGAGAGGCTGCTGGTCTCAAAAGCACCGAGAGGGGTCTGAAGATTTTGCTCAAGGTGAAGTTTATCCCTTTCTTTTGGTGCTAACACATCCCACCTTGGTCAGACCCTGCCGCTACACAGCTGGAACCGGGGTCAGAGCTAGCACTGGCACGCTCTTGCCAATTAGGATCGAGGTGCATTTACTACAAAGAACAACTTGAGAATAAAGCTTAGTTTCCATCGTCGGCTCACGTCAAACCTAAGCGACAATCGCTTTGTTTGTTTGTTTCCACGTGCACTTCTGCAAGTTCACAGCAGAAATGTTAACACCTACAAAAAAATTAGTTAAAAATTAATTTGCCTGAGGCACATTGGCTACAACAGCAGGTCGCAGCTTCCATGAGGACATGCATGGGAGGCACAGAAAAGCCCGAGCAGTGGCCTATAAGTGACTACGCAGAGAAATCAGCACTATTTGGCTGGTGTATTTTCACATTTGCTCTTTTCTCCCAAGCTAAAAACATGCTCAGTAAAAGACAAATTACCAGCGATGTTCCATGCAGAACACACTCTGGAATACAAAGCAATACAAAGCGGAGGAAGGACTCTGCATCAGTTAAGCGAGGAGAGACAGAGAATTTGCCCCATCTCTGTGGCTGCGCGGCCCCGTGAGTCACGGTCGTGCTTCAATGCAACACTGGACTGTACTGGGAATTGTTTGGGAACTGCCTGGGAAAACCCACTGGGAACTGTAAAAGTAAGGATTCCCATTTTGATGATGTCACCAGCACCTCAAGAGATCTCCAAATAACCACCAGACAGAAATTAGCAGTATTTTTTCTAGTTTTTTATAAAAAAAAAAAAAAAAAAACAAACCAAAAACCAAAAGCAAAACCAAAGCAGTTTCCATCAGTGTCCCCTTTCCTGAGCCATACCACAGCACCTTCACCAAGGAACACCGCAAGCCCAAAGCATGAACTGACAAGCAACTCGTTTCCATTCCAGCTAGGAAGAATAACATAAAACTCAAGAAAACAGTGAACCTCTTTGGTATATAACGACAGAATAAGTTATACCACAAAGCTCAAGTAGGAACCACTTCCAATGGTAACGTTTAAAATAGCATTAGCTAGCCAAACTTTTTTCCCCCATTTGGAGAATTTCCCTAGAAGCATCTCCTAGTCGTGCCAACATCCCAGGTTCGCCCAAAAAAGCAGGGAAGGATCTTGAGCTCTAAAGCCCTTGGCAAGCCCAGCAGCTGCGGTTCTTTCCCAATCCAAAATCCTGGGATCTCTGCAGGACAGAGGCGGCCTGGCAGGATAGGAAGCAGCATGATTCAGAAGTGGGAAGAGGGAACAGAGGTGGCAGCGGGGAGGCTCAGGAAGACGGCGGCTGAAACGGTGACTCCCGAATTCGTGGCAGCAGCCAAGGGAAGAGTGGGCTCGCTCCCCTGCTGCATTTCAGAGATGCTCGCGATCCAGTGGCATGAGGTGAGCAGAAAAGGCTCCCTGTGAATGTTAATGCCTGGGGGAGAACCGACTGGTGCCGTGCTGCCGGCTCTCCAGCAAGCAGAGGGTAGGCAGCCCCTCCGCCTGAAGAGTGAAGAGCTGGAGGCCTGCCCTTGCAAGCCGCCCGCGCGCCAGCTTTCAGGATCGGGCCTAAAGAGATTAAAGTCGCATTGCCTGGCTTGCAAGGTCAAAAAGCTTTAAAAATCTAATTATGCCATAGGAACAATCTGCCGACCGGCACCTTCCCTGCACAGGGGCGGGAGGGCAGAGCTGTTCTCCGGAAGAATCGGTCCAGAGGCGTTTCAGTACAATTCAGCTGCTGCAGGCAGGAGGGTTCCATTCTCTTTAGGGTCACTACAGGCTAAGTTATCTGGAAGATCCCTGAATGTGCAATGAAGGACTTATCTTGAGGAGGACGAACAAGCTTCTGATCTGCTAGCGACCCGACAGGCCACCCAGCTCCACAGCCCTTCGCCAGCTCCTCCTGGGTGGCCGGGAAATACCAACAGGCTACTCCCGGTACCAGCACCACGCACCGTCCCTCGCCCTGCGGCGCCTGGAGCTGGGCATTTGCTCAGCCAGTCTGGTTTTCACCCACATTACAGTTCCACTTTGACTCCTTTAATAAAAGGGAGACCTGACGGCACCTTCCTTTTGTACTCCAGGTACTCTTCTCCAAAGAAGTGAATGAGCGTGATCTCCTCCTCCTCGATCCGCTCCCTGAAGAAGCGCCAGGATGCCAGTGCGTAGCCCACCACACAGATGGGATTGCAAAGTAACACCTGCGAACAGACACCAGTGGTTAGCATCCCCTCGCCCCCCAAAGAAACCGAGGCTGTCCCCCACCCCCACATGCTAATCACCCTTCATTAAGTTTGCCATGAGGTCTAAACGCTCTCCACAAAAAAGATCCCAGCACCTTTTGTGGAATTTCATTCTGGGGAGAAATTAGTGCTTATGAAGAAAGCAGCCTGTGGGCAGCTGCTGGCTCCTGCTGCCCCAGCTAAGAGCCCGTACATGGCCATGCTGCTCCATGTGCAGTCTTTACGGTCTCTCTCCAGAGAAATAAAACCAAATGCCAACCACCAGCCAACCAAAAGAAAAGAGCGACTAAGGCAGCGCTGGGTTACAGCTCGACTGCGGCTGGCTTCCAGTTTACCCTCTGGCCGGGGCCCTGGGCACTCTTGAGGGAGTTTTCTTTGCTGTCCAGCACAGGACTGGTATTTGGCAGGAGCAAGGTTGAGTCCGACTGCTTACGGAAGGCATTTTGGCCGTAGGAATGCAAGGGAACTCTGGACACCAGCTTTAGGCTAGCAGAGGATTACACCCCAAGCCTCCAAGAGTATTCTGGCTCAAACCACAGCCCCGCCACCCCTGCTTATTCTGCACAGGAAATTAAGGCAATGGGGTCTTCCCAAAGATCGCACGGGGCAGAGCGCTCGGCGTTTCCTGACCCTCTGCGTGCTGGTGGGAGGGAGGAGGCATCAAAATCCACGCTCAGGCCACCCCTGCCACCGACTGCTGGCGGTTTGCATCCTGTTACGGGTGTGGGGCAGCATTAAGAAGAAAGACCCAGGTTATAAGACGAAAGTATCTGAGCGCATTGTATACGGTACCTGTGTTCCAATACTCCAGTAAAACCATCCCACGTAAGACGGGTGCCGGAACCACCCATACACCCCACTTGTCACCAAAGTATGAGTATCCGATTTCTCATTCTGAACAATATGGTTGAAGTTGGAGCCAGCTGTGAGCATGGCCGCTTTCCTCAGACAATCCCCAAAGATCACCATCAACAACCCTACAGTACTCAGCCAGGTGATCTGCTTCAGCTCTGCAAGTGAATAAGGATGGGTCACAACACGTTTGCACAGGTCAAGCTCGCGGTGTGGGGGGTCACGGGGGTTTGGGTCGGTGGGTGGGCTTTTTCCCTCCCATCTCAAAGCGTGACAACATGTAAAACACAGCCAGCGTTCCATGCGCTGCCATCCCACCATCAAAAAAAAAAAGAAAAATAGCGTCCCCGGCCATGGAGGCACCCACAACACGGAGTCTGTACGTCCTCGTGGCCAACTGCCCTAAGGGGAACCCAGCGCCGAGGCGGAACCCAGCTTTACAGTCTACAGTACAGCCAACATAAAGCACAGGCAACCAGACACACTTGGGCTGGATGTGGGGAGCTCTGCAGCCCACACTGCCGTTATGAAGTGGGGAAGGAGGCTTTTAGCACAGAGAGATTAAGGCCACATCAAAGCCCTCCTCCACTGCCGGCACGGGTCAGCTAAGCGGGGGTCACCAGCGCTTTGCTTCCAGATGCGTGGGCCCTGGGCGAGCCACCTGCAGCCGGCAGCACCCGGCAGAGCCAGGGGACGGCAGGCAGGAGGGCGGGTGGCAGG
Source organism: Gavia stellata (assembly GCF_030936135.1). NCBI lineage: Eukaryota > Metazoa > Chordata > Aves > Gaviiformes > Gaviidae > Gavia > Gavia stellata. The sequence goes on from NC_082620.1 coordinate 9,196,673, forward strand.
GAGGGGCAGGGCGGCCGACCTGGGAAGAGGAGCTTCTCCAGTGTGAACTCCACCCAGGAGGAGAGGGCAGCCAGGTTGTACTCGAAGCTGTGGTTGAGCAGGAAGGAGTCCAGCGAGAGGCTGCGCGGGTTGTTGATGGCCGTCACCAGGTACTCCGAGTAGTGGAAGAGGGAGAGGGAGCACATGTACCTGCAGCGGGAGGGAGAAAACGCTTGGCAGGGCCGGGGGCCGTCGCACCCACCCGGCTCCCCCGGCCCCTCCCTTACCATCCGAAGTGGCGCCAGGCGGAGCGGCCGGCGCTGAGCAGCAGCCCGCAGCCGAAGGCGAAGCCCAGGAAGCAGGCCCGGACGGCGATCTGCAAGCAGAGGGAGGGCAGAAAGCGCTGCCGCCGCCCCCCGGGCCCGGTGTCCCCTGAGCGCCGTCCCCCGAGGGCCTCCCCCGCCCCGCAGCCCCCCGGGCCCGGCTCGCCCCGGGCCTCCCCCCGCCCCCCGGCGTCGTCCCCCGCCCGCCACCCCCCGCACCTTGTAGAGCGGCCGCGGGTAGAACAGCAGCAGCGCCGCGTTGACGCCCGCCACGTGTAGGGCGAGCGCCAGGCGGCCGCGCAGGCCCGGGGCGGCCAGCAGGCCGGGGGAGGAGCCCAGCGCCACCGGCAGCGCCGCCACCGAGGCGCCCAGCAGGAAGGCGGCCAGGCTGGCGCGAGCCTCCCGGCCCAGCCGCCCCCGCCGTGGACCCGCCGCCGCCGCCGCCGCCGCCGCCGCCGCCATCATGGCGGCGCCCGCCCCGCCCGCGTCGCCCGGGAAACGGCCGCGCCGCTCTCGCGAGAGCTCCGCCCCGCGCAGGCGCAGCAGTCCTGAGTGTGGCGTCGCTCTCGCGAGAGTTAGCGGCGCCGCGCAGGCGCACTCGCCGCCGCTAGTGGGACCGGGCGGCTCCTGGAGCCCTCCCGGAGCCCGGCCCGGCCGTGCGCGTCACCCCCGGCCCGGGGCTGGTTTTGCCTTTGGTTGTTGTTTAATATCGCAAACTGGAACGCGCCGCGCTGAACAGCCCCTCCGAGGGGCGAAGGCGCCGTTCCCGGCCCGGGCTGTAACCTTCGGGCCACCGTCCCCTCACCGCCCGCCGGGCCGGGGCCCGCCCGCCCTCTCCCGCTGCGTCGGGCCCCGCCCCATCCCCGGAGCTCGGTCTGGCGCCCGCCCCGCGCCTGGGAATCCGAGAGAAACGTGGTGCACCCCGCGGGGCAGACGAGGAAAGCGGTGGTCCTGCCCCAGCCGCCGTCACCCCCGAGGCCCAGCACAGCTCGCACCCGGCCTCGGGCCCCAGGGTGAAGAGCTGCACGGGGACCAGCCACAGTCCCGGCCCAGCGAGGGTGCGTGCTGGTGGGGTCGTGATCCTGACCGGATGGCTGCCCAACTGGAGCTATTCTGGGTTTACCATTGAAACTGGTGGGAGCCTGCTGCACCACTTGCGGAGCTCGGGAGGAACCGGGGGGAAAGGCAGGAAGAGGGAAGCAGTGCAATGTTTTGGAATAAAGCTCCTAAGCCAGAATTGCTGCTGCTTGAGACAAAACAAAACAAAAAAAAGCAATGCTCCTTTTATTTCAGTCAACGACAACAGACTTTATTTATGCCACAGGATTCCTTAAATAACTTAGATGTGCACAAAGAAACTACCTAGAGATGCCAATGAAACGGTCCGAGACATTCAGTACGATACCGGGGCGCGTTTCTTGTCACAAGTATCGTACATAAGCTTTGGTGTGCAGTTTTAGGACATACCGGCACAGCATCACAAAGACTTGTGGCCTCACGCATCCCTTGTGCCACCACGCGCCTCTGTCCCGCTCCGGCACGGGCGGGAGCTTCGCTTACAGGATTGAACAGTGAAAACAGGGCTGCAGAGGCGAACGGCGAGCGACCAGGAAGGCTCCCAGAGGCTTTTGGGGTGTTTAAGCCACCTAAAGCACAAGGTTTACGGCACTAAACCGATCAGCAGCGAAGCAACCGCACCGCCGTGGCAGCTCCGGCGGCAGGCCGGGGCGGGCGAAGGCGCGAGGCCCAGCGCAGACCGGACACAACACTAATGGGAACCTGGACATTTGGTGGGCGAAGGCTGCGAGAGTGCGGGGCGGGGTCACTGCTGGGCAGCCTGCTGCATCTGCGCCTGCCGCTTGGCTTTTGTCTGGAGGTACCTGCCCTTTCCTTCCTCGAAGCGCCGCTTCTCATCCTCCGTCTCTGTCTGCCGGCAACAGAAAGAAAGTGAAGCCACCGGTGTTAGCTGCCTCAGGGCACTGCAGCTCTCCCACACCACACCTTGCAAGCATGGGCGGGAGGGAAACGCGCCTCCCCTTGCAGGAAATGTAAAGGAAAACCTGTGCTCCATGAAATACATGTTTTGACAGCTAATGTACTCCTGCACAGAGCAGGAAAAACTGCGCGGGATAAAATATTAATCAAGAAACAGCCCCCAGTCAGGCGCGCCGCATCAGCAAAGCCCTGCTGGAATCAGGAGAGCTAAAAATAGGGAGGAGAGCTGGAGCGGGGACGCCACAGGGAGCAGGGACGGGGGGACACGGGGGCCTCTGTAACCACTCAGGGTCCCCTCCCATGCATCTCCAGTGGGGAGGGGAAGCTGCAGAGCCTGCATGCAGCCTGTCCTCAACCGCGAGAAAGGAAAAAATCCCCAATCTCTGCAATTTTCAGAAGAAATTAAAAAAAAAAAAAAAAAGCCCTGAAGCCTGCTTTTGAAAGGCTCATTCATGCTCATTTTTTTCTGCTGAATAATTCAAGGGAAGAGGGTTTGTTGGACAAAACAGCTGGCTGGGGTCTGCCCTGGGAGGAGCAGGAGAGGGGCTGGCCCAGCTGGCTCATAGCCCGGCGGGGAGAGCTCTTACCAGCAGCTGAGGGACAGGCAGGGGTTTCCCCTCCTTGCTCAGGGAGACGTAGGTGAAGAAGGCGCTGACAGCACGGTACCGCTCCCGGGGCTCATCCACAAACGGGTCAGCATCCACAAAAACTTCGATTTCCATGGATTTATTGCTCGTGAAGGTCATGCGCCCTGAAATGGTGATGACGCTGCCTGCGAAGCAGACAGGGGCTGGTTAAACAGGTAGCCCCCGCTTCTGCTCAGAGGAAGGGAGCAAGGGGTCCCACATGTTTTATGCTTAAGCCATGTCTTAAGCGGAGCTTCTCGGCACAGGGCAAGTCTAACGGGGACTAAATTTCTCTGCCAGTGTGTCCCGAGCACGCACCCAAGGGAGCCAGAACGTGGCACTGCAAGAGAGCAAAGCACCCGTCGCCACCCCCCCCCCCCATCACCTTTTTTGATCTTCTCGTGGAAGTTGATGGCATCCACCGAGGCAGTGACGATGTTGGTCTTGCAGTGGCGGGCAGCCACAATCCCGGCAACCTCATCCATGAGCTTCATGGTGACACCTGGGGGGGGAGGCAGAGGGTCCCATCTCAGGGAAGCCGGTGGGATTTGGGAAAAAACACATGTAGCTTGTTAAGGCCTTTGCACAACCAAAGCTACGCCGAGGAATTGGACCAGAGATCGAATCCTAACTGCAGGAAACCCCCGGTACCAGCACAAAGACTCCTGTCAAGAGTACCATCAGGGTGGCATCCTCCCAGACCTGGGCTTAAGATTTAGGCCAGCTTTGGCTCTCCCAAATTTCTTTGAGCAAACCTCAGCCTTGCAAGGCAAGATCAGTCCCACAAACTTGCTGCTTGGAAAGAGCTCTGCACCACATTGGGTTTTTTGGGGTTTTTTCAAGGACGCAGTTAGATGAAGAGTGGCATCCAGCATCGTCCCAGCCCTCGGCAAACACGCCCGTCACCAGGCTCACACTGCATGCATCTGCCCTGCCCTGCCCACCCAGCAGGCGATGGGTGCTGCCAGCCAAGAGGAAATTACTCCAGCAAATTGCAGTCATTGTACAATGAGAGTTTATAATCCGGGATTTGCAATTTAAGAGATGATGACAAAATTGTAGGATTTACAGTTTGAGTATGTCAGTTTTCGGGACCTTTCTTTTTTTTAAGCATAGAAAAAGATGAAGCCTTTGTCTCAGATGAAGCAATGCCGAACCTTACAGATGGTGGAAAAGGGCCCACATGCCTTCAGAAGCAGAGCCCACCTCCCAAAACCACCAAGATGCATGAGTCGCTCTCAAACTGAGCTTCTGCTCAGCTGTTGACCGAGGCAGCGCTTGCTCACCTCCGTGCACAAAGCCCAGCAGTGTGCAGTCCGACGGTCCCACCAGGTGGATCAGGCTGGACTGGCTGTAGCCAACGGTGTGCGGCTCTGGTTAGAGAAAGGGAGCAAAGCGGAGGTCAGAGCTGCTCAGCCAGCACCCGTATGCCACCGTACACCCCTGTCTTAAACTGTCTGAAGGACGAAAACGTGGGGCTGGCTTGTGCAAAGCTAAAGTATGTTCAAACCAGTGTTTAAATCAGCCCCGAGAAGTCCTGAGAGCAGAGGCCATTCACCACCTGATGGGCTGCCACCTCCCTCTAATGCCCACCCATCAATTTTATTCCAGCTCAGCTCATTTCTTCTTTTAAAGCTTTGAAAGAGCCCAAAAGCAAAGAGGAGTGAACTGGATGGGCACATGGCTGTACACCTTCCCTCCTCAGGCCACCAGCCGCAGCCAAATCTCCCCAAACCTGCCACTTAGCGGCGTCTACCAAAGGACCGTGCTTTCCCCTCAGTGTGAAGATCTCAGCCCCCACATCCCCCAGCCCTGGCATATGCTGGTGACACCTGACTCGCCACTAAATCCAGGTGACAGAAATCGCACCCTCTGACTGCCGGCAGAGAAAAACCACTCTCAGGGACAGCTGCGTTTTCCATCTAATGAGAGATGCTAAAGGCACTTAGCGCAGGAAAAACCAGCTGAGCCCCCGACCACTCGGCATCGCCTCCTCGGGGAGGACACCCAAGCGGCAGCGCCCGCGGAGCCTTACCTTTTGTCTGCCTATCTGTGAGCAGGGAGAACAGAGGGGAAAAAAGCATTTGAGCAACTTTCATCCCACATCACCCCCCCCAAAGATCCCCGCGTGCCACCTCTCCGCCTCTGCCCGCGGACCGCAGCTGGTCCCAGAGGCCATCGGCCGCTTGCGTCTTCGGCTTGCCGTCAGTGCTGCCATCGTGTTTCCAGAAGCCGGGGCAAGGCTTTCAGTAGGGAAGAGATCCCCAGCAATCCCCTGGGGAGACCATGACCCCCAGCTCCTCCCTGCCTTCAAACACCGGCTGATAAACTTTGTGCTAAAAACTGACTTCCAGAGAGGGGCTGCAGCTACAGAGTGTGCAAAACCCTCGCCCAGCGCTTGTGTTTACCCTATGCTGAGCAAAACTATCTCCTGCTGCCCAGGAGCGCATGAGGGATGCAAGGAGTGGTGGCAGGAACCGTGTTTTGGCAGAGGGCATCCCACCCACCAGCCCCAGCGGGGGATCACAGGCGCCCACCCGGCTCCCCACTGCTCATGCACTGCAGCTCCAAAGTCCTATCCCCATGCCCAACACAGTGTTTTGGAGCACACGCTTGCAGCCACAGGTGCCCGGGGATGGCCAGAGCTGCCTTGGGGACCAGTCTGGCCTCCCATCACTGCCGGGGCATTTCCACGGGCCATGCACCGCCTGCATTACCTGGGTTGATGACGGGGAAGATCATGTCACCATTTCTCTGCTTAGTTTCCAGCCGATCCAGCTTTTGCTCCTCATAACGCTTCTTCCCCTCGTCCTCCTGCTCCTTTCTTGCATACTGGAAGGAAAGACCAGTAAGAACAGGGCTGGCAAAGCCACCAGCGCAGCCGGGGGTGCCAACGGGGCCAGGATAGCACCATTGCCCAGGAGAGAGCAAGTTTCAGTTTTTGGGAAGCAAAGTGAGCCATCCTACCTGGATGGGGGGAACCTCAAGGACCTTGTTCACATTCTTCAGGGACAGAGGCACGTACCACAGTGTCGCCTTGTTTGTCACCTTCTTCGCCCCTGGAGGAGAGGGGGGCAGAAAGTGACCACACCAATGCCAGCAACGTTTCGCTTGCAACCAGCACTGCCGCGGTCCAGGGTTGGCTGCACACTGGCGATGCTGCCGGCACCAGGCAGCCCCCTGCCCTGCTGGCTCCTGCCTGGCTTTGGCTCAGGGTGGATGTGACAAAGCGCTTTTGGAAAGGCATGCCGGCAAGCAGAGCCGGTTGCCACAGCAACGGCAGGAAAAGGGTCTTTTTGAGGCCAAAGGCAGCCACAGGCAGCAAATTAGGCAGGAGGAGCTAACAACGGATTTTTCCGTTCTTCGCTAAAAACGATCAACGGAGCTGTAATCCCCAGGGAGCCTGCTTGGCTTCCCTTCCTAGCACTGACCCTCCCCACCACCCCCAGCACTCTCAATTAAAGTGTGTGATCTCCCCTCTGCCTGATGCTGCCGGCGACAATGGGCAGAGGACAAGATCACTGCCATGAGTTCTCAACTTATTGCGGTTATTCCTGGAGTTTTGGGACTGAGCCGATGGCAGCCACCCACCTGTTAAAATGTTTTCGGACATGACGTTGACCTGGACCTCCACAGAGTGCCGGGAGGTGTAGGTGATCTCAGCACTGACGTTGGCCACCTCGCCGATGCACACCGGGGAGAGGAAGTCCGTCCGCTCCACCCGCGCCAGCGCGGCCACACAGGGCTCCTGGGGATGGCGGGACAGCGAGGGTAGCAGCTGCAGCCATGCCGCGCAGGACCGCAGACGGCAGCTCCCTGGGGCCGGCCTGTGCCGCGTGCAGCTCCGGCACTTCAACCTTTGCCTTATCAGCCGGTGCTGCACTTCCTTCCCCGCCTGTAACTGATGCCGGAGCCGCCTCTGACTCACCCTTTGCGGGAGTTAAAACATTAACAGCAGCGTAATAACATTTCTGCTCATAAAACACAATTTCAGCAGGATGCTTCTGGCTACCAGGGCCATGCTCCGGCAGTAGCTGGAGCCACTGGCGGTTTGCACGAGGAGCAAGTGCTTCCGGTGTGGGGGGATGACCAGGGAGGCCCCCAGGGGTGCCCGGTGGCCCCGGGGGGCCCCCCCCTGCTCCCAGCAGATCCCTGAGGCGTGGCGGGGGGGTCGGAGAGTCACCGAGCCAGACCCCAGCAGGCACTCTGGCACCTACTCACCCCGGCCTGGGAGTTGCAGTGGCGGGTGCTGATGATGGCTCCTGCCTCTTCGATCATCTTCAGGATGGTTCCCCCGTGGACATTCCCCGCAATGTTGGCGTCGTCTGGGCGCATGATCCTGCCAGGGGAGGGACATGGGAGCTCACACCTCTCTGCCGCATGCCCAGCCCGGGTCCCGGTGCAGCCGCCCGGAGGCACCGCTCTCTCCCTACCGGACGAGCTGTCGGGCCATCTCACCACGCTGATGCCGGCAACGTCACCGGCACTGCCTGCACGTGGCTTCCTGCAAGCGGCGGTGGAAACCGCCCTAAATTATCGCTGAGAGGGGAAGGAGGCATCGCTCCTCCGCGGGGCGGCCGGCTGCTCGGCTGGCACCGCATCTCACCACCGCCCCGCAGGGGCGGACGGGGACTGAGCCGGGCACGTCCCACCGCTCGACCTGGCGTCCCGGCTTTCGCCGCAGCGGCAAAAAACTGACCGGAGGAGGGAAGGCAAGGCACGGTGGCGGTGGGGCAACGGCTGTGCGCCAGCCCGGAGAGGAGCGGCGCTTCGGCAAGGCGGCCATGCCGGGGAGCTGCAGCGGGCAAAGGCAGGAGAACCGGGGCGTGCCCTGCCCGCCCTGCCAGCCCACACGCACCGGAGCAAGGGCACGGCGCTGCTTCGCTGTGCCCGGTGCAGGCGGCGTCGCCGGTGCAGGCAGCGTGTCTGGTGCAGGCAGCGTGGCCGGTGCCGGCAGCAGTGCAGGTAGCCCCGCCGGTAGCATCCCGGTTGCAGCCCGGCCCCGGCGCCCGCCCGCGGCCCCCCAGCCCGCCGGCCCTCCCCCGCCCAGCCCTCCCCCGGGTCCCCGGCTGCGGGAGGCGCGGCGGGGCCGTACCTGGAGACTTGGATGGCTGCCGGCCCGGGGGCCGCGGCCCCCCGCTCCGACATGGCGGCACCGGCGCCCCGCCCGCAACGGCGCTGCGGCACCGCCACGCCTCGCCACGCCCCGCCCCACGCCGGGGGACTCGGCCCCCGCGCCGCCCCATTGGCCAGCAGCGTCTCGCCACGCCCCCGCGCCGGCAAGGGGGCGGGGCCGGCACGCTGCCGGCCGGCGCCGCGCGAGGGCACAGGGCGGGGCTGGCGGCCCGTGCTCGGCGGGGCTGCGGGGCTGCCCGGGGGCTGTGCCCGCCTCACCGGACAGGGGCCCCGGTGCCCCCCGAGCCCCCTGCGCCGTGCCGTGCCGAAACCGCCCCACGGCACCGCAAGGTGCCGCCAGCACGGAGTCATGGCCGCACCCCGCGATGACCCCACGGTGGCTGGGAGACGCCCGTGGCGGCGTTTTCCTGGCGGGAGGTTTCCGGCACACCGCCGGTTTTCCCGGCCACGCTTTCCCCGACTCGGGCAGCGTGGCGCTGCCAGGCGGGACCGGCTGCGCCCAGGACCCGGCGGGTGCCAAGCAGAAGTGCTTAGTCACCGGGAGCCCTTGCGGGCAACCGGGCGGGTGCCTGGCGTGCCCGGGAAGCTTTCCCGGCCCTGCCGCCCTGTGCACGCCGGCAGCACCCCGGCGGTGAGCGGCCGGGGCAGGTCGCGGCTCTGCGCCCCCGCTGCCCGGCAGTGCGGGGCGTGCTGGCAGGGCTGGTGCTCACAAACCGCCCCCAGCCCCTCACCGCCCGCCCGCCGTGCGCCCCAGCGAAGCCTCCACCGTCACGGTGCCTTTGCGGTGGAGGTGCCCCAGAGCTCGCCCCACTGTGGGGCTCAGCTCAGCCTGGAGGTGCTGCGGGCCCCTCACCTTCACCTCCCCTCGCTCCGCTGCCCGCCCCAGGGAGCGCCCTGCCTGCGCGGGGGCTCGCGGAGGCCACGGCCTTCGGGCCGGCACGGGCAGCCGCAGCACCTGCCTGAGCAAGCACACCCCCGGCGCGGGCTGCGGTGGGCAGCCTCCCCGCCTCGCTGGCGGCTCTCTCCGGTTGGGACAGCGCTCCATGGGGCGCCCAGGGGTTGCGGGGTGGGTGGAGGCGATGGCCCTCAGCAGCCGGTGATGGATTGCTGCCGAGCGCGGGCAGGGGTGTGGGTGGGGACAGGGACGGTGGGACGGATGGGGAGGGATGGAGGGGGTGCGGGCCAGGGCCGGGGGGGGCAGGCCTGGCCAGGATGGGCCAGGAGGATTGGAGGGACGCAGGCCAGGGCCGGGGGGGCCGCGGCACTCACGTCCTTGCCAGCCAGCGGCAGGATGAGCGTTTTGAGCTGGTCGAGGCTCTCGTTGATGTAGGCGCGGTGGCGCTTCTCCATGAGGGGCTGAAGACAGGGCGGTGAGGGCGGGCGGGGGGCCCGGGGGTGCGGGGGGGCCAGGCATGCCGGAGCTCTCATCTTGCGCAGCTCGGCGGCGGCAGGAGGGGGGCGTGGGGGCCGGGGGGGCTGTGGCGCGGCACCTGGCGGGGACATGGTGCTCCGGCACCGGTACCGCTGCCGCCACTACGGGCCGCCGGCGGGGCAGGGCGGGCAGGGAAGGCAGGGCGGGCAGGCAGGCAGGGAGGGCAGGCAGGCAGGGAGGGCAGGGAGGGCAGGGCGGGCAGGGAAGGCAGGGAGGGCAGGCGGGTGGGGAAGGCAGGGAGGGCAGGGAGGGCAGGGAAGGCAGGGAAGGCAGGGAAGGCAGGGCGGGCAGGGGAGGCAGGGCGGGCAGGGAGGGCAGGGAGGGCAGGGAGGGCAGGGCGGGCAGGGAAGGCAGGGCGGGCAGGGAGGGCAGGGAGGGCAGGGCGGGCAGGGGAGGCAGGGAGGGCAGGGAGGGCAGGGCGGGCAGGGGAGGCAGGGCGGGCAGGGGAGGCAGGGAAGGCAGGGAAGGCAGGGAAGGCAGGGAGGGCAGGGAGGGCAGGGCGGGCAGGGGAGGCAGGGCGGGCAGTGAAGGCAGGGAGGGCAGGGAGGGCAGGGAGGGCAGGCGGGCGGGGCGGCCGCGCCGCTGTCCGCGGTGCTGAACGCGCACCGCCGCCGCTGTCCCCGGTGCTGACGGCGGGGGGTGTCCCAGCCTGCCCGCGCTGCCCGCTGCCCGCTGCCTGTGCCCGGAGTAACCGCCGCCGCTGCCCGGGCTGCCCACGGGTTCCGCCGTCCGTTCCCGCGGAGTCGGGGCCCCCCACTGCCCATCCCGGCCCCCCCGCGGCAGGAGGAGGCGGGGCAGCCCACCCAGCATCCCCCCGCTCCTGCCTGTGCTGCCGGGACCGGCAGGCGCACGTCGGGGCTGCCGGAGGAGCCAATCACCGCCGCGCCTCTCGCGTTGGCGGGCGGCGTGCGGGGAAGGGGACACCCGTGGGGCGGGGGGAGAGCAGCAGCTCCCCGGGGCTGTGGACGGCAGGGCCGGCAGCTGGGCACGGGCGGCTCTGGGGGTCGTCCGGGTGGCCCCCGGTCCCGGCCGCAGCCCGGCAAAGCCCGGCTGCCCTGGCAGGGGCCGGGGGGAGCGACGCGGGCGTCCCGGGCAGAAGCAGCGGGCAGCCGCCGCGCCGTCGGGCGGGGCGGGCGGAGGGGCGGCCCCGGGGGAGGAGGAGGAGGAGCCGGCGGGACCGGGGGGCGGCGGGGCGGGAGCGCCGCGCAGTGCCAAGCGGCGGCCGGGGCCGCCGCCGGGGCCGCCGGGGCCGGGGCCGGGATGGCGCTGGAGCGGGCGCTGCTGGCGGCGCGGCAGGGCGACGTGGAGGCGCTGCGGGGGCTGCGGGCGGCCGGGCTGCTGCGGCCGGGGCTGCGGGACGCCCTGGGCGCCTCCCCCGCGCACCACGCCGCCCGCGCCGGCCGCCTCGCCTGCCTCCGCTACCTGGCGGCCGAGGCCGCGCTCCGCGGGGACGCGCGGGCGCGCAACGGGGCCACGCCGGCCCACGACGCCGCCGCCACCGGCAACCTCGCCTGTCTCCAGTGGCTGCTCACGCAGGGGGGCTGCGGCGTGCAGGTGCGAGCCGGGGCGCGAGGGGCGCGGGGGGCAGGAGCCCCGTGGGCGCGGGCAGCCGGGGACGCCTTTCCCAGCCCCGCGCGGGTGGCGGCCGCCGCGGGGCGACGGTCGCGTGTGGACCCTCCGGCTCTGCCGCCGGCGAGCCGGGGTCCCGGCCAGCACGGGCGGGACACCGTCGTGCAGAGTGGGTGGCAGCCGAGGGACCCGGAAAGCCCCCGGCATCCCGGCGGGGCTCAGCCCCGAGGGGGGCACTGGCCCTCCGCAGCCGTGCCCGGGGCTGCCGGCCCCTCCCGGGGTTACACAACGGCAGGACCGGGGCGGTAAGCGGCTTGCCCCGCGGCCGGCCGAGAGCTAACGACATGTGACGGGCCGGAGGAAGAGGAGGCGGCGGAGGGGCTGGGAGCGGGGATTAAGCGGGCAGGACGGCGTCAGCACGCTTCGGCAGCCTCCTGGCCGGGGGCCAGCTCTGCCCACGCCCCGCTGAGCGTGGAGGGCGGCCGGGCCGGCGGCACAGCGGGGCTCCGCGGCGAGCCCCCGCGGGCAGGGGCTGCCCGCCGCCGGCAGAACAAGGCGGGCTTTGTGCAGCACTCGCTGTCTGTGGATGCAGGCCCCGCTGGAGGGCAGGCGTGCTTGTCCCATGGCCCCTCCGATGGCCCGTCCCTTCCCTCCGGCCCTGCTCCGTGCAGACCGGACCTCTGCCCCGGCCAGTCCACCCTCCCCGGGGCCAGCTCCCAGCTGGGGGATGCTTCGCGGCCACCCGCGGTCCCCGGCCCCAGACACGCTCCCTTGCCGGAGGGGCTCGGGTCCCCGGTGCCGACAGCAGCCGCGCTTCCTCCCACAGGACACAGACAACTCCGGTGCCACCATCCTACACCTGGCAGCCCGCTTCGGTCACCATGAGGTGATCGACTGGCTCCTCCGCTTCGGAGGCAGCGACCCCACAGCAGCCACCGACACGGGAGCGCTGCCCGTCCACTACGCCGCGGCCAAAGGGGATTTCCCTTCCCTGAGACTCCTCTTGGGACACTGCCCCAGGTAACAGCCCCCGCTGCCGGTGGGCGAGGTGAGCTCTGCACCGGGGGGCTCGCCGGCCTACCAGCAGGAGAGCGGCTGGTGGGGGAGCAGGGTGCCCACTGCTACCCCATCCCTCCCTCCAGCCGCCGGGCAAGGTGCCAGCGCTGGGGATGGATGCTGCAGCCACCCTCATCCCCCGGCTCCAAGGGCAACGTGGCAGCGTTATCAGGCCGGGCAGCCAGCTGCACCTTCTTTATGGCCCAGAAAGGGCGAGCAGGAGAGCAGCAAGTGCTGGCAGAAATATTGCCGCCGGCTGCCGGATCGGTTCCCTGGGCTCCTGGCGCGGGGTGATAACACAGCCGCCTTTGTCCTCCCGCCGTTATGTAAATGGATTAGGCTGCCCGCTGAGGAGAGGCTGCTCCCCGCACCGGAGGCAACCTTTCTGCCTGGCCAGGGCCACGGGCATCACCAGACGCGGCAGCTCTGCTCAGCCAGCACCACCGCGGCAACGTCCCTGCTTCATCTCCCGAGCGGTACCCGGGGCCGGGCTGGTCCCCTGGGGTACGCAGCACGGCAGCCCACCAGGCACAAGGTGCCAAGCCTCACTGTGGGGCTGCGGCAGGCGATTAGGCCGCCCCTAATCTGATTTGCCGCGGGGGGCAGAGGCTGCTAGAAATAACCCCTGGCCCCAGCCAAGGTGGAGCCCAGGGGGACGTGCTGTCACCCCACTCTGTGCCCGGCGGGCTCGAGGGCTGCGGATGGGAGGGGGTGCACAGCTCCCCGGCATCCAAGGGGGTCCCGAGGCAGCAGGGGGTGAACCGGAGCTCAGCACCCCTCTGTCCCCGGGTGCCACGACCCCAGGGCCCCCCAGCCTTCCCACCAGGCAGGACCACAGAGGCCATTGCAAGGGTCCCTGTATCCCCGTGGCACTCAGCGCCTGCCCCTGCTCACCAGCTGCCAGCAGCCTCCCCAGCCCGGCCCTTTATCCCCTTGCCCCAGGTGTGCCGGCTCAGCCCCGGGCACCTGTGGGGATTAACCCCCCGCAGCCCACAGCCCAGTCCTGGCCCAGCCACGGCTCCCCTTCAGTGCCCGCGGTGTCAGCCCCGGTGTGGTCCGGCGCTGGCGGCAGCCCTCTTGCCTTGGCTTTCACGCTTCTTGCTAGGGTTGCTCTGCTGCCGGGTGCTGCCTTCCCCCTGAATTATTTAGGGCTGGCCCCGCTCCCGTCCCTGCGCCTGCCCAGAGGCTCTGTTACAGCCGCGAAATCCAACCCGCTGGGTGCTGCCACGGGCTGCTGGTGCTCCCAGCCCACCTTCACCCTGGCGCCGCAGGGTCCCCAGCAGCCAGCAGCCTGGTATGGTGTGGGGTCATGGCCATCTGGCAAAGCAGTTTACCAGCACTTGCCCAAGTAGCTTAACCCCTTCCCAATTAGTGGGAAATGGCGATCAGGGGCTGAATGTGTGCCTGTGTCCCTGCCGTCCCCTGCGCCCTGGCCCAGCCTTCCACCACCCCAGCTCCAGCCCCAGCCCCTGCTTGGGGAGCACCCAGTGGCACACCAGCCCAGCACTGCGGCACCGTGGGGCAGGCACCCTGTGGCACAGAACGGCAGGAAGGCAGCGCTGGCTGTGGCCCGTCTCACGGTTACAGGGATCAATTATTAAGGGCCCACGATCGTTGCGATAACAGAGCAGAGTATTTATTGCTCTTCCTTTTTTAAATATTCAACAGGGTTTTTTTATGGAGCACTTAATAAAACAGCTTCCTGCGTGGCAGGGGTGTGGGATGTGGGATGCAGGATGCAGAATATGGGGCTATGGGATGTGGGATGCAGGGATATGGGTTTTGGGATGCAGGATGTGGGCTGTGCAATTCGGGATGCGCAATGCAGGACGTGGCGATGCCAAGGCCTGCTGGGGTGGCGGGGGGATGCCCATGCCAGGCACCAGGGCTGGTGGGGGCAGCGGGGCCAGGCAGTGCAATGGTGCAGGTCGGCTTTTCCCCGCCGGCTCCCCTGCGGCCGGTGCTGCCTAAGCTGCTTATTTTAAAATACTGCTAAATTGCAGGGTCCAAAAACAGCCGGAGGAAGGAGCTTAGCCTAAGCAGGCTGATTAACTTAGTGACCTCCCGTCACAGCAGCCGCGGCTGCGCAGGGACCCAGGGGGGAGCCGTGGGGTGGACGGCTCCAAGCCCATGCTTCCCACTCTGCCCACTCTACCCAGCCCTGGCGCTGCCCTGCCTGTCCAGCAGGGCATGTCCCCTGTGTCCTGTGTGTCCCCTGTGCCCCCACATGTCCCTATGTCGCTGCAACCCACGTGTCCCCCGTACCCCCATCCCAGCATGCTGCCAGTGGTGGTGGCCGTGGGTGACAGGAGCTGTGCCCCGCTTGCAGCACGCTGAGTGCCCAGACCAAGACAGGGGCCACCCCACTGTACCTCGCCTGCCAGGAGGGCCACCTGGAGATCGTCCAGTACCTGGTGCAGGACTGCGGGGCTGACCCCCACGCGCGCGCCCACGACGGCATGACCCCACTGCATGCTGCCGCCCAGATGGGCCACAACACCATCATCGTCTGGCTGGTAAGTGCTGGCTGGGCACAGCGTGGCAGGGTGGTGGCACAGCATGGTGACACGAAGTGGGGCTGGTGGCGCTGGCACTCAGCTCACCTGCCCACACAGATGAGCTTCACGACGGTGAGCCTGTCGGAGCGGGATGCTGAGGGGGCCACGGCCATGCACTTCACCGCCAGCCGCGGCCACGCCAAGGTGCTGAGCTGGCTGCTGCTGCATGGTGGGGAGATCACCACCGACGGCTGGGGCGGCACGCCACTGCACGACGCTGCTGAGAATGGCGAGCTGGAGGTGGGTGCCGTCAGCTGGCAGGGCGTTGGAGTGGGGGGGCTGCCCTCTGGCCCTGCCACGCGCTCCCCCTCTCCCCAGTGCTGCCAGATCCTGGTGGTGAATGGTGCCGACCTCAGCATCCGCGACCAGGATGGCTACACGGCGGCTGACCTCGCCGACTACAATGGCCATGGCCACTGCGCCCAATACCTGCGCACTGTGGAGAACATGGTACGGCGGTATCCCGTGGCCGAGCGCGCGGGGAGCATGCAGAGCCCCACCGCTCCCGCCCCACCGCCTGACCGCATGGCTGTGCCAGCAGAGCGTAGAGCACCGCGTGCTGTCACGAGACCCCTCAGCGGACGGGGAGTGCCGGCAGCCCGACTCGGGCATGTCGTCGCCCAACACCACAGCGTCAGTGCCCCAGGCGCGCTTCGAGGTGGGCTCTCCCGCCAGCACCCTCTCCAACTACGACTCCTGCCACTCCAGCCAATCCAGCACCGGGGAGAAGAGGGGTGGCCCCGCGGGGGCCCCTGCCACCCGTGAGTGCAGGGCCGGGGGGTGCGGGGCGGGGGGCGGGGGGCCAGCTCCCCCTGAGCCCCTCCCCTGCGCAGGGGTGCCCGAGCCGGCGCTGGTGGACATGCAGGCGTACATGGACATGCTGGACCCCGAGATGCAGCCGCGGGGCCGGGGGCTGGCAGGTGAAGGCCCCCCCCCGCCGCCGCCCCCCGCCTTCCCGCCGCCGCCGCCCCCACCCCCTGCTGCCCGGCTGCCCCCGCCGCCCCCTGGCTACCCCGCGCCCATGCCGCCCGCCGCCCCCCACACTGCCGACATCTACGTGCGGGCCAAGAACAATCTGCGGCATGTGGAGACCCAGGCACTGCGCCGAAAGGTACGGCCCCGTGCACTCTGCCCCCTGCGCCGTGTGCACCATGCATCATGTCGCATGCACTGTGCACCATGCACAGCTGCTCCTGGCCATGCAGGTCAGGGGATGTGCCACCCAGGGAGGGCGTGCCACCAGGCACTGATCCCCCGTGGGGAGCTGTTAGCTCTTGATGGCACCAGGAGGGGATAGCCCCGGCTTGAGGCCACGTGCCCATGACACTGGCACGCACCAGGGGGCTGGGGTGCAACTGGGTGCAGCAAGCTGGGGTTGGCGATGCTCCAGTGCCTCCACAGCATTGGGTGGTCCTGCTCCACCGCCGTGCCGGCTGGGGCACCTGGTGGCACCGTGCAGGCTGGCGCATGGCTGGCCATTGCAGTTGCGCCCACGTGGCCCTGGCGATGCCACCAGCACCACGCCGAGCTGGGCGTGGGCGGCTGCGCAGGCTGTAACCCGAGCGGCCGGCTCCAGTGTCGCCTGCGCTGCAGGTGTCGGGTGGCACAGCCGGCGCTGCCAGGAGCTGAGAGGGCTCAGCCGGGCGTGCACAGGTAAGAGGGGTGCAGCCCCCCGGGGCAGGCCAGGGGGGCATAGGGACACGGTGGGCTTGGGGCTGCCCTGACCCCCTGCCATGGCTCTCGCCAAGGCAGCAGGCATGGGAGTCCAGTGCTCAGCCACGGCTGGGGCACTAGCAGAGCCTAGCGCCACAGGGGACGGGGGCATGTGGGATGGGGTCTCGTGGGATGGAGCAGTGTGTGCCAGGCCCGTGTGGGGCTCAGGACCCCATTGTGCTCGTTGTGCATGGCCCTGGCTTGTTAGTGCTTACCAGGGTAATGAGCAGCCCTGCCCGGGGCTACAGAGCCAGGCTGCCCTGAGGAGGTGCAGGTGTGTGCCAGCCCAGTGCCAGCGTGGTGCAGGCGCTCCATGCAGTGAGGCTGAGTGGCACAGACCCTTGTGCTGGACCAGGGCTGGGGCTGCTGGAGTGGCAGCCAGGCTTGGCACAGCGTCCACGGCAGTCGGAGCAGGAAGTGCTGAGCTGGTGCTTGTTGACTTAGCTGGGGCTGGCAGTGGCGGCGAGCAAATGCCACGGCTGGAGGTGGCACATGGGGAAATGCAAATAGTGGGGCCCCTGGCACGGGGAGCGGGGCCATGCCACTGTGGCACCCCAAAACCGGGGAGCGGGCACAGCCCCCTGCAGCGCCAGTGCTCAGCAGCACAACCCACAAAGCCGCTGTGGTATGTGCCAGGGTGAGCTGAGGCTGCACTGCCTGAGAGCCCTGTTCAGAGGGAGTTTGGAACCGGGCCCCAGCCCCACGGGTGATAAGCTCCTGGTAATCTGCAGGGCCGGGGCTCGGCACTCCTGTTCCCAGGGGGTTATCCTGGGGTAGGCTCATCAAGGCTCCTGGGCACAGGCTATGGGGTCACAGTGCCTGGCACCGACGGTGCATGCTGCCTCCCCAGCATGCAGCCCCTGGTGCAGCCTCGTGCCAAGCAGACCCCTGGGGCATGCACCGGCCATCTCCCCAGCCTGGCATCTGCCTCACAGGCACCAGTGGCATGGCCACGCTCCGCCATGGCTCTGCCCCACAGCCACCCTGGTCACAGCCGGGCATGGCTGCGCTGAGCTGCATTCCCCATTGCAGCTGGAGTCGCGGGAGAGCAGCCCCGAGGGCCTGCGCCGGGCCGACTCCACCAGGCGGTCGAGGAATTTCGGCAAGCAGCCGAGCACCGGCGACTACTACAAGCACCTGGGGCACGGCACGGCTGAGCAGCCCGGTCCCCGGCGAATGGCGCACAGTGAGGAGGTCAGCCCCCGGCCCTGAGCCACGAGCCTGCACACGGCTCACCGGCACTGGCACCAGCACCGGGCAATGCCTGCCCACGCTCTCTTTCAGGCGTTGCCCATCTCTGCGGACAATATGCGGAATGGGGAGAACAAGCCTGGCACTGAGCTGCCACCACCACCGCCACCGCCACCACTGCCCGATGCTGCCTGCCCACCGCCCCCGCCACCGCCACCGCCGGCTGAGACCCCCGCCGGCCCCCGCCGCTCCTCCTCCTCCACGGGAAGTAAGTGGCAGGGCGCCGGGCGGGCACAGGGAGCGATCCCGGGCACCGTCCCGTTGGCTGCACTGTGGCGCCAGCAGCCCTGGCGCATCTCCTCCTGTGGCACTCCGTCCATGTGGCTCCTGACGGCCTCTCTGTCCTTCTCTCCTCCGGTGTCGGCGCGGGGGCCCCCATGCCCGCCCGCCCCCGCCTGCTCTCACTGCTGGCCGCTTCTCTTCTCTCTTGTCTCGCGGTGGCCAAATCCTTCCTCTGCCACGCGCCCTGCGCCGCCTCTCTGCTTCTCCCCCTAGGAGGAAAGGCGCTCAGGCAGATGAAGAGTAAGTACCGCAGCCCCATGCTTTTCCCTGCTCAGGGGGTGCCCTGGCACGGGGCACGGCCGGAGGGGCCCGACCCGGCACAGTCCCGCGCCAGAGCCACGGGGCATTGATGGCCACCGGGGCCGGCAGCTGCCCGCAGTCCTCCTGCCTGGCGAGCCCTCGCTGCTGCGTTGCCAGGCTGGCGTGCCACGCGGGCGTCCTGAGCGCTGACGCGGGGCTGCCGAAGCCGCCGGGCAGGGCTGGCAGGGCTGGGCAGGCGGCTGGACCCCCCTTGCCCCCCGCGGCCCCCACGGCCCCGCTGCCTGCCCCGCACACAGAGGGCCTTTGTTTGCGCTCAGCCGGCCAGCGTGACCCCGCCACGTGAGCGCACCGGCCGCTCCCCCGCCACTGATTGCAGCCGGCGGGCTTGGCCACCGCTCAGCGCCTGCTTTATTAGCGCTGGCTCCCTGGGCTGGGGGGTCTCAGCCGGCACTGGATGGCAGCGCACGCGCCCCGCTGGCCCCTCAGCACCCGCAGCCGTCTGGCCCCGGCACGGCACAGCCGAGCAGGGCGAGCTGTGGGCACCAGCGGTAGGGAGGGGGCTCTGCGTTGGCACAGCACCATGGGCCATTAGGGACCCGCGCATGGCTACCACAGACGGTGGGTGCTCGCGGGGCGGGTGGCACGAGCAGCGGTGCGGGCATCCCCGGGGGCACTGCCGTGCCCTGGTGCCAGTGCCATGCAGCCCTTGGGGCTCAGGGCTGGGAGTGGGGCTGGCTCAGGCTGCCGGTGCGTCGCTGCTGGGGGCTGCGGGGGGAGTGTAGGGGGTCCACGGCCCCCAGTGAGGTGGCACGGGGCCATCCTGCTGTGCCAGGGCTGCTGCCAGCCACGGGCCCATCCCTCCACAGGCAGATCACTGCTATCGCAGCACAGTGCTGTGGGGTGGGTGGCACTCGGGGCTGGGGCCAGAGGAGCTGGATGCTGGGTGCTGCTCCAGCAGGGTCCCAAGGACCCAGTAAGCTGGGTGTTGGGATGCTGGTCGCATGGACCTGGAGAGCTGGTGTCAGGCTGCTGAGTGCTGGGGTGTTGCTCCGATGGTGTCCCATGGACCCAGGGAGTTGGGTGCTGAGGTGCTGTTCCAATGGACCTAGTGAGCTGGGTGCCAGGGTGCTGGTCTGGCAGGATCCCATGGACCCAGGGGGCTTGGTGCCAGGGTGCTGGTCCAAGGGATCTGGGGGGGCTGGGTGCTGGGATGCTGCTCCGATGGGTGACCCAGGGGCTCCCGGGTGTGGGGAGCAGTCAGACAGCCACCCAGCCACCCCCATGCCCCATGAGCCAGCGGGGGAGCTGGGCGGGGGGGCTGCTGCCGGCAGCGGGGCCCTTACTGCCCACCCTGCCTCCCCCCAGGCACCAAGTCCTTCAACATGATGTCCCCCACCGGTGACAACTCGGAGCTGCTGGCTGAGATCAAGGCTGGGAAGAGCCTCAAGCCGACGCCGCAGAGCAAAGGCTTCACCACCATCTTCTCTGGCAGTGGCCAGGCAGGGGCCAATGTAGGTGGTGGTGGGGGGCAGGGATGATGGTGGCACGGCATGGCGCAGCACGGCAGGCGCCCACCACACTCCCTCCCTCCTTCCTCCACAGGCAGAGTCGCCAGTGTCCTCCCCATCACCCACCAGGACACCCACCCCACCGGCCACCCCTGAGGCTGCCAGGCCGCCACGCTGCCTGGCAGGGGGCTCGCCAGAGCCAGTGCTGAATGGGAGCTCGCCAGTGCCGGCGGCGGGTGCTGGGGCGGCGGTGGAGGTGGAGGCGCTGGTGCCGAGCCATGACGAGCAGGGCCGGCCCATCCCTGAGTGGAAGCGGCAGGTGATGGTGCGCAAGCTGCAGCTCCGCATGCAGGAAGAAGAGGAGCAGCGGCGCAAGGTAGGGGTGTCCCACGTGCTATGGTGGCGAGCGCGGCGCAGTGCGGGCATGGCCCAGCGGCTCAGGACCTGGCGAGACGGCATGCGTGGCATCGCCTCTGGCTCCCGGCCGCGCCGGGGGACCACCCCACCTGCATGCAGGGGTGTCGTGCCCCAGGGGTGCCGCGCGCAGCGGCAGTGGCAGGAGGTGTGCACAGCGTGGCCTCAAGAGCCCCTTTGCCCTCTTTCCCGCCGCAGCCCGGGAGCCATTCGCCGCCCCCGTGCCGGCGTGGGCCACCCACCCGCGGGGGCACGCCGGGACCTGCCGGGCAGCCGATGCGGGAGGAGGACGTGCGGCACCTGGAGAGGCAGCTGGGGAGCCTGCGGGTGATGCACGAGGCACAGCTGGTGCAGCCACTGCCAGGGCGGCCGGAGGAGGAGCTGCTGCCGCTCCCGCCGCTGCCTGCCACCCCAGCGCCCCAGCGCTTCGCCCTTGCCCGCAAGGACCCGCCCGCCTGCGGCAGCCAGCCCCCCACGCTGCCGAGGAGGAGAGCTGCACCACCGGCCATCCTGGGGGGCTGGGAGGGCCCCAGGGCAGGGGGGACGGTGGGTGGCCCCAGCGCCCAGCACGATGCCTGGCGCGAGATCCTGGGCTGTGGCGTCTCCGTCCGCAGCCTGAAGGCCAACTATGAGGGGCCAGGGGGGGCCCCCACACCCCTCCCCAGGGTCACCAAGCGCAAGTGGGCACAGCCCCACGGCAGCACCCGCCGGCCTGTCCTGGAGGAGGAGTACGGGGATGGGGCACGGCGGTGGAGCCGACCAGTGCCACCAGAGCCAAGCAGCCCGCGGCAGCATGCTGAGGCACGCAAGGAGCGCGCCGTCTTCCTCTTCCTGGAGCACTGGAAGAAGTGGGCGCTGGCGGCGGTGCCCGGGGAGGAGCGGCCGCGGTGGCTGGGGAGGCAGCGGCCAGGGGCGGGGCGGCTGCTGGCCCGCTGGAGGAGCGTCGCCCGCCAGGTGCCGGGGCGGCAGATCCGGCGGCTGAGTCGCACTGCGGTGCTGTACTGGCCCCAGCACTTCCTACCCCATGTCGGTGGCTCGCCCATGCCCCACGACAGCCTCCCACTCGACCTTTTCATGCTGGGCTACTTCCAGCTGCTGGAGATGCCGCTCAGCCCCGAGGAGCGGCGCTTCCGCCATCTCCTCTGCTACGAGATGTTTGACCGCCTGGGCAGCCACAGCTGGCACCGCGTCCGCCGCTTCCACCGTGCCGTGCTGGAGCGGGTTGAGGCCGGCCACCGCCACTGGCTCGACGGCTTTGAGGACCTTGCGCAGGAGTTTTTTGGGGACGGCCCCGCTGCGGTGGTGGAGAGCCTGCCAGAGCCCCCCGCGGTGGCCCTGGGAGGGGAGGGGCCAGCATTGCCAGTGCCGGTGCTGGAGCTGGGCGAGTTCAGTGAGGAGGATGTCTGCCGCTTCATCGACCGCAGCTTCTCCTTCTGGAAGGAGAAGGAGGCGGAGATGTCTGACACCTGAGCCCAGTGGGATGCTGCGGGCTGTGCCAGCGGTGTGGCGCAGGGTTGGCCGGGAGCAGGCACCGGGGGCAGCCGGGGGCAGCAGGACCTGGTGTCTGGGTGTGCTCAGCCGCCTCTGCGGCTCTGGCAGTGCGGCGGCTCGGCTCGGTGGAGGGCTTGGTGTTGGTTTGCGCAGCCCTGGGCCGAGGTTGCGGTGTGCCGCTTGCCGTGGCTGTGTGTTGTGCAGGGGATGCAGCACTGGGGCTGTGCTCCCTTCTGGTGTGGCGTTTGCGGTGCCGGGGCAGCGTGGGCCCCTGCGTGTCAGTGCAATAAAGCTGTGGTGTGCTGCGAAGGGCTGGCCGCGCCACACACTCCTTCCTCCTCCCTGCGCCGGCAGAAGGCAGGCGGCGAGGGGCCACCTCAGCAAGTCATGTGCTGGCGAGCCCCCGCCAGTGCCAGGCCGGGAGCACAGCTCAGCCTGGCCGCCAGCGGGATGTGGTGCCACGCACCAGGGCGATGCCACTGCCCTGCAGTGCCAGCAGCAAGGGTGGGCTCCCGGCAGTGCTAGTAACACAGGCGTCTGTTGCAGGAGAAGGAGGAGGAGGCACGCCTGGCCAGCATGCCGGCCTGGAGGAGGGACATCCTGCGCAAGAAGCTGGAGGAGGAGAGGTGAGCCGGGGCTGGGGGATGCCGCACTGTCCGGCCGCCCCTGCACCGCTGCTAACCCCGCTCTTCCCTTTGCCTTCGCAGGGAGCAGAAACGGTGAGTGCTGCAAGCCCCTTCCCTGGGTGGGCAGACGGGCACGGTGGCTCTGCTGACTGTGGCGCCCTGTGCCCTCCGCTGCCAAGCAGGAAAGAGCAGGAGAAGCTGAAGCGGGAGGAGGAGGAGAAGGAGAAGGAACAGTCGGAAAAGCTAAGGACTCTCGGGTACGATGAGACAAAGCTGGCGCCCTGGCAGCGGCAGATCATCCTCAAGAAGGGGGACATAGCCAAGCACTAGCCACGCAATGCCGCACCCTGGCTCTTCGCAGCGGGAGGAGGCTGGCAGGTCCCACCATGGACTGGGACATGCCTCGGCACCCTCCTCCCGCCGCGGATGGCTGCGTAGCATGACCCAGAGGAGCCCCCACCACCGCCCCAGGCAACCGTAGGGCCCATCCCGCCGCTGCCAGCCCGACACGACCCCATGCTGCCCTTCGCAAAGCGAGCTGCCACAGCGTGGGGCACCTGGCTCCTCGCGTGCCGAACGGCTCGACCTCTGCGGCTGGGCACGCCGCGCCGCCTGGCTCCCCGTGATCCCCACTGCCACCGCTCACTCTTGCGGCTGCGGCGCGCCCGCCTCCATTCCTGCCCCTCCCACCTCTGGAGCCGCTCGAGGCCGGCTCCTGGCTCGCCTCTGCCCTGGACCGCCTGCCTTTCCAGCGATTAAAACGATAAACCCCGCCAGCAGTGCCCCGCGCCTTCCTGGGGCTGCCCATGCCACCCCCCTGCCTGCACTGCGCTGCGCCCACCGCCATGTCCCCATCGCCCGTATCGCCCCCATCACCCACATCGCCCCCATCGCCTGTGGTGGCCACATCACCAGTGGTGGCCCTGATGCCAGCGGTGCCCCAGTGCTCGGCTGGGCCAGTGCAGCCCCAGGAAGAAGGGCTGAGGGCCGGTGGACAGAGAACATGCCACTTTATTGGGGCGGGGGCAGGCGCGCCCGGCAGCGGGCGGCCTCGAGAACTATCCCATGGGTTCACGGCAGGCTCGGCGCCCGCTCGTCCTGCGAGCGGCCGGGCAGCCAGTGTGCCAGGGTGCGGGGTCCCCCCCGGCCCTGGGAGCAGGGGGACATAAATAGGAGGGGCAGGCAGGCAGGGAGGGGACATAAAACTGACATAAAATGTCTACACGGCATAAGTAACAATACTTAGGGGTATGGCTCAGCCGAGGCGCCTGGCAAGCCAGGGAGGCGCTGGGACCTCCTTCTGCCAGGGTGGCTGTGCCAGGGGGGTCAGTGGCCCGCCAGCAGGCTCTGGCGCAGTGCCTCAGCACAGCCAGCCAGCTCCATGCGCTCCAGGGCGGTGAAGACACGGTCGAGCGTGGCGCTGGTCTGCTGGCACCAGCGCTTCAGCATCTCATACTGCTGGTCGCGGATATGAGCCACCTCCAGCTCCACCAGCTCAATCTCCGCCTCCCGCAGCTCCAGCACCCGCATGAATTCCTTCCAGCGCCGCACTGGCACCGCATCGATGACGGTGTAGAGCTGGCTGCCCTGCAGCAGAGCGCCACGGGGCTCCGGGGGGGCAGGGGGCTCCACCTCACCGCCTGGCTGTGCCGTGCCACTGGGCTGCTCCCACAGTAAGGCCCGGTGCTCGGGGCTCTGCCTCGCCGTGCCAGTGGCACCTTCCGTCACCCAAGGGGAGCACGACTGGGTCCAGCACAGGCTGTCCCGCTGCCAGGCACTGACCTGGCACCATGGCGTGGCTGCAGCCCCGGCCATGGGAGTGACCGCCCGCACCACAGGGAGGGGTCCACCTGCCGGGGCATCGTGCCAGAGCCGCTTCCTCTTGTGGTAGATGGCGAGGGCACCCAGAAAGAGGGGCCCGGTGAGCGCCAGCAGGATGTATTCCAGCCCCGAGCCTGCAAGGAGGAGCAGGAGCATCCCTGTCAGCCGGCCAACACGGTGTCCCCCGTGCTGCCGCACCCAGCCCTGCCGACCCCGCACCTTGGCCGCTGCTGCCGCCGCACGCCCGCTGGCACTCCTTGCCGCACGTCTCCGGGGCGCTCCTGCAAGGAGAGGGGAGCCGTGGGCGCTGTGCTGCACCATGCTGCGGGCCCCGCACGTGCCCCCGGCTGGGGCACAGGGAGGGTCAGCGCTTACGTGCGGCATGGCCGGCACTCGCCACCCTCAGCGTAGAAGTCAGGCTTACAGCTGCCACAGAGGGTGTCCTGCGCCTCCGAGCCTGGGGAGAGAGCGGGCATCAGGCAAGGCGGCACAGCCAGAGGCAGCACAGCCGGTGGGGACACGCTGTGGGCTAGCGAGCCACACTCACAGGGACGCTGGATGAGCCGCCCAGTGCAGGGCTGGCACTGCTGGCAGCGGAAGTCGCTGCAGTGCTTGTCAAGGCAGTCACGGAAGTGGCCGGGCTCACAGCCGCAGGCGACGTTACTGGTGGCCGAGCAGTTGCTCAGCACGCTCTGGAAAGCTGCAGAAGACAGGCGGTGAGAGGCACGGCACAGCACCGTGCAACGTAGTATGGCACAGCATGGTGTGGTATGGGCAGCACGCCACCTGCTCACCTTGGCGGTCGCACTCGTAGCAAGCCTGGCACTCAGGGAAGGTGTTGGGCTGGGCACGGAAGGTGCCGGTGGGACAGGCAGAGCAGATGCTGTCGTTGCCGTGGCTCGAGCAGGGCCTTTTCAGGAACGTCCCTGTGGGGACAGTGGAGTGACAGGGAGCATTGCCACCTGGGGTGGTGTGTCTGGTGTGCCACAGCATGCTGTGCCACGCCACATGGGCCGGGCTGCTCTCACCTGAGGGACAGTGGGCACAGCACAGGCGAGCCCCCTCGATCCAGTTCATGCCAGCGGGGCAGGGGGGTCTGGTGGTGTGCCTCCGCAGGCGGGTGGGTGGCCGCACCAGAACCCGCTGCCCTGATGGCATGGCGTGGTCCTGGCACCCCGGGGGCTGTGATTTACTTGCTGCCAGCCACAGCGCTGCCAGGATCACCTGTGGGCAGGGAGAGGGCAGGGATGCAGGCAGCCAGCGCACCCCAGAAGCTGTACACCCATGGGGGGCAGCCCTCGCACTGTCCTCCCCACCCTTCCAGCCACACACACTGGGCTGCTGGAGCCAGAACCAAGCCCAACCCAGTGCTGTGCGGACACTAGTGCCTGTGCCAGGCAGGACAGCTGGAGCCCAGGCCCCGTGCCCCAAAGCTGTGTGGGTGTGTGGCCCCAGGGCTGGGAATGCCCCACGGCAGCCCCTGCGCTGTGCTTTCCCCACTGTACCGGAGCAAGCAGCTTCCTGCTGGCGCCATGGGGCACACATGCTGCAGAGGCCACTGTGCAACCCCCTGTGCCCAGGGACCTGCTGTCGGGTGCCTCTCGTGTGTTCTGCAAACTGTGCCACCAGGCTGGCTGGGGAGCAGGGCCGGGATGCTCGACAACCTGCCCCTTGCTGCATCCCTGGGGACAGGGACAAGGGAGTTGGGCACACGGGCCGCCGGCAGTGCTGGTGCTCCTGCCTATGGGATCGCCAGCCTGGGTAGGTGTCAGCAGCCAGGCACGGGAGGGTTAACGCTGCTGGCGTTGACTTCCCTGGGGTTTATCTCCCTCGCAGAGGAGGCGATTTCCTCCCAGAGAGGAAGCTGTGCCTGGCTCACGCTCTCCCCGATGCTATCGCGCCTCATACGTGCGTCCCAAACTAGGTCACCGCTCCCCCGCCCCGAGGCACCGGGCACTGCACCCAGGGGAGCCCCATTCCGCAGACAGCCCCAGCGGGGGCGGCGAGGGGGTGCCCAAGCTAGCACCCCCCACCCCAGGGAAGGCAAGGGACCTGGGGGCCAGGGAGGGCTGTGGCAGCGCGGGCAGGGAGCCAGGGGATTCCTCGCTGGGGGCTGGATTTCCCAGCCACGATGGCCCCGATTACAGCAGCTGAATCATTTTCTATTAAACCTTCCGCCACTGGCAGACTGGAAACCGCGCATGGGCTGCCCCGCTTGCAGAGTGCTGCCGGCAGACTGGGGCCTCTGCCTCGGCCGCCAGCGGCACGTCTGAGTCACCGCCGAGGCACGACCTTCCCATGGTGGGGCTCTGCCTGCGCACCCTGCCTGCAAGCAGGCAGCTGCCCCCTTCCCTGGCACAGGGAGCAGGTGCCCCCCGGGCAGGGGAGCCGTGAGCACCAATGCCACCCCACCGCTGGCTGTGGGGTGGGGAGAGCCACTGCTTCCTGTGTCGCGCAAGCGCCACCCTGCCTTTAACGTGGCCCCGGTGAGGCCTCTGCTCCTGCTGCCTGTGTGCCAGGGCAGCCACCTGCCTAGCCCCGGGATGGCCCCCAGCAGCCACCACCGCCGGCAGCCCTGACCCGTGGCCGCAGGCTGCTGGCACAGCCAATTCCCATGGCAATGCCCTGCCTGCAGCCCTGTGGCTGAGCCCACAGTTCCCATGGGCACATTGTGGCCGTGCCTGCAGTCTTCATGGCTGTGCCATGCCTACAGCCCCCGCGGCCGTGTCATGCTGCAGGTTTTTCAGCGAAGTAGACCCCAGTTCAAGGCATTCAGCCAGGAGGACGAGCATTTTCAGCACACTTGGCACTGGGCTTACCCCTGCCCCACCTCCAGACCCCCCATGGCCACAGCCCTGGGGCACCCCCCAATTGGTGCCAGGGGGCCACAGGACCCCGGCGCCGCTGCACTCACCCAAGCTGCCCCGGGGCAGCAGCGCTTCATCCTTGTGGCCAACGCGGCTGGGTCATGCCGGGGCGTCGAGGGGACCAGGGCGGTGGGCGCAGTGGGGTGTTGGGGCAGCTCAGCGCCTGGGCAGGGTGCCCCGGCACCCCATCACTGCTGCCGCCAGCACGCAACGCGTGGTGAGTGAGTGCCAGCCCTCCCCACACAGGCTTTTACGCCCAACCGCAGCAGGAGGAAATGCTTTTTTGGAAATGAGTCCAGGGGGTGTGAAACCACATAACGGGAGTGCTGGGTGTGGGAGGAACCTGTGCCGCCGTACCACCGTGCCACAGGCCGCCCAGGCGCCGCCCTACCGTTCCTGCTGGCTTGGACCCACCGTGGCCAGGGGTACACAGGGGGTGCGGGGAGCAGCACTGACACCCCTCCCCAGGGCTCCATCCCCACCCTGAGGCCCAGGGCACAAGGCTGGAGCCACCCCCAGCCTGGACGTGGTGTCTGCCCCTGCGGGGCTTCCTCGGTCGTGCCGCATGCCCCCTTGGTGTTGCCCACCATGGGGTGCTGCTGCAGCTGAAGGAGAGGCCAGGCAGGCACGAGTGTGCACCAGCTGGGTTTATTGCTCAGCCGGGACACGGAGCACAGCCCAGTAGGGGAGGGCAGCCAGCACTCCGGCTGCTGCCACGTCCCCCCACAGCTCCCACGCTCAGCCCTGGGTGCTGCTGTCTGCTGCCGCCCATCCCACCCCACAGGGCAAACCCTGCCCCCACCAGACCCTGGGGCCACCACCCGTCCCATCCCAGCCCCATCCCCTCCCACCACCACCACCCTCAGCCTCCTCCCCACAGTGCCTGCAGCACCCCACTCTGGGTACCGCATCCCTCTCAGCACCTTCCCCACTCACCACCACCACCGTCATCATCCATTCCTTGCCCACTGGAGCTGCCCTACAGCCCCCCCCAGCACTGGTACGGCTGGGCCCCAATCGACAACCCTCGTCTCTGCAGACAAGGGTTCGGTGCAAGCCACGTGCCGTGTCCATCCCCACTCTGGGGAGAAGCGGGCAGCCCTATGCCGACCTGCCCAGGGCACGTCCTCGCCGAGGGGACCGGTCTGCATCCCCATCCGTATCCCCAGCGGCAGGGCATCCTAGTGCCTGCTCTGCCCGGCCCCAGCGTTGCACTACAGTTAGAAGCGGGAGCAGCTCCTCGGCACAGCCATGCGTCCATCCTTGCCGCCCCAGCAACTCTCAGACCTCCCTGAAAGGCACAGAGTGGAGATGCCCTCAGCGCCAGGACCTGGTCCCTGGTGAGCACCCGGGAGGGCTGGAGCATCCTCCAGGAGCGTGCGGGCAGGAGCACACTTACGAGGCAGTCAGCGTGGAGTTGAGCAGCAGCGTGGTCCGGATCCGGTAGAGCTGTGCCAGCGTCAGCTTGCGGTGCTGTGCTGACTGCGGGTCCGAGAGGGTCCGGTGGGCAGTGGGCAGGGTCTTGCGACCGAGCTCCCCTGGGAGGGACGCCGGGCTCTCCACTGGCTCTGAGAGCTCAGAGGTGGAGCTGCCACTGCTGCCAGGGGTGGCTAGGGGGACAGGGGCTTGGCTAGTCCGGGGAGAGCTGGCGCAGAGGTCGGAGAGGCTGCGGCTTTGGCTGAGGGTGGCTGGGGGGCCAGGGGGCAGGAGCTGGGGCAGACTGGCCTCCGACTTGGACTTGAGCACCCTGGCCGGGCAGGGCAGGAGCTGCACGGGCATCCGGCGGCGCAGCCGGGGCGAGGGGGGCCGCGGGGCTGGGGGCGCCAGAAGGGGCTCCCGCCCTTCCTCGGCCACCCCCTCCGGCTGCTGGCCAAAGTCCCGCATGGAGGCAGGTGAGAGTGTGCCATAGGCGCTGTCGATGGAGGATGAGCGGCAGCCGCCGGCCTGGGGGGCTGCGCCATGGGGCAGGGGTACAGGCAGGGCACCCGCAGGCAGCTCCCGGGTGGGGGTCTCAGTGGAGGTGGGGGTGTCGGCAGAGGTGCCAGTGCTGACAGAGGAGCCGTCTGAGGTTGAGCCGAAGGGCCCCGCGTCCCAGTCCGGGGAGGAGAGCTCGTCGCCGCCGTCTGCCGCCACCATGGCGAGGGTCTCAGTAGAGCTGTCAGAGGGGCTGCGGGAGCAACAGAGTGAGGAGGGGGCTGCACTGGGCCAGGGGGTGTGCGGGGCCCCCCTCCCACTCCCTACCACCGCTGTGAGTCCGGGCTGGCGCTGCCGTGGCGCAGGACAGTGGGTGAGCTGGCAGCCGAGGCGCCGCTCTCGCCGTCCTCCTTCTCCTCCAGGTGCCGGCGCTGCCGCAGCCGCTGCAGCAAGTTCTGGGGACAGGGAGGCATCAGAGAGGCACGAGGCACTGGTGGGACCCCCGCCCACCCCCCATGCCCCTCACCTGGGCGTTGCGCACCGCCTCGACCCAGCTGCGGCACAGCGACTGTCCGCTGGCCTGGAAGGTGTAGGCGGCCACGGCACTCCCCAGCTCGTTCAGGTAGATGAGGAGGAAGGAGCCTGCAGGCAGGGGCTGTCAGCAGCACCCAGGGACCCCCCCCACAGCCCCCGTCACCCCCACCGCCACTCACCTGGGTCCCTGAGCTCCCGGCAGATGACCTTGTCCACCAGCAAGGGCTGCCGGACCACCTTGGTGCGCTCAGCCTTCTTGAGGGGCTTGGTGATGAGGAAGAGGTCAGTGAAGAGGAAGCAGTAGACGTCCATCTGGGGGCAAGAGCGGGGCCGTGGGCACCAGCCAGTGTGGCGAGTGGGGGCGGGTGGGCAGGGGCCAGGGCCAAGGCTCCCCGTCCCCCGCGGTCCTCACCTTGCTGTCTTTACCTTCCCGCATCCGCAGGCTGCCCTCAAGGAGGAGCTGCCGGGTGTCCTCCGGCGAGGTGCCGGGGATGGGGGCCGTGAGGTCCAGCCGCAGGAACTCCTTCAGCAGCTGCCGGGAGCCCCCAGCATCAGCGCCAAGCACAGCATTGGGTGGAATAGCGTGGCATGGCATGGCATGGCATGGCATGGGGTGGCTTAGCATGGCATGGGGTGGCATAGCACGGTATGGCATTGGGTGGTATGACATGGCAATGAGGTAGCATGGCTTGGGGTGGCATTGAGTAGCATGGCATGGCATGGGGTGGCAAGACACAGGGTGGCATGGCATAGTAGCTCCGCCATGCCCAGCCTACCTTGTCCACCTCGTCCGTGCTGCCCTCCACCACCTCATAGGCGTCGATGCGGTCAAGGATGGCGGCCAGGCGCTGCCGCTCCTGCCGCTGGCGCATCCGCGAGTTGACGTGGTTGATGAAGTGCTCCACAGAGCCAATCTGCAGTTGGGGTGGTGGGTGCAAGGGGCCAGGGGGGACCACCCCACACCTCGCCCAGTCACCCCATGCCCCTGGGCCCTTACCATGGCAGCGACGGCATCGCGGGCACGCGGGTCATCTGTCTTCTTCAGCACAGACTTCAGGAGCAGTGGGTACTTCGTGAGGCGCTGGTGGGGCTTCACCAGCATGTCACTCAGCTTCAGGCGGCTGCACTGCTCGTGCCTCTCAGCCCACTGCAGCACACAGGCGTCAGACCTGGCACCGGCCCCAGTATTGGCCCCAGCCCCCACCTGCTCCCCTTACCGTCACGTAGGCGCGGAAGAGCTCGCTGTCCCGCAGCAATGCCCGCATGTACTCCATGCAGCCCTCCTCCTCCATGCAGTACCGCACGTAGGGCTTGAAGAGGGAGCCGAACTGGGGGGGGGCGCAGGGAGAGGTCACCGCTGGGTGC
Organism: Gavia stellata; assembly: GCF_030936135.1. Lineage (NCBI taxonomy): Eukaryota > Metazoa > Chordata > Aves > Gaviiformes > Gaviidae > Gavia > Gavia stellata. The sequence continues at coordinate 9,227,394 of NC_082620.1, forward strand.
GGCACAGCATGGCCCCCTCCTGTGGCATGGGGTCCCCACTCACCATCTTGAAGCCATCAAGGAAGTCAATGGGGTCGAGCAGAGCCCCGGTCTGGCGCGCCTTGGCCAGCACCGGGGCCATGACACTGCGCCACAGCTCACGGTGCAGCCGGATGATCTCCCCAATGTTGCCGAAGAGCCGCTCGGCATCCACCTGTGGGGTGAGGCAGGTAGCTGTGCGGGGACGGCCCCCTGGCCCTGCCAGCGTGGCCAGACTGGGGTCCCATCCCCAACCCGGGGGTACGCAGCCTCCCAACCGCTCACCTCGCAGAGCAGCCCTGACTCCTGCAGGTTCAGCAGGCAGCAGAGGAAGAGCTGCAGGGACAGAGCGGGGAGCCGGTGGGGTGCAGCCGCAGCCCCTGGCCCCCCGCTGCGGCATGGCTGCCGTCGGCACTCACATCGGTGATGACTTTGAGCTTGCGGATGTAGGTAGCCTCAGTGTGCAGCAGCTCCCAGATGGCTTCCTGCTGGTGGCACTGCCGGCGCGACAGGGCCTGCCGGGCTGAGTGTCAGCATTGTGCTGGTGGCTGGGCAGAGCCACCGTGGCCCCCCAGCCCCCCTGGCCCTACCTCCGTGCCCCGGATGATCTGCTGCCAGCTGTCCTCCAGTGCCAGCCCTGCCTCATCCCCATCCTCCTCCCAGGAGTCGCGGTCGAAGCGGAGCTGGGGCGGCAGCTTGGGCAGCCCGAAGGTGCTGTAGGCGTGCAGCCTGTTCGCTAGCTGCTCCAGCTTCTCAGTCTCCTGGCCGAAAGCGCGGGGCAGAGCGGCTGGGTGGGGGGCCGGCAGGGACGCGCCACAGAACCCCTCACCCTGCCTGCAGAGCTGGGGGGGCTCAAGCCCCAGGGGGACCCATCCCAGCTCCCCAGCATTGCTGCGGGTAGCTCCCACGCCCCCACCCTGTGTCCATGTCCCACCTACCCGCCCGAAGGAGCCGGCACCAGTGCCGGAGCCGAAGAAGCCACTGAAGCGGCTGGCGGCGCGGTTCTTCCAGGTGTCGGTGCCATTGGTGGGCAGGGAACCACTGCCGTGGGGGGCCGGCTCAGGGCCAGAGATGCTGGTGTCCCCCAGGAACTCTGTCATGTTCTTCCTCCGCCGGCCTGGAGCCTGCGGTGGGGACAGCCGGTGCCCCCCGGGTCACCGCCTGACACCGCATCCCCCGGCCACCAGGATGGGGACAGCGGCATGGCGCAGCGCGATGCCACCGCAGGGCTGACCTCGAGCACCCGTGGGACAGACAGACACCTAGATGGCACCCCTGGGCAGCGGGATCCCCCCGGTCATGCTCCCCTGCCCGCACTGACCTGCCTACCTGCATCCCGGGGGCGTCGGCCCCGGGTGCTGCCTGGCCAAGCCCAGCTGGTCGTGCGCAAGCGGCCCCAGCAGTGTGGGGCCTCAGGGCATCCCACGGGGCGCAGCAACCTCGCCAAGCTGCCCGCCCAGCCGCGCTCCCAGCTCGGATGGCGGAGCCAGGCAGGCAGTGGCCGGACTCCTCCGAAACAAAAGGAGGTGGGGCCAGTGCCGAAAACCTAATTTCCCTCCTCGCCAGATAAGCTAACCAGAGCCAAACAATTCACCGGCAGAGATCAAAGCACCCCCGGCCGGCCGCAAGAGCTGGGTCATGGCCAAGCGGCTCCTGCCGGCCCAGGCACCGCTGCACCGGCTGCTGCCTCCCCACATATCCATATCCCAGCCATGCTGGGACATGGCCCCTGCCATCTCCTGGCCCCCGGCACAAAGGACAGCAGAGCCAGGGCTCCCCGCCTGCCACGGAGCCACGGGACGTGGCACATTGCCACCACCACCGCTGGCACGGCTCTACGCCCTGCCACGTCCCCAGTCCCAGGTGGGGAGAGCCACCGCAGGCACCATCCCCGTTACTCACCATGCTGCTGCGTCCCCAGGTGCCCTGTCCGCTGCCAGCCCCATCGCCCTGGTGTGGCTCGGCTGCCACCTGCCCCCAGGAAGGCGGCCGGGGCAGAGACCCTTGTGGGGGCAGTTGGGTGCCCGCTGCCCCCCCTGCCCCGCCAGGGCTGTGCCGGTCCTGCAGCCAGGCATCATAGTGCTGGACGCGGGTGGCCACCAGCCCTGGCCACATGGCCAGCTTGCCACCTTCAAGGGCTGCCGGTGTGGGGCCGAGCACCGCGTCCCCCCCGCCGGCACCCCCGCCACCGCTCCCCACGAGCGTGGCAGCCTGCTCCCACGGGGAGTGGCGGCCAGCCCGGCCCCACGCCTTATCTGGGGCCAGGGTCCACAGGGCAGGACCAAGCTGTGCTCGGCAGCTGCCTGGCACTGCGGCGAGAGGAGGGCTGGCGGCCAGGGCGAGCCCCAGGGCTGGGGCGGTACTGAGCGGCTGCCACTGCTGGGGCCCCTGGGGCTGCTGTTTGCCTTTGCTCTAGTGCCAGCCTGTACGTGGCACAGCCGCAGGGCCCGTGCCACTGGCTGAGCTGCCATGCCTGGCACAGGGCGCTGCCCATGGACCACCACCATGGCACAGCCAGCATGGCACAGCCAGGAGCCAAACTGGCTCTTGGGGGGGGGGCTTCAGCCCACACCACACAAGGCCATCCAGGAGACGCCGTGCTGCTGCCCCACGTCCTCATCTTCCCAGCAAGGATGGCTATGGGGGAATCCTGCACCCCACCACTCCCTCCCCGATTCATCCCCCTGGGGCTGGCACTGGCACTCACCAGGCTGTCGATGCCCTCCCGGCACGCGGGCACCAGCTCTGGCGCTGTCCCGAGGAGCATGGCAGTGCTGACGGGGTGCAGGATGGGCAGGCTGGCCGACCTGGCGTCCTGCGCTGCCTGCTCCACCTTCAGCTCATCCCCAGGCTTGGCTGTGGGAGCATCAGGTGGTCAGAGTGCCCCGGGAGCCCTGGGCTGGCCGAAACTCCCACCGGGCCCCCACCCCACCTTTCACCCGCAGGTAGTGCCCCCCGAAGCGGTACGCCTCGAACTGGAGGGAAAGCGGTGTGTGGGACTGGTCCAGGTAGATGTCCACCTTGCCTGGCTCGATCGCCTTCCTCTCAAAGACCGGCAGCAGCACCTCCCTGCAGGGACACAAGCTCCACATCTGTCCCCACATCTGTCCCCGCATCCATCCCTGCATCCGTCCCTGGCAGACTCACCCCAGGGACTTCTTTTTCGTGGCTGGCACGATCTCTGCCTCGATGTCGACACCGAGGTCAAACTTCAGGGTGAAGCACTCCTTGCTGGGGTCCTGGGGGGAGGTGGCAGCCGCTTGCTCACGGGTCCCTCCCACCCACCAGGGCCATGCCGCTGCCCCACAGAGTGCCCCGAGGAGAGGGGCTGGTGCCTTACGTCTGTGTGCCTGCGCCAAGCCTTCTTCTTGGGCAGCTTCAGCGCCGAGCTCCTCCGCTCCCTGCGGGCACAGGGTGGGCAGAGTGATGGGGACGCTGCGGGCTGGGGACAGGCTGGGGACATGCAGGGCCGGGGGCTCACCCTCTGCTATCCACTGGTCCCTCCTCCTCCTCCTCCACATCAGAGGCGGGGCTGGTACGTGGGGGACACGAGCGCGTCGACATGTTGCGGGCCAGGATAGAGCCTGCAAATGGGCATTGAGCTGAGCTGTGCCAGGGCCCCCAGCCCCATGCTGGCTCTAGCTGCATCCCACTGCCATCCCTGTGCTGCACCAGCCCCAAGTGCAACCCATTCCTATTGCTGCACCATGCCAGCCCCAGGCACATCCCGTTGCCACAGAGCCACCAAGAGCAGCGGTGCTGGCCGCATCCAGCCCGGCTCACCTTGCAGGGGCAGGTCGAAGCGAATGTGGCCGTCGAAGTGCATGGCGCCATGGAGGCGGCTGTCGCAGAGCTCACACAAGCTGAGGGGGCCGCTGCGGTTCAGCTGCCGGCACTCTGCGTGGTGGCATACCTGCAGGCGCATGCGTCAGGGTGGCACAGGCTGCCCGGGGGCCACCGGCCACGGCACACCAGCAGGAGGGACGAACAGCACCATGAACAGCAGGGAACCCCCTTCCCATCCCCATCTTCTGCCCACACACCACTTGTGGGCAACATTGAGGCCAGAGTGGGTGCAGGGAAAGCAGCATGAGCAGGATACGGCCATAAGGCAGGGGGGTCTGCACCGCAGAGCCCCCTCCTCGCTCCACCACACTGAGCAGGGACCCCGGGAAGGCTGCACATGCCTGGCCCGGGGAGGGGGAGCTGGGGGACAGCCACCTATGCCCGTGCCACCCACACCTCACTGGGTGCTGGGGAGGCCGTGCTCCCATGTCGCAGTCCCTTTGTGCTGGCGAAAGCAGCGTCCCCGCGGCAGGACGGAGGAAGCGAGCGTCTGCAGCGAAACAATGCTTGAAGCCGGCGCATTTCCTCTGATTGTGTGCCGGCCACGGCCATGGCCCCAGCCCCACCGGGCATTCACAGCAGGTTATTTTTAAACCCCTGGCCTGTGACCCCCGGCTAGCATCCGCCTCGTTGCTGGGGACAGTGGTGCTGCAGGACACTGCCAGCGAGCCCCACTGCACTGCTGGCACATCCCCATTCCCATGTGGGACCCCCATCGCTGCCCTGCATGCAGAGGGGTGCGAGGGGCTGCCAGGGAGGAGGGAGCCCTGCCTGGGCTTGCCTGCAGTGCACCGTGCTGCGGTGGGAAGGAAGCACCCGTGCAGCTCCAGCCACCCCCGCTTCCTGCCCTCCTTCCTCCCGGCACTGCTGAAGTCAGAGTTGACGCGCTCCCGCCACCCGCACACTCCCTGAGGGGCCGCCAGCCCCTCTGCAGCACCCAGCGCTGCAGCACTCTCCGGTGTGCTGCCATGAGGCAGCCACAGCGCCAGAGACACGCTGGCCTTACCAGCAGCCCAGGACACCCCATGCCCCTGGCCCCAGCCCTCCTCCTCTCCCACCGCGTGCCCCAGCCCAACACCACTGTGGCCATCATGGCACCTGGGGGATGTGGAGCACAGCGTGGGGCTCTGGGCAGTGACCGCAGCCCGCGCTTGCTCAGTGGAGACTTCAAGGGATCCTCAGCAGCCGCCCCGCCGGGATGTGGGGCTCCCCATCCACCCTGTGCCAGCAGCTCAGCCCCAGGCTCGTCCCCACAGGAGGGGCCGGGCAGGATGCCCAAACCCCCCTGCTTACCCCAGGGATAAGCTCCCGGCTCCTGGTCCCACCGTGCTCCCGGCACGCGGCAGCTTCGCCCTTGGCAGCTGCCCCACAAAGCGAGGGGGGATGCGATGCAGCTCCATGCCACGGCAGGATGAGCCCCCAGCCCAGCCAGGACCCCCTGCCCCACGCTACCTGCCGGGTGCCATCGGGGGACTCTGGCGACAGCGGCGGGATGGCCCCAGCGGGTCCCTCCCAGGGGTCCCACCTGCACCCTGGGGCAGCCACAGCCCAGCACCATGCGTGTCCCCGCCGGTGCTGGCCCTGCTACCCCAGGCGTGCAAACAAAGCGCAGCGGCACACCTCCCGGTGTGGCTGGGCTGCCGTCCTGCCTACTGCGCCAGAAAGACACCGCCCGCAGTCCAGCGCAGGAACGTTGGGGACTCACTGGCAGCGGGTCTGTAGGTCCAGCCCGGCCCTGCACCTGGCCAGCTGGTGGGAGAGAAGGGACCCTAAATCCGCTCCGGCACCATGTTAGCAACCAGGGGGACAGACAGGCTGGCGCAGATTAGCCCAAATCACACCAGCTAGGGGAAATGGGCCAGTCGCTGCTGCGCCATTAAACGCCGGCAGGACCGCGACACCACCAGGGAATGCATGCCCAGCACGGGCCGGGGGGACACGGCTGGCAGGGGCTGCCAGCCATGCCAGGGGGTTTCGGGGAGCGGCAGGTTGGGCAGAGCTGCTGGCTGCCCCTTCTTACCTGCAAGACCGACGCCAGGCGCCAGCAGAAGGCAGCTGCCCGGCGCTGCCCACCACCCCACAGGACCCACCTTGGCCGCCCTCCTCTCGCCGGTGCAGTCAGGGTTCTGGCAGCGCAGCACCGTCTCCTCTGGTGGGCACGGCTCGGCTGCGGGAGAGAGTGGGGAGTCAGTGCTGGGGTGCCACGGTGAGCCCCCTCCAGCCCCGCTCCCAGCCCTGCCCGCACACGGGTGCTGCACTGAGGCTCCTGCACTGCAAACCCTGGGTTTAAGAGCTTGGCAAAGCACGCGGGCTCAGCCAAGGCTGGGCCTGCCCGCTCCTGCCTGCCCCACAGCCTATCCAGGGGGATGAAACCCCACGCCCAGGAGCCAGCACTGCTTCCCTGCTGAGGGAAGGCGCTGTGCATCCTGCAGGGTCTGGAACCTCCTGCCCAGCACCCCAATTCGCAGGATCAGGACACAGACCTGCCCCAGCTCCCGCGGGGCCGGCACGGACTGGGGCTGTAGCAGGAACACTAAATCTGCCACTTGCCAGCCCCCAAAGGGGCTTAGGAGCCACGTTAAGCTTTGACAGTTAAATCGGCCTTGAGAACAAATCCTATTTTGAAGGCTTTTGTTATGCGTCTCATCTAATCGTTTAAAAATAACAGACTCCCGATGGCTCGCAGCAAAAGAGCGGCGCAAACACCATCCTGCAGGACAGCCCTACCACAGGGCAGGGATGCTCCGACGGGAAGCTGCCCCACCAGGCAGGGAGCCGGTGCAGGGGCTGTGGAGAGGCCAGGCGGCGCGGCTGCACCAGGCAGCACAGCTGCTCCGGCCCGCACGCCACTGCGGCCCCGGCAGCAGGGCAGCCAGCACAGGGGCTTCCCCCGCCACACCGCTCCCCTCTCCCGCATCCCTCCTGCCAACAAAAACAGCACCCGCGCTGGCCCGAGCGGGACCACGGCCAAGGCCGGGGTTAGACTCAGTCTGCGGGAAAAACTGCCTTTCAGGGCAGCGCCGAAAAAGCTGCTGCTTCTGCCCGGAGAGGGGGAGTCAATGCGGGCCAGCACTGGCTGCCCCAGCTCCTGGCCAGGAGGCGATCCCGGCGCAGGCAAGGCTGCCCGTGCCGGCAGGGGCTGCCGCAGCATGGCGGGCGCTGCTGGACGACGGCGCAGTGGCAGCCGGGCAGGGCTCGGCTCGCCACCCCCCGGGAGAGGGCTGGGGCTGCTGCGCTGCCCCCGCGGCCGGAGCACAATGAGGGCTCTGTCCCCGCGGCCGCCCCGCAGCGCCCGCCGGGCTGGGCTGGCCCCCCGCCCCCCGCTGCTGCCGTTTCACTTGACCTATCGGGAATAATAACGGAAACAAATAAGAAATTCTTTCACACACCCAAGGGAAAGTTTTCCAAACTCACCGAAAACTCGAGGCCAGCTGGAGCGGCCGGCAGTGCCGGGGACCAGCCCCACGCCGCAGCCAGTGGCACGGCCGGAGCCGCGTTGCTCTTCCCAAACACTGACCCTCGCAGCAGGTCACACGCTCACTAGGGCCTTAGGTGTGCCGGGCGGGAGCTCCTCGGCAGGGACCATGCAGAGGGAGCCCCAGTTTCTGGCAGAGGCAGGAGGGTGTCTGGGTCCCCACCAGCCCTTCGGGGGCTGGAGGAGGGATCCTGTCCCCACCAGCTCCTCTCCCCAGCTGGTCACCTCCTCCTCCTGCTGCCAGCTGTATTATCACACCCACCTCTCCCGGTGACGGCAAATGAGTTTGAAACCGGACCGTCCTTGCACCAGAGTGCACCGCAGCAGGTTGCTGTTTCAGATGCCTGTCTGAGCCGGGAGGGAGCGGCGCTGGTGCCACAGGGCAGTTTGCCGAGCACTCCCCGGCTGCACCTGCAGCATCCCCACGGCATCCCCGCAGCACCCTCTCCTTATCCCTGTGGCATCCCTGCTCTGGCCAGAGCTTCTCCCGGCCCCTCACCCTCATTGCCAGGCCTAGAGGTTTCTGGCCAAGCGCAGCTGCCCACAGCCCGCCAGCCCCCCGTGCCCCCTCAGCCACCTACCCCCCAGCTCCTCGCTGATGTCCAGGCTGGAGCTCCAGGAGAAGCGCTCCACTGCCCCATACTCCAGCCCCGCCAGCCCGGCGGGCAAAGCCTCCAGCTCGTAGGCACCCCGCTTCTTCCAGTACAGAAACATCCTGGGGTCGTGGCCAGGGGGCCCCCCAGAGCTGCGCCCACCCCGCTGGGGCCACCGGTGGGACTAACTGGGGGAGCCGGGCTCCAGCTTTAAGAGCGGATCCCAGTCTCCGGACAAGCGGCGCATTCACACCGGCGGCCAGGAGCCGTGGGGCGGCAGAGGGTGCCGCTGGAGGCTGCCCAGCGCCCGCACGGGGGGCGCACAAAGGGCCTTTCTTCAGCCTCCTACAGACATTGCACAAATTTCACTTTCCGCTGTCTATGAAAGACATTCGTCCGTGGAGACAAGACGCGCTTGTGATTAAAATAATCGGCATGAAGAGGGGAGCTGTTCGGCGGCTCTGCCATCAGACGGCTTTGGGGGGGGCAAGAATGTGCTGCCCCAAGCCCCGGCTGCACCCCCGCACCCATGGGCACGCCGGGGGCCCCCAGCCTAGGCAGGGAAAGACAGGAGTCTTTAGGGGGGTTTCCCCCCATGCTAAATGCAAGCAAACGGGAAAGCACTGGCTAGGGCTTAAAACCCAAAAAGGCAGCAAAGGACAGCACCCTCGTCCTGCTGCATGCAAGTCTCCCTAGAACAGGGCGAAAACCAAAACATCGCGTAGGACGATCAGCCCAGCTGAGACCATCCCAGCCCCCAAACTCATTGGTATCAAAACAGCATCTTCTCCCGAAGGTGCCACATGCTCCCCATAATTTTGCTGCTTCTAGGCGCCCTTTGCCAGAAAAGGTAGCCAGAAATTAAAAAAAAAAAAACATTACTGCAAAGTTAATATATGCTAACATATTAAAAAAAAATAATCCTGCTTTATTTAGCACATCCTCGATCCTTTAAGTGCTAAGTAACTGATTTCCTCTCGATCACGGTACCAAGTGCCCCCCTCACCAGCAGGTTGCTACACGGAGGTTTAAGCTCCAAAGCCCCCAGCCACCCTATTGCCACTCTCCTTCTCCGGACAGACCTGTGGCGAGTGCTGGGAGCCCACGCAGTCCCCTCTGCCCGAGGCTGCACCATCCACCTCCGGGCCCTGGCAGCTTGGTGTCCGTGTCCCACCTCCCCACCCTCCCCCGGAAAGGTCCGAAACTGGACACTTGAGGCTCCGCACGGGCACACAGGGTTTAAACACTTGTCCCACGGCTCCAAGGGGGGGACCCCTGCCAGTGCAGGTCTGTCACCCTTGACCCGGCAAGGTGGTTGCTGGGGCACCAGGGACAGCACCAAGGGGGATGCTTGGCCCCGTGGAGTTTCAGCACTGGGCATTTCAGCCATGACGCTCACCCATCTCACCTTTCCCGGTGCCTTTTCCACCTGCTCCCCCACGACTTGAACCCCCGTCGCGCTTGGGATTTCCCCCCAGCTGCACGATGGCCCCTGTATTTATTTTAGCCACTGTTCAGGCCAGGTTGCTGGCCAAGTCCTTCCTTCACTGCCAGACCTAGCCAGATGGGGATAATTAGGCCTGGATTAAGTTAAAGCTTTAACTCTTTAAAAGGCAGCAATGCTGCACAGCTCCTCGCCGTTCCTCTCCAGCTCCATCCCCTCCCCGCTAGTCGTCCCATTTAATTTGTTCATTTACAGGTACACGCTTCTGGAGCGCTAGGAAATCTCCTTGCAAACCAGATAAAAGCATTTTTCGCAGATTACTCACACTCACAGCGGCCGCCAACTGAAAAGATCAGGCACCAAGCAGTGCACTGCATCCCTCCTTCCTCCGTGGGAGAGACCTGGCCACAGGGGATCTGAACGGGCATGCATCTTGGGAGGCTGCGGATCCCACGGCCAGACTGTCCCCCTGCTTTTGGAACACAGGCAGAGCGATGCCACATGAGCAGGAACCACAGCCAGAAGCTGCATTATTTTTGCGGTCAAGGATCCATTAAACGCCTCATGTGCCGATATTACCCATTCAGAAGTGGGCTGAGTTGAGGACCTTTTTGGGAAAGCCGAGACGCTCACTCACCTCTGCATGACTCCCACCAACCTCATCTTCACTCAGGAGTAAATCGCTGCCCCAACGAAGAGCTGGGGAAAAATATAAAAAAAAAATAAAGTTCCTCTAGTCTTTCCCTGTGGGCCACAGTCCAGGTGACGAGAGTCAGGCAAGACCAAGCATCCCAGTGCTCCATGCAGCACATGTGTAACAAATTCCTCCCCACTTTCATCCCATTTTAACCTCTATTCATTCCACAGTCTATTTAGACAATACGGGGCAACACATTCGAGCTAGACCCAGAGCTCTTCCCAGACCAGCGCTCAAGGCGTTGAACTCAAACCATAGCAACAGGGTACACGGCCAGGGCCAGCCACGAGGCGGAATAAAGCAGCATCCCCAGCCACAGAGGGCTGCGCAGGCCCGTCACCAAGGCGAGCTGTGACGGCGCAGAGACAAGCGGCGAGCGGCTGACTCCCTCCAGCGGCTGTATCTGCGGTCACCCAGGGAGAGAAAGGATTTTCTAACTTGCTCCTTCCTCCTCGGTCTCCTCTATGGGTGAAACACCCAAAGCTGCAGGTCAGCTGCAGTGCCACAGAGAGAACCTCTGGCACCAGCTCTTCCCCAAACCACGAGCAGCCCAGGGTTATGGCTACCATGAAGTTACGCTCACGCCACCGCAGATCATTCTCCAAAACCCAGAGCTAACCGAAGGCTAGACTTCAAAGGGAGAACTGCTGCTGATTCAAGACAGAGAGCACTTTCAATGATAACCACCCGCAGCTTTTATCAGTCATGTCCAAGTCAACACAGGCTAAGGAAAAAATTCAAACCAAACCAATGTTTTTAACAGGTATTTATTACAAAACACTGAAATACAAACTGAAAATATAAAACATTATCAAAACCAGACACGCTGTAGTATCTACACCGGACACCTGTTCAGGGTCTTTCAGAGCTCTGCAGCACGCAGGGCTTCTGTGACCACACCTGGCTCTTGCCAGTCTCCATACAAAACAAATCCCGCGGTCCAAGGTCCCCAAGGCTTTAGGCTTAACCACACTCGAATGTGTACTCCCTCCTCTTGAAATGCTTCTTCTTTTTCAGCTTCCCAGACCCCAAGATGCTGTAGTTATAATCAGATGTGACGTAGGGGATCTCTCCCTCAACTCCTTGCTGGAAAAAACAGAAACAAGTCTAAGAGCTCCTATCTTCAATGGAACGGGAAGCACTTTCCTCTACAGACTGACAGAGCTGACTGGAAAGGAGCAAGCTATCACTGAACAAACCCCGCTCTGGTATCTGAAACACGAGAAGAACGTTCTCCTTTCCGTGTTTTTCCTGTGTTAAGGACAATTTCCTAGAGAGATAACCATCTGCTAATGCCCAGACATCTCTGGGCATGCATAAGCCTCAGAAATAAGATGGAAAACCTGCCAGCCAGCCTAAGCTCAGCCAGCTTCCACCCTCTTCCTGTGCAGCTCCTACCTGGCCCACAAGAATGCAGTTTGGGATAGCAATATTTCCAAGGAGCAGACAATTCACTAGTCTCAGGTTCTCCGGAGGCACCGGCGTCAGAACATGGTAAAGCTTCTTCTCCATCTCAACCCCTCGGACAATTCCTGAAAAAAAATACAAAGTTCAGTCTTATCTCCACCTGATCATTTCAGACTGTATAACCAGATGCAGACGAAGCTCTTTCAATAAATGACCCTTTTAAAACCAAGAGGATTTGAAACACATCTTGAGAAAAACCTGCCTTGCTGTTTCCTGCTTTTCCAGTATCCCAGTGTACATACAGACAGCAAACTTTGCAAACTGCCTATCCTTGTACATTCCTACAGAAACTCGAGGAGCTCTGCATCAAACTCCAGGTCAGAACTGTAATATTAAATCGAGTCGTAGAAGGAAACTGATAGACAACTAAAAAAATTTTGCATAAGCCACGTGGAATCTCTTTTGAGAATGTGAATCCAAAAAGCAAGTAAATTGTCAAGTTACAAAAGAGTGAGAGAAGCAAGCTACCAAAGGCACCGGCTCAGTGACATTCCCCATAGCTGTTACCACAAGTTAATGAAAACCAAAGCACTTGAAGCACAACTTGTAATAGAAGAGAATTCATGATTATTCTTTTATCTCATCCCACTTTTTCAGTTGTTTCTGAAAGAGCAGGCAATTCCGTCACTCTGCAACTTATGCGTCAAAACATGACAGGTAAGAATGCAGCTCAAGGTTTCCTGGGCTGGCTCACCAAAGCCAAGGCAATCACAGACCGGTGTCTGTGTCAGCAAGACTGGCCCGTCGGTTTGGCATCTGATTTCATCCGGTATCCTACAGAGCCCAACCCAGCTGGCGTTCACTGCATACATTATGTTGGTAGGAGCAACATCAGTGTGAATAACCCTGAGTGCAACAGCACTGAAAGGTACCTGAGGGGGTAAAAAAGGAAGAAGAAACTGTATCATCAGCTCAACATCAATTTAGTTTGAGTTCAGAGATAAGATAACGCGCTAAGCACACAAAACCTGAAACCTCCCAACTCACACTTACAGACAGACATTACCTCAGTGGCAAACGCAACAGTTTCAACACCAACAACTGAACACACAGAAAACATGTGCCACACTGACGTCTCAACAAAAGCCTCAACTTCTAGATACACTGAATAAAGTCATTATCTTTTTACAGATTACAGAGCGGTTTTCCCTCTTCCAAAAAACATGTGCAGTACAAGCAGAACTGTCAATTACTACGAGCTGGGCTCTCTGCAACATCTTCAAGCCTTTCAAAAACGCTCATTTACCTGATATGGCACAAGACAGTGCAGTGGAAGCACCGCCCCTATGTCTGGGGACTGCAGCTGACCCAGGTAACCCAGTATGGACATGTCACGCAAGATGCTGCTATGTACTCGCCTGGAAAAATAACCGCAACAAGTCAAGGAAACGCAGCACACCCTCACACAGCGATTCAAAGCAGATACCCTGGACAGCCCCAAGTACGCCATGCAGTATTAGCCACTATTTCATATAAGTTTAGTTTTTAAAACTTCTACCGCTGAAGAAAATTTAGAGCTATGTTTTTAGTACCTCTAAGGAATCACAGGATTTAGGGCACTGTTCCACCTTTAAAAAGGCATTAATTAAGAAGGTTGGTGTTTGATTTTTTTTTTAAAACAAAGTCTGTTATTAAATAATGGGTAAGAAACCTCCCAATTAGAAAAAAAAATGGAGTCATAATATTCAATGATTCCAAGTGGAAGTCATGCCCAGTGTAGAAGTAAGTAACTGACAGCAGTCACTGGAAGTACAGCAGGGAGAAACAACCCCCTTGCCTCCCCAACGTAAAAAACCAACCCTACAACCTCCCCCCCGCCCCCCGAAACAACACCACCTCCCCAAACAAAATACCCAGAAAACCCAAACAAACACCACCCAAACATAACCCCCTAAGTAAACTAATAAGATCTGACCTATTTAATGGAGCTCTCAAGGCCAAAGAAAAGCAAGAGCCTTTACCGTCACGACTATGCATGATTTTGTTAAGCCCATAACCACCACATAGCACTCAACTTTCTACTTACGCTTCACCTGCAACCCCTGCTCGAGGGAATTCTGGATGGACATACAGCAACTTATACTCGGGAACCAATGCATCTCCCTCCCCTTCAGAGAGCTTCCAGTTCTCCGCTCCACTCGTAGCCATCTGCTTGCACTTGGCTTGCTGTTTGCCTTTGGTGTACAGGCCAGGAGTGAGATGAACATACTCTGGGGTGAGCGGAGCCATGGCCTTCCAGTCATATACATCCATCTGAACAATGTGACTGGGTGACAACAGCCGAATGATATCAATCAGAAGCAGCAACCCCTCACCTTTAGGGACCAGAGAAAACACGATTGCTGCCGCTACATATACAGCTCAGGACACTGTTAAGGAAGACCAGTACTAGCTCAAGGGGGATAAGCTGTATGTACTGGTTCCAGACTCTCTAGAAAGCATGGTAGTGTACTGCTACGATTATTACCTTCCTTCTGCACTACCTGTTGAGAACAGATTTATCCTGTTTACCTTTCACCCAGCCCATGGTGTTGATGACTAAAGGCACTTCCTTCTTGTAGGAGCTGAACACGTACTTCACAACATCAAGGTATCTTTCTGTGTCCTGCTCACAACTAGTCTGTCCGTAATACACCATCTTACGTGGGGTTTGTTGATGAGTGAAGGGTGGACCTGAAAAAGCAAGCAGCAAACCTCTTGTGGTTTCAGTAACTCAAATCAAAAAAATCCCATCCCTGTAGCAGCTACATGCAATCCCTTCCGAAATAATCTGTCCTCTTTCCACATGCTAACAGTCCTTCTTGTACAGCCTGTACCTATGTAGAAACTTTTCTGTCGCTTGCAAGACTCCATGCTAGGAGCTTTGTCTGTTTGGGTTTTTTGTTTTTTTTTTTCATTTGTGTGGTTGGGGTGGTGGTTTTTTTTTTTGTTTGTTTGTGGGGTTTGTTTTGTTTTGGGTTTTTTTTAGTCGCTGGTTACACACTTGTGAATTTTAAAACAACAGTCTTCTATGACAGACTATCTAAAAAGTAAACCCATCTGGCCATATCCTTTTTAGCCAGTAACACAAATCCACAATACCACCAATACCAGCAATTTCTCTGGCTCTAGTTTTTTTATGCTCATAACAGCCCCCCAGCTATGTGGATCCACTTTGTATTTCTCAAGCTAGTTTTATCTACGGATACTAAAAACTGGGAAAGATTTTCCCAAAGAGACCTTTCATTTCAAATCTGAAAGGCTGAAAATCCATTTTCACATGCCACAGCCTGTTCCACCACCTTATAAACAACTCTCTCCTCTCTTTAAAACAGAAAAAACAAGCAGGGAGAATAGCTCCCTGTTACTTAGTGAGATTTTCACATGGAGCTTAGATGCCCCTAGCAAGAAAACTTCAACAGCCTTTGTTTTACCTTTGACAGATGTGGCAACTTCCCCTAAAGTACAACCTCTACTCAGAAAGTACCTTGTGGAAATGCAACAGATTTCTGGCAACTGTAGAAAACAGCAAAACACGTACCAAGAATTGGCTCTGTTACATTACTTAAAGACACGCATCCAGGCGGTGTAAATTCAGTTTGACCTACGTCACATTCCATATATTCAACCGAGGGAAGGCTGTGGTGAAAGAAGCCTGTATATTAGCGTCCATTGAAAAAAGAAACAGGACACGACCTGAAACACATCAGAAGCAAATCTGATCTTGTTCCAGGTCGTCAAAATTAAATTCCTGAACACAATCAAACCACCACATGTCTCTCTCCTTCCCTCACTTGAGGGCATTAAGCAAGAACATAAAAGGCTCACCTACAGTTCAATATTATATTACAATAGCTTGATACCCATGCAGCTTTAAGGAAGTAGCTAGAACAATAATCGGAGGTGGTACTGATCAGTGTACTGCCTCTCCCCTGTTAACTGAGCACCCTGAGACCAGCCATTTGAGATTTATAAACTTTATCATCTTTATTTTAAGCATGCAGTCATCAGGAGAATAAGCTTCAACACCTTGATCTGCGAAGAATCTTCAAAGACCCTAACAAATATAACTTCCTGCGTGTTTTTAAGTGTTATAATTCCTAATTCCTTATTGAATCCTAACTGCTTGGTGCCAAATTAGTTCACATATTCCAAGACAGCAATTTAGTAGTATTTCAACAGAAATGTTTCAGTAGTCGACTTTTCTGAAAGCAATCTAAGACAAGAATGCCTATTTTTCTGGATATTTGTTTGTTTGTTTTTAAAAGATAAGCCACCTTCCAGTCATAACAGCTTTTCTGAGAATCTTGGCAGGCAGTTTTTTCCTTCTCCCAAATCCGATGCAGTACTTAAAACCTTGTAGAACATGAAAAGACTCACCGATTCAGTAACAGATTAATTAGGTATCTGTTAAATGTTGATTTCCCAGTGTTTTTTGGGCCACACACCAGAACCACAGGGACACCTTCATCTTCCGCTGGAAAAACAAACATACTCTGAAATGGACCAATGCTGTCAGTTACTTCGATGTGCCCTGTTTACAGAAATTTGTCAAAAAAACAAAAAGCTGGAAAAAACCTACAGACTCTGTGGTCTGACTAGGATATATTTTAATTAAACAGAAAAAAATCCAGTAACATTTCAAGCACATTAAGTGTACCAGTGTAAAGGGAAAAAGCTCCTGAAGTGAGAAGCAAGCCCTAGCACTACAACCCAGCGTATATGAACTCCAATTGCTCATGGTATTTTAGATGTTGCTGCATAAGTAAGGGGGTGTTTTTTCTACTCACTACAAGAGAGCAAAATTAGAGTTTTAACATCAGAGTGGAAAATGCCTTTAGAGCAGTGAGCTGTCTGTCTGGCAACAGGCACAAACCCACTCGAGGTGATGCATGTGGTCAAGACTCCCACTATTTAGGAGAAAAACACGACCCTCAATCAGCACCTGCCACAGGGCACACTCTCCCGAACTTTAACTCACAAAAAGCCTCATGAATTTCCTTTCATCAGGCTACTAAAGCCCGCAACCTCACCAAGCACACGCACTCACCACAGCACGCTTGGATCAGCTCCTCCAGGGCCAGGAACATGCTCTCCGACACGAGCAGCCCACGGTCTGGGCTACACTTCACGATGCCAACAGACGCCAGAACCGCATCTTCCGGTGTGAAGCTGGATTCTTCCTTTTTCTAGGGAAGAGCGGAAAAACGCTTAGTGAGGTGTGCGTAAGGCCTTGTAGCTGTGCTGCTGGGTACCGACAGGCACGCTAAGCGGGGTGGCCGCCTCTCGCTCTGCACGAGGCCTGTTCCGGGGAAGGCGCGGCATCCGCGCCGCCACCCAGGGCGGAGTGGGCATCACGACGCCCTCTGGGTCTCACCTGGGGCTCGAAGAGCCGCGACAGCAGCGGGTGGCTCAGCAGGAACCGCGTCACCGGTGTGTCCAGGTGCTCCAGCAGCACCACGGCGCACTCTGGCGAGAACCGCGCCATCACCTTCACCCGCGCCTCTGCAACGGGGGGAGAGCGCCGCCCTCAGCCCGCGCTAAAGCGCGGAGGCAGCGCCGCACGCAAAATGGCTGCCTCCCCGCACCGCACGCAAAATGGCTGCCTCCCCGCACCGCACGCAAAATGGCGCGCCGCAGCCGGCGGGCCGTCCTCCGCCGCCCCCCCCCGGGCCAGCACTCACGGCGGCGGACGCTGTGCGCCCGCATGGCGGCGCGGGCGGCGGCGCGGAGCTGTCGGAGGTCGGCGGCGGGCGGGCGGTCGGCGGGCAGCGCCTCCAGGGTGAGCGCGCAGTGGGTGGCCGGCGAGAAGACCGGCAGCCCCGGCTGGTGCGAGCCGACGGCGAAGCCCAGGAGGCGGACGGCGCCGTAGAGGCAGCGCAGGCGGCATTTACCGGTGAAAGTCAGCGCCTGCGGGGGGAGAGGGCGGTGAGGCGGCGGAGGGAGGGAGGGAGGGAGGGAGCGGCGGGGCCGGTCGCTGCTCACCTGCCGCGGCGCCAGGAGGAGGACGGCGGCGCCCTCCGCTGCTTCCACAGCCGCCAGGCCCGCCTCGGCCGGCGGCACCATGCCGGCGCGGGCGAAGGAGGCGGCGAACTCCCTCCAGGCCGCCTCCGCCCGGCCCCCGCGGGACGGGGCCCGGCGGGGGCGGCGGGACGGTGGGCCGCGCCGCGCGGGCATGGCCGCCTCAACCTCCCTCCGCCTCCTCCTCCGGGGCCGCCCCCCGGCCGAGCGCCGCCCGCCCCGTTAAGTGGCGCCGCCCGGCACGGCACCGCCCCGCCATGCCGCTGCCTGCCCTGCTCTGCCTCTGCGCGGCCGCCGCCGCCTCCTTCACCAGCCGCGGCGACTACCGCCTGGCCGGCCTCTTCCCGATGCACGCCCCGGCGCCGCGGGCCGCCGCCCGGCCGCTGGTGGACGGCTGCGACGAGTGAGTCCCCCTCGCCCCGCGTCGCCCCGTCTTCCCTCAAAAAATGCGGTTTTTCCCCCCTTAAAACCCCTCTGTGTTCGCGCAGTGCCGCCACCTTCAAGAGCCACGGCTACTGCCTGTCTCAGGCCATGCGCTTCGCCGTGGAGGAGATCAACAACTCCAGCGCCCTCCTCCCCAACGTCACCTTGGGCTACGACATCTACGACACCTGCTCAGAGCCCGCCAGCCTCCACGCCACGCTGCGCGCCCTCGCCCGGAAAGGCGGGCGGGAGGTTGAGGTGCTCCCCACCTTCCGCTGCTACGAGCCCGAGGCGGTGGCCGTCATTGGGCCCGACAGCACCCGGCTGGCCCTCACCACAGCAGCCGTCCTAGGCGTCTTCCTTGTACCGGAGGTAAGCGCGGCTCCCCCAGCAGACGAAGAAAAGGGCTCTGGAGGAGGGATGGTTTGAGGGAGAATGGCCTTGGAGCTGAGGAGGCAGGCTGAGCTGGAAACACAGCCCCTCTGTGCCTGCACTGGCCCAGATCTCTTCCCAGGCACTGTCAGCTAGCAGGCAGGAATTGCGGCTGGCTCGCTGTCCTTCAAAGGTTTCTCTCGTGGCAGTGCATTTGGCTCCGGGTCTGCTGCCTGCTCAGCCCCAAGTCTCTTCAGGAGACGAGCTGCCTGTGCCCTTAGCTACTAGGGTGCCGCTGCCTAGGGGAGTGCAGCCCCCTTTCCCCTGGCTCCCTTTGCAGATTAGCTACGAAGCCTCCTTGGAGACGCTGAGCCTGAAGCGGTTCTACCCCTCGTTCCTGCGCACCATTCCCAGCGACAGGCAGCAAGTGAAGGCCATCTTCCTGCTGCTGCAGCGGTTCGGGTGGACTTGGGTTGCTCTGCTGGGCAGCGACAACGACTATGGCAGGGACGGCTTAGATGCCCTCTACAAGCTGCTGACCGCAAGCGACGTGTGCGTTGCCTACCGAGGCATCATCCCTGTGAACAAGGACGCCGGCAGCCCGGAGCTCCACAACCTGGTCAGAATCCTCATGGACGTCAGGGTCAATGTCACCGTTGTCTTCTCCAACAGACGAACTGCCCACCCTTTCTTTGAGGTGGTGGTCCAGAAAAATGTCACGGGCATGGTGTGGGTGGGCTCCGAAGACTGGTCGTTAGCCCAAACAATCTGGCAGGTGCCTGGCATCCAGAGTATCGGCTCGGTGATTGGGATAACAGTTGAGAAGACAGAGTCCACAATGCTGGAACGCTTTGAATCTTGGAAGATGGCAGAGGAGAGCGCTGTGGCTGAATGTGCTGGCAGCACGGGGGCAGGCGAGGGAATCGGGTGGAGCACCCAGCTGGACTGCACCCAGCGCTGCACCGGCTGCCACTCGCTTGCTGCTGCCCCTGACATGTACGATGCTCCAGCCTCCTTCAACGTGTACTCAGCTGTGTACGCCGTGGCCCATGGCCTCCACAACCTGCTGGGCTGCGCCTCAGGGGGGTGCAGCAAAGGCACAGTCTACCCCTGGCAGGTAAGAGCAACACAAGGAAGGATCTTCCTCGTGGAAGAGGATCCATGAGGATCCTTCCTGACAGAGAAGGATTTTCCCCTTGTGCTTAGGGTTTTTCTGTCCTTCTGAAAGGCTCACGTCCCAGCTGAAGAACCTCGTGGGCTTCAGCTGCCCATCAGAGTCAAAGCAGCCTGGACTTAGACCCAGACCCCCACCCTAGATCACTTCTGCTCCGCTACTGCCAGCCCCTCGCAAAAACCTGGAAAGGACTTTCTGCAGCTGGGCATATGCTAGCTGTTGTGGGGGCAGAAATAGGAGCCATAGCAGAGAAGGGGCCCTCTAGCACATTTCCCTCCTGAGACAAGGCACTCCTCAGCCAGAGGCTCATCATCAGGAAGGGCTTTTCTCTTATTCTTCTGTTTTACAGCTCCTACAAAAAATCAAGCAAGTAAACTTCACCCTGTACAAGAGCCGCATCTCTTTTGATGCCAACGGAGACATTCATAAAGGCTATGACATCATCATGTGGAACTGGAGCGGTGCAAGCTGGGCTTTCAATGTGATAGGAACTTTCAGCGTGAATCCTGACAGCCTGAGCATTAACCAAGGCAAAATCCTGTGGCACACAAAAGATCGCCAGGTACTGTTCTGCACCCAGATCGTATTTATTGCTTACTGCTGAGCCAGCTACATCCCCAACACTGCCAGTTCTGGGGTATTTCCCCATAGCAGGACAAAAATGAGGGCAGAGAGAGATGGTATGGGGGGGCGAGCCGCGTTCTGAGTATCAGCTTTCATCCTTCCAAAAAACAAGCAGGGCACACGAACCGAAAAGGGTCCTACTTTTACCTTTAAAGAGTCTCATTTTCTCACACCTCTGTAAGAACCACAACGTGGCGAGCTCTCTGCTCCTGCTCTGGGTCTGTCCTGAAAGCCGGCAGCAAGCTGCCCGAATGCTGCCAGGCCTGGGACCGGTGCTCAGTGAGGTGTCCTGGTGCCTGCCCCCCTGGTGTGCCTGACCCTCGCCACACCCCCAACAGGCTCCCACCTCGGTGTGCTCTGAGGTCTGTCAAGCTGGGGAGAAGCGGCTGCAGCAGAGCCGCCACCGATGCTGCTTCAGCTGTGTGGCCTGTCCGGCAGGAACCTTCCTGAACAGATCGGGTCAGTATGCCCTGGAAGGCCACTCCCTCCCCTTCCTTCCTGCTTGGCTCCCCTGCCTGCATCCTGCCTCCTCCTCTCATCAGCTCCTTGCTTCTGTCTGCCGTTCCCCCAGCCTCTTCCCTTCCGCACTCTCTTCCTCCCTGTGGTCAGTAAAAACCTCTGAGCTGACCTGAATGCAGTCAGTCTGACTCCCATTTGCTTACCTGTGGGTATGCAAAGCTCACACCCTGCGCTTTCCAGGGAGCGCTGCCCACAGGTGGGCCCATGCAAATAGCAGAGATGGCACCAGCAGAGCCCCTTCTCCCATGGCCAGGGGACAAGGGACGTCCGGCCTGACAGCCGTTTCCTGCACCGCATCCTCTGGCAGGGAAATTCAACCCAGTGGTTGCCTTTGTGCCCCAGCTGGCACTTGGGGCTTCCGCACCACACAGTCACCAGCAGCTGGCATATGGAAATGTCCCCTGCCTGGGACAGGTGGCAGGAATCTCCTGTCTCAGAGTCACTGGCCACAACAACAAACCCCTTGCTGGCAGCTGGTCCCTCGGCAGCATCGGCCTGCACTTGGGTTGAGGGGAGTAGAAACGGACAGTTCCGGATAACAGCAGGAGCAGGGAGCCCCCAAGCACAGCTGGTCAGCATTACTGTCCCATACCCCAGCCTGCAGAAGTGGGGCGGCTGCTGCAGACCCATCCCAGCCTTCACAGGTTACTGCTGGATGCACAAACCCCTTCCCACCCACAGCCCACGTGCCCCTGAACCTCAGCTCACCCTGCTCAGCTCCTGCAGGCCTCGTGCTCTCAACCCAAGCAATGGACTTTTGGGAAGTCGACTGGGGGGACTTCTGCGGGGGTGTCTTTAGGAAGAAAGCTCCCTCTGCTCCCCAAGGCTTGGAAGTGCCCAAGGGGAAGGAGCAGAACATGAGGAGTGGGCACGTCTCGCAGAGCCCAGGGGGCTGCAAGGGTGGGGTGCTCCACAGTGGCAGATCTCTTACCGGGGTGTGTGAGGTGCCTCTGTCACCACCTGGGCTTGTGTCCTCTGCAGACCTCTACGGCTGCCAGTCCTGCGGGGTTGATGAGTGGGCCCCAGCAAGGAGTGAAGCTTGCTTCAACCGGACTGTCGAGTTTCTGTCCTGGTCCGAGCCCATCTCCTGGGCACTGCTGACCCCCACCATCCTCCTCATGCTGGTCATGGCAGGGCTGGCCATCCTCTTCGCCCTGAACGCTTCCACGCCAGTGGTCAAGTCTGCAGGTGGGAAGATGTGTTTCCTCATGCTGGGGTCTCTGGCCTGCGCCTGCAGCAGCCTCTTCTGTTACTTTGGGGAGCCCACCTGGCACACATGCCTGCTGCGGCTCCCCCTCTTTGCCATCAGCTTCACCATCTTCCTCTCGTGCGTGGCGACACGCTCCTTCCAGATCATCTGCATCTTCAAGCTGAATGCGCGCTGGCCGGCCCTCTACGAGGCCTGGCTGCGGCGGAGGGGACCTGTGCTCTTCATCGCCGCCAGCACGGCGGCCCAGGCGGTGCTGTGCCTGGCCTCGGAAGCCGCCAGCCCCTCGGCGCCGCGCAGGGATTACGGCGTGTCGGCTGAGCGGGTGGTGCTGGAGTGCGGCCCGAGCGCCGCGGCGAGCAGGACTGCCGCCGTCGCCTACACTGTGTTGCTCAGCGCCTGCTGCTTCGCCCTCAGCTACGCGGGCAAGGACCTGCCCGCCAGCTACAACGAGGCCAAGTGCCTCACCTGCAGCCTGCTCCTGCACCTCGCCTGCTCCGCCGCCGTCCTCTGCACGCAGGGCGCCTTCCGCGGCCGGGAGGAGGCGGCGGTCCGGGTGCTCAGCGCCCTCTGCACGCTCGGCGCCCTGCTGGGCGGCTACTTCCTCCCGAAGGCCTTCGTCATCCTGCTACGGCCGCGCCTCAACACGCCCGAGCACTTCCAGATGGCGATCCAGCGGTACACGCGGCGCCTGGCCGACGCCTGAGCCGCCGGGGACGCGGAGGGCCCGGCGGAGGCGGCGGCCCGGGCCCCTGAGGCGACAGGCGGGCGCGCCGCCCGCCTCCCCTCCGGCCGCGGCGCCCGCGCGTCACATCCGGCGCGCCGGCAGCCGTCGCGCCCTTACGCCACATCCGGCGCGCTGCCAAGATGGCGGAGGCGCGCGGGGCCCGGTAGCGGCGCGGCCATGGCGGCAGCGGCGGCGCACAGCGTCCGCGTCCTGCGGGAGCTGAACCGGCAGCGCGCGGCGGGGCAGTTCTGCGACGCGACGCTGGGCGTGGGCGGGCGGGAGTTCCGCGCCCACTGGCCGGTGCTGGCCAGCTGCTCCCGCTTCTTCCGCGCCCGCGGCCCCGGCGGGCCGGTGGCGCTGCCCGAGGGCCTCGCCGACACCTTCCAGCTCCTCCTCGACTTCTTCTACACTGGTCGCCTGGCGCTCACCGCCCACAACCGCGCCCGCCTGCTGGCCGCCGCCGAGCAGCTCGGCGTGCCCGACGCCGTGGCGCTCTGCCGCGCCTTCCGCCCTGCCGCCCCCCGCCAGCGGCCCCGCCGCGCCGCCGCCGCCCCGAGCCACCCCGGGGAGGCGGACATCGCGGCCGCGGCGCCCCCGCAGCCTGGCGGCCAGGCGGTGCGTGAGGGGGACGGGAGGGGGGGAGCGGGGAAGGGGGTTGGCCGCCCGGCGGGGGAGGCACGGTGACGGCCGCCTGTTCCCTCGCAGGCCACCCCCCCGGCCCCGGAGGAGGCGGCGGCGGGCGACGGCGGGCGGGGGGACAGCGACGCCGAGTCCCTTCCAGAGAAAAAGGCCCTGCGGAGCAAAAAGAACTCCCCCCCGGGGAAGGCGCCCATCAGCGTGGGGGCGGCGGGGGCGCCGGGGAGCAGAAAAGGTACAGCGGTGCCCGTTGAGTGCCCCACATGTCATAAAACCTTCCTCAGCAAATATTACCTTAAAGTACACAACAGGTAAACGCTCCGACTTTTCCTTCCCTTTGCGTTCGCGCGTAGGGACTCCTGCCGCTGCCCCGTGAGGCTCTGCCCCTTCCCGCCTGCTTTTCCACGGGGGGCGGGTGAACGGCCGGGCTTGCGGCCGGCTGGTCTCAAGACCTCAGTGTCCCCGGGATGGAAAGGGAGATCCCCTCTGCCCCCCGGGGCGGGGTTGCTTTGAGCTGGGGGGGTTTATACATCTCTGAAACCCACAACGACTGTCCCGGGCTCCTGCTCTTAGGGGGTCGGAGCCAGCCTGGCTCAAAAAGAAGGCATTGAGGGGCTCTTTCAGGGCTTGTGCCGCCTGCGGGTGGACGATGGCAAATCATCCTCTGGGCTTTCAAAATCAGCACAGGCTGTGGGGGAATTTGCCTGGGTTGTTGGGAGCGCACCGGTGTGGCTGGGCGCTGCGAGGATAACCAAGAGGGCTGATAACCAAGAGCAAAGCCGGTGACTGCAAAGAGAGCGCAAGCTCCAGCTTTGCTCGTCTGCAGGGGGCAAACCTTAGCCCCGTAAAAGTGAGGTTCCGCGGAGCACAGCAGGCACCAATGGCGTGACTGCACTCCGACGGGATTGGCAAAGCTGGCATAAAAGGCAGCTTTTGGGTGACTGTGCTGGCGGGGTGTAAAAGCTGCCTAGTCCTTCCCTCTCCCTTCCCAGTTCCTCCCCAGTGTCCTCGCCGGGCCTGTTCGTGCATCTCTGCTGTTGGACTGGCAGTGACGTTTGTCTTCCCCCTAGGAAACACACTGGAGAAAAGCCATTTGAATGTTCCAAATGTGGCAAATGTTATTTTAGAAAAGAGAATCTCCTGGAACATGAAGCCAGAAATTGCATGAACCGATCCGAGCAGGTACGCCTGGGAAGCTGCCACTGGTGGTCTGGAAAGCGGGTGCTGTTTTGCAGGAGCAGAATTAGAGCCTTTTTCCAGCCACAGTCCACGTCACACTCAGCTACCAAACAAAACCCCCTCATCACCACTGCGCGGCACGCGTGCCGCAGCCAGGATCCCCCCCAAGTCCGCTGCTGATGAGGACGGCAGCAGCTTTTGTCTGATTTACCAGACAACTCTCACTTTTTTTTTCGAGCACACGGGGATGCTCTGTACCATAAAAGATCCAGATCGCTGTGGGCATGGGTTAAACATCATAACCAGCTCCCAGCGCCCGAGTGCCAAGCACTGATCTGAGCTGTGGGCTTCACGTTGGACTCGGTTCTGCGGAAGCCGATGCCGCCCCTGTCTCTTGCAGGTTTTCACATGCTCAGTCTGCCAGGAGGTGTTCAAGAGGCGAATGGAGCTGCGGCTGCACATGGTGTCGCACACGGGGGAGATGCCATACAAGGTCAGCAGTGCCTGCCTTTGACACCCCTACAAATGCCTGCTAGATGCTGGCACGAAGGAAGAGGGGGCAAGCCTTTCTGTTTTGGGGCAGCTTGGCCCAGCCCAGCAGGGAAGCTGAGCACACCAGCTCCCTTCCCCAGTCTGCGGCAGGCCGCTGAGGGTCATTCCCCATCTCTGAGCCAGAACATGCCCCAGGGAGGCATCAAAACCAGGCGCGTTCTGCGGCCTTACCAGGGATTTGCGTTCCTTGTCACAATGGCGCTCCCCTGCCTGTTGCGCCGCCGGTCCTCTCTTTGCGCCAAAATTGCTGTTTGAGGGGCGGCTGGAAGCTGACTCTCCTCTCCTGTCTTTCAGTGCTCCTCCTGCGCCCAGCAGTTCATGCAAAAGAAGGACCTGCAGAGCCACATGATAAAGCTGCACGGCGCGCCGAAGCCCCACGCAGTAAGGGGAGCGGGCAGGCGGCGGTGGGCTTTTGGGAGGGAATTACTGTGCACTCAGGCCTGGCCTGGAGAATGGCACCCATTGTCCTGTCTGGCTCTGTTTAGCGAGACAGGGAGTTACAGAGCTGCTGGAAACAGGTTTTTTGAGTACGGGAGCAGCCCTCATCAATTTTTGGCTGATAGACCCAAGTACTGACCAGCATTTTGCTTTTGTCAGGCTGTCGCAGCTCATTAGGTGTCTTGGAGCTGGGGGTGCTGGTGCAGCTAGCCGCAGGGAGGGCCCCAAAGCAGCAGCGGTGGGCGGAGGGACGGGTCTTGGGCGGCAAGCGGGCCTGTTGCGGGCGTACGCTGTGAACCACACCCGGGCGAGCTGCCTAACCCCGCGCTCTCCTGTGGCCTTGCAGTGCTCGACCTGCTCCAAGTGCTTTCTGTCTCGGACAGAGCTGCGCCTGCACGAGGCCTTCAAGCACCGGGGAGAGAAGCTGTTTGTCTGCGAGGAGTGCGGGCACAGGGCCTCGAGTCGCAATGGCCTGCAGATGCACATCAAGGCCAAGCACAGGTATGACATGACCTGCATCTTCCCCTACGTCACCCTGGCTCTCCTGGCTGCGCTTCCTCCCCCAAGGACCTGGCTGGGTGGTGCTGGGGAGAGGAGTTGGCTGGAGGGTGGCAAGCACCCCCTTCCCAGAGGTGCTGGGCTGAAACTTCTGCCAGAAATCTGGTGAGGTGCCAACCAGCATTCTGCTTTTCTCTTTTCCAAAGGAAGTGCAGACTTTGGCACTTCCTCTGAGGGTGCAACCGTAGTAATGCAGGTGATGACCAAAGCTAATTCGTGTTCTTGAAGCGGCAAGCATGCGCCAGCGCCTGCTCTCCACACTTGTCCTTATCCACACTTGTCCTTAGCGTTCTGTTTCCTGGGCTGGTTATAGTGCCCAAGGGGCGGGAGGCTCCAGCTCGGGAGCCTGTGGCTATAGAATAGCATTTGTGGGCCTCCAAAATACTTCAGTTTGAGATGGGTTGAAGTAGGATTTAATTACAAGAACTTTGGGTGAGGAGCAGCAGCTAACCTGAGGGGCTGAAGCTGGCAAAGGCAGAGATGAAGGTAACGTTTCCCCTGCCCACAGGAACGAGCGGCCGTATGTTTGCGAGTTTTGCCACCATGCCTTCACACAGAAAGCCAATCTCAACATGCACCTGCGCACACACACCGGCGAGAAGCCCTTCCAGTGCCACCTCTGCGGCAAGACCTTCAGGACGCAAGGTATTCCCTTGGGCGCACGGCTGGGCTGGTAGTGCTGAGCACCGCGCTCTGGCATCCAGGACCTCAAGAAAGCAGCCGAGCTGTGAAACCCGCTTTCTCCTGCCCACTTCCCCTGGGGAGCAAAGTCACGCTCCTGTGAGCACATGCCGACGCTGAGGAAGGCACGTTCCCGTTACCTCCATTACCCTCACAGCACAAAAGAGGAAGAAATGGATGAGTTTTCTCCAGTAAAAAGGGGGAAAACTGCTGCTTGTATGGCTTCTAAGCCTTCCTAACCCGCCTGGCACAGACCAACTGCAGTGTGCACGTGTGGTCTTTGCTGTGGCATGGTGCATACCTGAGCCCGAGGATGGGGGGCACACACCCCACCACTGACCCGCCTTTCTCCCCCCTCTCTCCCCCTGCGAATGACAGCGAGCCTGGACAAGCACAACCGGACCCACACCGGGGAGCGCCCCTTTAGCTGTGAGTTCTGCGATCAGCGCTTCACGGAGAAGGGGCCCCTGCTGAGGCACATCGCCAGCCGGCACCAGGAGGGGAGGCCCCACTTCTGCCAGATCTGTGGGAAGACATTCAAAGGTAATGGCCAGAGCGCCGAGCTTTCACGTGGCTCTTTAGAAACTGCCCTCCTTCCCATGGTGTGGGTTAGCATCGCTGTGAGCCCGTGCAGTGCGGTGCCACCGCCAATGGGCTCTCGTTTCCCTTCTCAGCTGTTGAACAGCTGCGTGTCCATGTCCGCCGGCACAAGGGCGTGAGGAAGTTCGAGTGCACTGAGTGCGGCTACAAGTTCACGCGGCAGGTGAGGCCCTCCCCGGCTCCGGGTACGCTGCGGAGCACGCTGCACCAGGGGAGCCAGCCCTCACCGGGCCCCTTGTGGTGCCTCTTCCTTTTGCAGGCTCACTTGAGGCGCCACATGGAGATTCACGACCGGGTGGAGAACTACAACCCCCGGCAGCGGAAGCTGCGGAACCTGATCATCGAGGACGAGAAGGCCGTGGTGGTGGCGCTGCAGCCGCCCCCAGAGCTGGAGGTGGGCTCGGCTGAGGTGATCGTGGAGTCCTTGTCCCGCGGCTCCCTGCCCGAGGAGATCCCTGTGCAGAGACTCTGCTCAAACGAGAACTTCTCTACTGTGGATGTGATCGAGCAATCGCTAATTATAACGACGATTCCTGAAGACTGTGAAACATAGCGCGACCACCTGCGTACGTCCTTCCTACCAAAACACAATAAAGCGTTAGGCTGGAGCCACTCTCTGCCACGCTTGTTCTTTTCGAGTTGTGCATCTGCCCCTTCCCCTCCTTCCCTGCAGAGCTCCCACCCCAGGTTGCAGGGAAATTAAGTTATAATCGGGTCTCAAATGAAGAAACAAATGTGAAGCTACTTGGAATGGCTACTTAAATAAACGTACATACGCTTATGAGGCAGGATGTGACTGACAACTCCATGTGTGTAATACTGTGAATTACTTTTTAACGAGCTCTTGTGCAGCTGCAGGGACAGCTGGCCTCCCCTTTCTCCAGCACTCTCACCTTGCATGGGCAGGTCTGCCTTTGGGTCTGAAAGCTCACGACTGAAGCTTACCTTCCCCAAGAGAGCGCGGCTCTGCCCCTGCCCTTAAAGGCTTGCCGAAAGGATTCTCCTGTTAGATTTGTGCCTTATTTCTACTTTTTTTGTCAAGCTTCTGCTAATTGCTGTTTCTTTACCACATTAAAGGTGGGGCATGACCTGTATCTTCCCACCATTGAGATAATTTACCTGTTACTTAACTTGAAACGCATTATCTCAAGGAGCTGGACAATGCTCTAAGCGCCTGTTTTTAGGGGATTTATATTTGTCTGAAATAACATGATCCAGGATTGCCGTGAGATTGAGAATCGTTTCCTGAGTGTTCCCAGGGTGGGGGAAGATCACCGAGTATACCCACATGCCCCGAAATCGCAGCCGCGCTCTCTCCCTCTTTTACTCACTGAGAAGGCAGAAAGTTTCCAGTTTAAGTGTACCTCAGGCCTAGAGTGAGAAACATCACAGTAAAAACTTACTCCAGTAATCTTCCCCTCAAAAATGACAGGGAGATTTATGTAACGTGTTTTATTTAACTTGACTGCTGCAAGTAAATTTAAAAACAAACTATGAGAATAAAAATACATTATCTATAAATGTAAAATGCCTTTGTTTCAAAGGATGGTATTTAAACTGTACTCAAAGATTTGGACACAATGAATTTTACAAAAAATAAATACAGATCCCTAACTGTTCAGCTGGTTGGGGAATTTGGGGGTGGCAGGTCCAGCAGCGAGCACTACAGTACGAGACAGAGTGTGCGTGCTATTTATAGTTCAGCATAAATACTTCGGTCTGCAACGCGAGTTCAGCTGCGTGGCGCACTCTGTCTCTCCCTGGACACCACATGGTGCTGTGGGGACAGGCTACTTTGGCCTTGCGGGTTGGTACGGCAGGACATGGTCATTACTCCCAGAAACGAAGGAGCCGTCCCAAATCACGGGCCCCTGCGCGTTCCTGCCCCCCGGCTCCTCCGCCCAAGGCGGGGGCCCACCACACCCCAGACTGCGGCAGCGCCGGGGAGGGTTTTAAACCGAGAGGCTGCTACGGCGTGGTGAGGCCCCTCCGCGATCCTCCGCCGGCGTGCAGCGGTTTCAAGGCACTGTCAAATTTTCAGACTTGGAGAAGAGCCCAGATTTCACAAGCGGCTTTCCCAAGTTCCACAGCTGAGGAGTGGCATAAAACAGCATTCAAGGCAAAACAGATTTTTTTAAAGCTGCAAAGACGCTGATGTTGTGGAGGTGGGGCTCTGACACTACTCAATCCAAGGGCAAGCCAGAAGGCGCTATCAAGTATACGGGCTTTCCATCTGTGAATTAAGTTTAAATTCAATTTTTTTTCCTACTTGTTAAAAACAAAAGATGGAAAAAGCAAACGCATCCAGTCAACACTTCAGCCGTTGTCACACTTTTTTTTTTTGGTTAGTTTTCCCAAAAGATGTGATGCTCATTTTCAGGTGAGCCGTACCGCAGTTTTAGCTGTTTACTCAAGACAGATTCCATGAGTAAACTGCAGGCAGCTTCTCTTCAACTAAGGTAGAAAGAGGAAATACAGCCCAAGCTAGCTAGGTCACTTGGGCGAGTATAAAGGCAAATCTTACACAGGCCAAAAAACCCCCAGCAAACCCCAAACAAAAAGAAGAAAAAAAATCCCTAAAATAACTACCTTTCAATCCGCAACACTCTGGCTAGCTCCTACACCCTCGCCAAAACACCTCAGCGGCATTTCCCAATTGCCCAAATCCTGAGAGCCCCTGCAAACCAGAGGCACGACAGGCACGAGACCTCTCCAAAGGACCGGTGGGTTCCTTCACACCAGGTGATGCATTTAAAAGCAATTCTGGATCAAGGTATCTAAGCACCACCAGCCATTCTGCAAACTTGGGGTGAATCTCCTGAGGAAGCCGTGCTCACCTTTCCCAGTAAGTTTTTTTTTCTCTAAAATAGTACAACGCCAACTTACCTCCTTTAAAACAGTGAAGAAATAAAAACTCGCCCTTGCTGCACGGGGTCTATCTGCCCAACCCAGCGCACCAGCCGAGAGCTCAGCACAGGAGAACCGACAGCAAACAGCCCTCGCCACAAGCAGCAGCTTTTTCTGCCCAGTTCAGCCCCGCTATCAACAAGCCCCGTCACATCGGGAAAGGAAAACAGCTCCTCCCCGAGGGCAGCAGTGGCCAGCCCCAGGAGTCACTCCTTGGGCTAGCTGGGAGGGGTACTCACTTCGCCCCTTCCCCTTAAAGGGGGGCACAGCTGGGGTGATCAGAAATGAAAACAATCCGGTTGTGAGAAGGAGATTAAAAGATAAATAAGGGTGTTTCTTCTTAGAAGGAAAAAGTAGTCTGCTAGGAAGGGTGGGAAAACAAATACCTGCAGAAGTTTAAATGCTGCAACTTAAAAAAACCCCGCCAAACTACAGGAAGAACTGAAGTTCAGACAAAGGGAAAGGTGAAGCTTCATAACCCAGCCTCGGCGAGATCCCTGCTACAGGACCCCTGTTCTTTCTGAAGGCATGAACGGGAACCGAGGGCCACGGCGACAGGGCAGGAAGGGCCATGTTCTCATATTAACCTCTCACCCCTAACAGACCTCCAGCTTCTTGTGGGAAGGCCTTTCCCCTCTCTAACCATGCAGAGGAAGACATGCACAGGAAGTCTGTCTTCCTCCAAGGCACAGAACGGAGGTGGGGGTCCAGACCACCATCCTACCAGACGGACCCCTCCCAAAAAAGAAACTGAAGAAAGGAGTTTGGTGGCAAAGGAAGCGTTACAGGGTGAAGGAGCTCCCAGGCATCTGACTAAAAGCTGTAAGTTGCAATGTCGTTGCAATGCGATCGCTTTCCTCAGAGTTCACTTCTCGGGCCTCCTCTGCAGGCAGTGCGGCACCTTCTCCCATCCCAGAGAAGGGCCGAGGGACACCGCAGCGGAGGCCTCACCGTCTGCCGGCTGCAGTTCCACAACAGCACGTCAACGTTCAGAGTTTTCACTCCCTCTACGATCAGTACGTTTTTGTTTCCAAGCACCGGTTTGCCTCTGCCTTCTCTCAAAGCAACACAGGTTCTGGATAACAAACTTGCGTTGAGCCAGGGGGACAGTGCCTTCCCCTGCTAATGAAGCTCGTTGAGGTTCTGGTTGTGAAAGTTTTGGCGCTGCCTGTTCAAGTTGATGGTGTTGTCCAGCATGATGCCGTCGTCCCCCTGCGTGGTTTCCGGCATGAACTGCCGGAATATGCTGACGCTGCCATGCCAGAAGATGGGCTCAGGGAGTCGGCCCACCACACTCCATGTTCGTGTCTCGGGGTCGTAGGCTTCCAGGACGTCCGAGAGTTCAAATGTGTTATCGTAGCCACCGGAGACATAGAGCTTCCCACCAAGCACAGCCACGCTTCCGCCAACGTGAACCTACAATTTACAAATAAATATACATAAAAATTAGAAAGGAGGGGTTTGCCCAATTAGGCAGATGATAAAGGTGTCGGGTACTGTCCTGCAACTGCTCGCTTGGGTGGGACTCAGCGCCCACCACCTGCTGCCTCTGGACCAGCGCTGCCCAAACCCTGGGAGGAGACAGAGTTTTCTAGCTTCGCCCAGCTCTCGCCTGCTGGGCTGAACACACCCGGCTACACAATCACAGTCCAGGATTTTTTCTTCCAGTTGACTCTGACACGCTTAAATGCATTCCATGTGCAAGGGGTTATAATCTAAAGAGCACCTTGTTTTCCAAAGGTAAATTAAGCCAATTTTTAACACTGATAGGCATCCAGTAAGTCAGTAAGCGTCCTACCTGAAGCATGGCAGGGATTTTATCCCATTCATTCTTTGCTGGATTGTAAACATCCACTTCAGCCGAGTCATCTCTGTGGGAGATAACACAAAATTACTCTTCTGCATTCTAAAAACCTCCCGCCTTGTCAAGCCCCCCAGTTCAACAGCCTGAAACGCCACCGTGAGCACTTGTGCTCTAATCCTGCTACATATATCAGAGACCAAAGGGTTCCTGTACAAAGCACAGGTCTCGATGCAGACCCCAGCCTCCAGCACGGGCTTCTCCTGTGCCAGCAATGACGTCCAACTCCAGAAAAAACCCACTTTTCTGCTGCACCTCTGCACACGAAGCAGGCTGGCACAGACACTGCGCACGTACCACATATTAGCGCAGGAGTGCGTCTCATTCTCAGCACCAGTGACCTACATCCAAAGAGCCCGAATGCCCCTCTGATCTTCTCTACAGGCAAAGCAACGCGCTGTTAACTTTCTGGTATATGCTGAGTTTTAGGACACTGCCTAGGAGGGAGGGCAGACAAGATGACCGGAGACCAAGCAAGCAGACAGCATGCACTGTTTTCTGCCTCCTTAAGTTGGTCACTCCACCAGAGATGGGGGGCAAGCTGCTCCAGACTGTGACCCCACTTGCAGTCCAGCACGCAGCTACACCACTGCTGAGTCGGAAATTGCTGCGCAATCCCAAGGGCTTTCTCAAATCTAGTCTTTCTTTATGTCTGCATCTACAGTAGGTGTGTTTACAGACTAACTTTCTGCAAGCCTGCATTTCACAGACCAACCTGGCTTTGGTGCCAAGTGCTTCAGGGTCTGGAAGAAAAGTTACTGCTGTTCTGGAGAGGCTTACACCTCCATGCACTTCAAAGTAACAAAGGCATCCCTACTGCTTGAGTTTTTCGCCCACGCCAAATTTAGATGGGCCAGAGGACTGCGAGAGAAGAGCTGGCAGGGGCAGCGTAATCCCCCAAGGCTTCTCTCACCCGCTCCACTCGCGAGATGGGAGGGCGACAGCAACAGGTGAGGGACGTTTGTGACACAGAAACGCATGCTGCTGACACAAGAATGTGAAGAGGAAAAGGTCAGGGCAGCTGGAGAAGTGCTGTCAGTCACTCCAAGACAGTCCCATTACAGACGGATTCAAAAGGCCGCAAGGAATATTTTACTGTCTTTGTATCTATCGTGACATCGCGCATTGCTATGCATTGTGTGGGTGACAAGGTATCGCTATTGATTGCTGACATGAATCTGAGCAGGGGAGGGAGTGAAAATAAATGAGAAATCTCACCTACAACAGCAGTGCCTGTTCAGCAAACCATTACAGCAGAAATCTGCCTGCTAAGCCTGTGGTGAAGCCGATGTGCATGCCGTGGGACTTTCTGGTTACACTCTGGACAAGCATTCCTAAGGTACCCATATGATACATACTTTAAAGCCAATTTCTTTAGTTTGAGTTATTTTTTGTGATGTACCCAGAACTGAACTGATACTCATCTGAACGAAACATCTTTAACATGGGCACACGTAAGCGAGCACTCCAAGCACCACAGAGCCGCACTAAGACCAACCTTTCTTCCTCAGAACTGCTTAGAACCAAGAGCTGGCACCTGCCTTGGGACTTAAACGCTGCTGCCAAGCCGTTTGTACCTGGAAGAACTGCTGCTGTTCACAACGATCCCCATAACTAACAGCAGCAGGCAAGTCAAAGACTTCTAAGTATGAAGCTGAAAACCCCGATGGACTGGAAGGGAAACGAGGGGCAAAGGCAGTTCCAGGCACCGGTGATAGTCAGGCCAGGACCTCTCCCATCTCAGGGTTAGCTCTAAGAAGGATGCAGCTGAAGACCTAAGCCTCACTGCTATGCCATATTTATAGTTATAAAACTAGTCCCACTAGAGGGGATCATCAGAAGCTTTAGTCTGAGCTATTAAAACTAACCAAAAAATGAGTTTGCGACTTTTATTTGTAACCCATTCCTCTGTCCTCCAAAGATTATCTTACAGCTTTACACAGAGCAGCAGTCTGCGTGCAGCATGCGAAATGAGGGGAGAAAAACCTGACCCCGATAAACTCCTCATTAACTCCTGCAGATGCATAAGTGATCAGAAATCCTGAAGTGTCAATCATCAGTATCTTAAAATGGATAGGAAACTGGCAAACCTACAGAATCGGCTTGTCACAAGTAGCCAAATAGCTAGAACACCCCTGCCAGTATTTACTGAAAACCAGGTGACTCAAACTGCTATCTGCAAACAACTGCCAGGAACGAAGACACTTTGCTGAACCCAAATGAATCAAATAAAAGGCCTTGGGTAGAAGTTGCTGCTTTATGCAAAGCCAAGAGCAGATTAAAAAAAGAAAAGTGTCTGGAGGCCATCACAGAAGTCTATGTTTGCTCAAAGTCAACACAACAAGATGAAATACTTCAGTGCTAGCATGCTTTTCAGTTTATTTTTAATTAAGTGGATACCTGAAGTATTTCCACCACCAGGACAGCTTCAGATGGGTAATTAAGTCCCAATTTGGAAAGGCGCTTAAAAATAGTGACCAATCATTTCATCTTCAGTCCTCTTATCTCTGCTGAGACTGAGGATGTCCTCTCCTGCACTACAGTTTAACGTTTTCCTGGAGATTACTCGCTTATTTATAGCAACAAGGGGGGTTGAACCAGAAGCTAAGAAAACCAAGAAGTCTATTTCCAAGCAGCGCTGCTGGCTTCAGCCAGATTTATACCTGGCTATTCCCCAGTCCACAGGTTTAGATTTAGACATTTTTACACGATTTTAAGTGTAGTCCTTTGAGGTCTAGCTACAACAGAAGTAAAGGAAAGAGGTGTGGCAGTTTACTGACCCACCTGCACCATCAAAGGAAGCACCACTGTGCTTTCCCAGTGCAGCGCTCTCCTACGATAACATGCAAAATCCACACGTCTTCCAAGGGAAACCCTGGGCTTGCCCAGCGGGGATGTGGGGAAGGAGGCGATCGCTCCCACTACTCACCTTATGAAGTACATGAGGCCGTTGAGAGTGACGGTCTTTGGGGCAAAGGACCAGGGAGGCAGGTGGCCGCAGTTCACGAGGGACCAGAGGTCACTGTCGGGGTCATAGCACTGCATAACCATGGACTCTTTGCCAGCCAGGGAGCCTATGGC
This sequence comes from Gavia stellata, assembly GCF_030936135.1. Classification (NCBI taxonomy): domain Eukaryota; kingdom Metazoa; phylum Chordata; class Aves; order Gaviiformes; family Gaviidae; genus Gavia; species Gavia stellata. Next base: position 9,262,473 of record NC_082620.1, read on the forward strand.
GAACAGCTTGCCACGGCACGAGGTGGTGGAGCAGTTGTCCATGGGGTACAGCATGGGCTGCAGAGCCTCCCAGCTGTCCACTGAGTGGTCATAGCGTTCCGTGCTGTCGGAGGCGATCACGTACAGCAGCCCATCCAGGACCGTGGAGCTGTGGTATTCTCTGGCTTTCAGCATGGGAGACACCTCTGTCCACTCATTCACACTGGAATTGTACCTCCAGACACAGTCATACAGCCTCGACCCGTCCGATCCTCCTGCAGCACAGCACGCCACATTTCAGAGTGTGGTTTCGCAAAGGGAGGTACTATGGGGCAATGGAGGAGAGGGCTTGGCTTGGGACCGGGATCTCTGTCATGTCTTCCAGCTACACCTTCTTACTACCCCACCCCACCCCCCCTTTTCTCCTTCCCAGGGCCATACATTATGACAATATTTCAGTACTGGGGGACCACAGTAGTGTGCACTGCAAGGATTTTCACAGAAGTTTTGCACTGTTTCTTTCCCAGCAAGCCAGGAAGGATTTCTCCCGTGTTGTTCCTAGTCTGTACTCAGCCACAACTCAGAATGAGTCTCCCAGGTTTGACTATCTCTGTCCTTCCAAATAACTGTTTTCTTCCCCATTTTGCAACCCCCACTCCATTTCTATCAAGAAGCTGCTGCAACATAGCGGAGACTAACACTCACCAGCGCCTGGCTGCCAAGGCAGCGTTACCGCTGGCAGCACAGAAAGCTTCCAAGCCTCCCCGCTGCCTGCACTACAACACTGACACTAAGCAGAACGACTGAAGATCCCCGCCAGCAATGGCCTTGCCGAAGCACGGGGGTCTCAGCAGTATCAGCACCCTCCAACCCAGCTGGCATTGCTCTGGAAAGCTCCCACGGGACATAAGGGCATCCGTACAAACAAGCTGCATGGTAGTCCATCATTTTGACACTTCTGCCCTTAAAGCATAGCCTTGTTTTCTGTTCGTGACTAGAGAACAAACAGTTTTCTGTTCACCTGCACTTGACCTGCCCTTCAAATCTTTGTCAGCGCGTCCTGCGCACCCAGAAGAAGCTGTTCTGCAGCACCTGGTTTCTCAGGCCTTGGTTTATTACAGCTGCCACAGGGCTGCTGCTCCAGCTATGGGGATGTAGTTCAAAGGAGGCATCTACATGCAGATTAACAGCCAAATTTACACATCCGTGTCACCTTGACAGAAGTAATTATAGCCTCAGCAGACTGCAAAGAGGCAGGATTCATGCCAGGGAAGGTACTGTGACTCACAGGCACTGGCTGGATGAGGAACCCGGGGCTTTCTGACACGCCTCTGCCTCGAGCACGCGCTTGGCTTGTGATTCACGGGGCTCTGAACCCAAATACCTTCTTTGCAGCCAGAAATTCAAAACCCTCTCAAGTCACTCCTGTCCCCCAGAGTGAGCGGTTAGAAAGTTCCACCAGTGCAAGATTTGCGACTTCTGCCCACATGCTCAAGAGCATTAGTCATGACAAAATACTTCCCGGATTAAGACCAGCTGCTAAATCCAGCACCGACTTCAGGAGTCCCTACATCTGTCTTCAGGCTGCAGCCATACTGAGCCTGAGCGGAGTTTCAGACTCTCTGCTACCCCAAGAAACACCAAGCCTCACTGCTAGAAGCAACCTATTTTCAATGGAAATCTCAACACTGGTGCTTTTGTGCCCTGCGCGCCTTACCGGTGACGTAGATGTCATTGCCCAGCGCAGCAACACTGTAGCCCCCGCCCAGGTGCTCCGGGAACTCGGCCAGGTAGCGCCAGTGGCCGGTGCGCGGGTTGTAGCAGTCGACGGTGACGAGCTCGTCGCAGTCGCGGTCGCAGCCGCCAACAAGGACGAGGATCTCGGCGAGGCCGGTGGAGGGCCGGGGGCGCATGCGGGCACAGGGCCCCCGGTCGTGGCGGTCAAGGCGGGCGGCCTGGAAGTCACGGGCCTCGCGCAGGAGACGCAGGCAGGGCGGGCAGCGGGCCACCAGTGGCTCGCCCTCCACGTGGGCCAGCAGGTAGAAGCGGCGCACAAAGGGCAGGCGGACGTGGGCCAGGAGCTGGGGCAGCAGCGGGGCGCGGGAGGCAGGGTCGGCGCGCACCCAGCGCAGCGCCAGCTGGAAGGCAGCCTCCTCCTTGGGGATGCAGAGCCCATCATCCCGCAGGTAGGAGAGGAGGCGTGGCAGCGGCAGCCGCTCCAGCTGGGCGCCCAGCTCGCCCACGTGCCGCAGGACAAAGCGGTGGGCGGCAGCCGCCAGCGCTGGGCAGGCAAAGGCCTCGGCGAAGTCCTGCATGTCCAAGGCATTGGCGGGCTCCAGCTGGCGTGCCAGCCAGGCACCGCAGGCCTCCTTGACAGCAGGGAACTGCAGCAGGTCAGCAGCGCGCAGCAGGCGTTCGGCGATGTCAGGGCCCAGCCCGCCCACCCGGCCGGTGTAGGCGAAGTCGAGGAGGCGTGCCAGGCACTCAGGCTCCACACCATGCAGCCGCACCCGCTCTGCCCTTGCCTCCCGCAACGCCCCGCCAAACATGGCACGGAAGTAGCCGGATGCAGCAGCCAGGACAGCGCGGTGCGCCCCAAACTCCCGGCCACCTGCCACCACCGTCACATCCAGCAGGCTCCGCTCCGCTCGTAGCGCGCTCAGCCCCCGCAGCAGCGACACCGCGTGCGCCAGCTCCCCTGTCGCCGCCGCTGCTGCCGACGTCCCGCCACTGCTGCTGCCTGTGTTCGCTGCCATGCTGTGCCTGTGGGAGAGCACACACTGTGTCACACCCTTTGTGGAGCCCCTCGGGATTCAACCCCAAGAGCAGCTTGCAGGACAAAAAGAAAAGGGAGAGGACAAAAAGAAAAGGGAGAGGACAAAAAGAAAAGGGAGAGGACAAAAAGAAAAGGGAGAGGACAAAAAGAAAAGGGAGAGGACAAAAAGAAAAGGGAGAGGACAAAAAGAAAAGGGAGAGGACAAAAAGAAAAGGGAGAGGACAAAAAGAAAAGGGAGAGGACAAAAAGAAAAGGGAGAGGACAAAAAGAAAAGGGAGAGGACAAAAAGAAAAGGGAGAGGACAAAAAGAAAAGGGAGAGGACAAAAAGAAAAGGGAGAGGACAAAAAGAAAAGGGAGAGGACAAAAAGAAAAAGGAGAGGACAAAAAGAAAAAGGAGAGGACAAAAAGAAAAAGGAGAGGACAAAAAAGAAAAAGGAGAGGACAAAAAAGAAAAAGGAAAGAGAAAGGTGGGTTAGTACAGGGAAAAATGTCCTCTGGCCAGGAAGCGGGATAAACTAAACAGCCCTTGAAAACATCCTCCTTCCCCCATCATGGAGCAGCGGCAGTTGCATAACGTGCTGGCGCTGCCAGCAGCCTTCCCTGCTTAGTCTAATTATATTTTTAAGAAGCCCGGGTTGAAGCTTCCCAGGATTAAGGCAGCCTCACAAGAGCTGGGCAGAGCTTGGTAAACCCGATAGCTTTGTGAACGTTGTGCCTAAGCCTCCGGGCGCCTCGCCTCAGGGACAGGGTGCCCAGCGGGAGCGGCCCCAGCCACTGTTTGAGGAGGACAGTGGGATCTTCCTCAAAAGCCAGGCGCCGAGGCGGGTGTTCCCAGGAGGCACTCTCTCCGACCCCCCCGGCTCCGGCCTGACCCCATGGCTCTGTGGTGCGGCCCATTATCAAAGGCAGGGCTTGGCTATGTAAAGCCAGAGACCTCCAGCGTTTTGGCCAAAAGCATTATGGCTGGTGTCCTGCCAGGCCTCCCCGTCCCTGCTTGCATCCAGCTAGCTCACTAATCACTGCCAGTCAAATAAATGCCATAGGAGTAAAATAAATTATTCTTCGCTAAACTCGTGGCGTTTTCAGCCTTTTTGGATGCAACGGTCCTACATAACCCACGTAATACTCCGCAGAGTACATGCGGGTGCGAAACAGGATTCCTCCATGTAGAGGATAAACCGCGCTTATCGTTAAAGAACCGAAACACGGTGGTAGCAGAGAAAGCAGATGCAGAAGCGGGGCAGCAGGTCCCTAAAACCAAGGCTGCCGCTTCGCGTCCCTCTCCGGGATCTGCTCTGTGCCAAGCGGCACTCAGGGGCCCAAGCCGCAGCCGGGCGCCAGCCATCGCCCTGCGGTCGCGAGGGTTCCAACGGGCCGGACAGAAACGGAGGGCTGCGAGGTCCGGGTTGCACCGCTCAGACGGGCGGCACCGCGCGGGGCCGGCGCAGGCCGGGCGCCGGGAACAACGGCCGGGAGACGGCGCGGAGAGGAGAAGGGCGCGGGTGCGGGGGCAGGCGGAGGAGAGCAGGGAGGCCGCGGCGGGGCCGAGCGAGACTGGAGCCGGGCGACCGACCGGGCCGCGCTCCCGAGGACAGCGGGGATGGAAGCAGCTGCCGCCGCCGGGAACGCGGAGGGCTCGGACGCTGCCGGGAAGGCGCCGGGTGTCTGCGCGGGGAGCGGAGCGAGAGGCGAAGGCGGCTTCCAGCGGAGCCCAGAGGCCAAGGCTCACGAGCTGGCGAGACGCGGCCGCCCTGCCCGCCGCTGCCCGTCCCCGCCGCCACCGGCCGGGCCCTGCCCCGCGGCAAGCCGAGGGCCACCCCCCTCCCACCAAGGCCTACTGCGACTCTGCAGCGGGGCCCGCGCCCCACAGCCGCCCCGGTAACGGGCCGCCCCCGGGCTCACCGCTCCGCTCCGCTCCCCGCCGCCGCCGCCGCCTGAAGCGCCGCCGCCCCGGCCTCGCCCTCCAGCGGCCGTGCCCAGACCGCCGCTCCCGGCGGCCCCCGCGGCCGCCACTGCGCATGCCCGCCGCCCCGCTCCCGGCGGCCGCCCCCGCCCAGACTACGACTCCCGGCAGCCCCCGCGCGGACGGACTACCGTTCCCAGCACTCTCCGCGCGGGCGGACTACCGTTCCCAAGAGTCCCCGCGCGGGCGGCCGCCCCTTCACCGCCTCCCGCCGGTACCGAGCGGTTCGCGGGTGTCGGCGCTACCCGGTTGCCGCTGCCGTCCCGGCCCCGCCTCCGCCTCCTGCGCCGGGACATGGACTCCGACTCCTACACCTCTCCGTTCGCCCCGGAGGTGAGCCGGGGCCCCGGGGCGGGTGGGGGGGCGTCTCCCGCCGCCCGGCCCGGCCCGGCCCGGCCCGGCCCGGCCCGGCCCGGCCCGGCCTCCGGTGCCTGTTCTCCGCCGCCTGCTCGCCGCCGCCGCCCCGCCGCGGGGCCGGGGCCATTTTGTGCCGGCGGAGCGCCGGGGCGAGGAATGGCGGCGGCGCGCCCCGCCGTGCCCTGCCGCGGGGGGCGGCCCGCCTGAGGGCCCGGTACTGGGACCGGGGGGTGCGGGGGGTGGGGGCGGTGGCGGCGCTGCCCGGCTACCGCCGCCGCGGGGGGTGGGGGTGGGGCGGCGCGGGGAGCGGCGGCGGGCGGGGCCCGACTGCGGGGAGCGGCGGCACCTCCCCCCGGCCGTGCCCGGCCCCGCCGCCGCCGCTGACCCCCTCCTCTTCCCCCGCAGGACTTCTCCCCCGCCTCCCGGCGGCACCGGACCGTGGAAGACTTCAATAAGTTCTGCACCTTCGTCCTGGCCTACGCCGGCTACATCCCCTACCCGCAGGAGGTGAGCGGGCGCGGGGGCACCGGGCACCGGCCGGGCACCCGCGGGGCGGCCCGGGCGCCCTCCTCGGGCCCGCGGCCGCAGCGGGTCCTCCGCAGCAGCGTCTGCTGGGCGTTCTTGTAGAATCGGACGTTGCGAGAAGGTTACGCCTCCGCGCCGTGTCCCTGAGACAAAAGGGGGAATTACAGCAGCAGGGAGGGCTTTCAGTGACGGGATGGGTGGCTGCTCTTTGGGCGGGGTGAAAAAAGTACGGATCCCGGAATCGCTCCCTCAGCCTTTCCGGGGCCTGGGCAGCTCCAGGCTGTGGCTCTGCCCGGCTGGAGATCCCTGCGGCAGCGCAGGCTAAGGGGCAGCGCGGGAGCTTGAACTTGGGCGAGACCGGCCATCCGAGGCAGGGCCTCAGGGGAAAAGGGCGCAGTGCCTCAGCGCTGCACGTGAGTCGGCTCCAAATTAATGCTTTTATCTGCTTTCTCAATGTTTTCCAGGAAACGCCGCTGAGGAACAGCCCTAGCCCTCCTAACAGCACCGGAGGCACGATTGACAGCGATAGCTGGGATCCCCGGTTCAATGACATCCCCTCTTCCGTTTCCCTGCCCGCCAAGAACAGAAAGAACTTTAGTCAGCTTAAGCGAGCGAAACCATATGGTTCCCTTTTCCAGCGGGCAAAACCTGGCAACTTCCTGCCAGAGCGAAAGCAAATTGATAAGATCAGGAAGAAGAAAAAGCTGAAGAGGAGGGAAACAGAGGTGTCTGCAGAGGAAGACTACGAGGAGAAGCTGCTGGAGCTGGAGGCGGAGGACCCTTACGTAGAGACGCCGATGAGTCCCTCATCTGAGGGCGACCCTCAGTCTGCAACTGAGCACTGCTCGGTGTGGGACTCTGACACACCTTCCAGTGTCTCCTACCCTGCCGGGACAGCCGAGCAGACAGTGGAGATCCAGAGCGTGGGCAAGCGCACGGTCATTCGGCAGGGCAAGCAGGTTGTCTTTCGGGATGAGGATGGCACCGGCGACGACGAGGACATCATGGTGGATTCAGGTAGGTGGTCTGGCTGTCGAAAGAGGATTAGCCAGGTGGAAGCTGTTGCCGATCTCTTTGGTACTTTACTTGTAGTCTGAGGATAACACCAAGATGTGTTGCCTCAGCAGAATTCAGTAGCAGTTGAGTTGTCAGGGGGAAGTGGGGCGTTGGTTGGCTGCTTTTGCAATAAACTGAGTGAAAAGCTGTGACTTTAGACAAGCAGCCAGCTTTCCTCTCCTGGATTATGGCCTCTCTCGTACTGCAGAGAGGCTCTTCCTGCACAAGAGAGACCGGGAAAAATCAGCAAAGTGCCTGTCTTTGAAACCCAGGTAGTTAATTTAGCATGAAAGGAGAGCAAATTCCCGGTGCGGTGGGAGGTGTTGGCCGTTAAAAATGTAGCTTGCTGTTTCTCTTTGCAGATGATGACTCGTGGGACCTAGTCACTTGCTTCTGCATGAAGCCTTTTGCCGGGCGGCCAATGATCGAGTGTAATGAGTGCCACACCTGGATCCACCTCTCCTGCGCCAAAATCCGCAAGTCGAACGTCCCAGAGGTCTACATATGCCAGAAGTGCCGGGACTCCAAGTTTGACATTCGCCGTTCGAACCGCTCCCGGACGGGCTCGCGCAGGCGCTTTCTGGACTAAGGGAGGGAGGTGCGTGCTGGTGCACTGCTTGGGCGGGCGGGTGAGCTGTGGACGCCGGCCGGGAGGCTGGGGAGAGCTCCCCCGAACTGCTGCTGCTCAGGCTGAAGGGCTGCCCGGCCGGCCTGTGGTAACATGGACGAGGAACCACCAAGTCATGGGCAGCCAGGGCTGGAAGAGGCAGACTGGTCAAAACTGCTGCTAGGCACCGATTAGCTCAAGGGACAGACTGAGCTCTCTGGGTTCGGTGGGGTTTTGTCCGGTTACAACTATGAACTGGGTGATGTCTGGGGAATGTATAATACCTTTGCCACGTATGTTTTCTCATCCCATTGGGAAACTGCAAAGCTTCTCTGTGCTCGGAAACTCCTCCTCCTCCAAAGAGGGAGGAGGAGGAGGGAATCTGTGTGAAGAGTCTGAAAAGTAAATGGCCATGTGTTTTAATTTTAATGTAATATTATACCTGCCCATTTGTCCGTATATATCAATCTTAGATATTCTAAGGCTCCGTAGGAGTGAGCATCAATGCATACTGACCTCTGCGTGATCTGCCTCCTCTTCACTGGGCCCGGGCAGTAGGGGAGTTCTGTGATATGGCATCGTTCATGTGAAAACGGGACTTCTTCCTCCGCCAAGGGACCGGCGTGTTTAAAAGAGAGCAGCGCTTTTACTGGACAGGCAGCGCTGGGGATTAGTGACATCAGATTTCTTCCTAGAAGGTCTCTTCTTACAGTGATTTTTTTCGTGACTTTGTTTTGCATGATCAGCTCAAATGTGTGTATGGGGGGATACTGTTTTCTCCGTTTCCCAGCCCTTCGTTAAACTCTAAGGTGCTGTTTTAAGAAGACGATGACTCTCCCTTTTCTCGGCCCAGAATTCAAATGTGGACTGTAAAAGGGGCCATAGTAAAGTTGGAACCTGGCAGGTCTGGTTTGAGATTTGATCATTTCCATCGAAGTACTACAGCTGAGTTGACTTTTGTTTTTGCTGTTTGTTTTTTGAGACTGGATTTGTAATCAAAGAAAATGGAATCTTTAACCTATTGCTTGCAAATTATATGGATAAAAGCAAATGGAGGCTATGGAGCTAGCAAGTTGAAGGGCAATGAAGATCTGTCTGGTGCGGGGGAGGACAGGAGAGCGCCCAGGCCCCTGCCGATGCTGTGGTCCCTCGACAGGACTTCCTGGGGCCTCAGCCCAAGGGAAATCTGTTCAGAAACGTGACAGGAAGTAAAGGTTCGTACTCAAGGCCACTGAGATGGCGGCGTTGTTCCTCGATGACCAAACAGAGCGAGCCGTATGTATCGCACAAATTCAGCTTATGTTCGAGGTATTTCTCTGAAGTTATGCCTGATGAACAATGTGTGCTCTGTCTGGTGAGACCATGAGGCAAGGGGAGTCACTGGATGGTACCGCGGCCAAAGCGAGACTAGCCACACTGGTAGGAATGTGTCCACGTTAGTCCTGCAGATACATTGTGTTAGACCACCGCCTTATCCAAGTACTGGCTCATCAGGAGATGCATCCTGGTAATGACCAAGTGTCTTTCCAGTACACAGAGTCAGGTACCTTCCTGCAGACGTGTGACATGGGGCTGCCAAAGCTTCAGGCAGGCAGTCCAACACTGCAGTGCCCTGGGGCTCCGCTGCGTGGGACACGGGGGTGAGAAAGGTCTGCCAGCCCAGGTCAGGATGATGGAGCTGCACGATGTGCAACTGTTCTTCAGTCCTGCTTCTTCGTAAAAATCCTGTTCCACTGAGCTGCAACAACTGACTCTAGGTTCTGAAAACCAGCTCTAGCTTCTGTAAAATCTTAAGACCGTGACTGTGGTATGCTGCCTTCCAGAAGCTATGTGGAACCATCGAGGAGTTTGCCAAAGACTTGCCCCCGATGGCTGCCTGACTGTTCTTTGCAGCCAGAAAAATAACCAAAGTTCTCAAATGCTGCCATTTCACTCTGCAAACAGAAAGGCTTTGGAAGATCCTGGTCGCAAGCTGCGTAAGGGCTGGACCTGCTCTGAAAATTGCTATCTCTGTGTCTACAGCATGTCTGAATTCAACTGGACCTCCGTGGAACGCGTTCCTGAAGCTTTTATGGGAGAAATGGTGAACTGCCAAGCAAACTGCCTCTTTTTCACAGAGGTTCGATACTAATCAATGTGTCTGACTCTTGTTCTGTTACCTTTTCAGATTTATCCCAATACATGGTGTCTGACAAGTCCAGCACATTACAATATCAGCAGAGAGGGGAAAAAAAAAAAGTACCATCTCCATTCTTTTAGTTCATCACTTTCAGCCATGTATAATTATAGTTTAATTCAGAACTTTATTTTTTCATTAAAACTGTTTTAATGAACCATGTTTTTTTCTTAAATGTGAAACAAGTGAACAATGCTTTTGTTTTATTCAGAACTCAGGAGTCTGCTGTTATGATTTACTGGTGTGTAAAGCAGTTGTGCCAGGTGGCAGCAAGACTCGACACTTCAAGCACTCTTCCCTAGATGATACACAAAGTCAGGTATGGATAGGAAGTGCTGCAAACATATCTTTCATGTGCTGACAGGTATCCCCACCTCTCTTTGTAGTGGTTGCTCCTTGCCCAGCCTTTGCTGTAAGGTAAATCGTGGTGGAGCGCTGGTGCAGGGACAAGCATGGGGCAGGGTGGAGCAATGGGAGGCAGGCGATGCCTCCTGCTGCTGCAGGAGCCCAGAGTGGCTGAAGGCAGCTGGGATGCTGCACTGGGCTTGCTGACAGGGACCCACTGAAAGGTGTGAAGGCTGGCGCGAGCCTGGGGGAGAGAGCTTGGGTCAAGATGCCTACAGAGTCGGCAGTGTGTGGTCCTGGCGGGGGTCCTTCGTGGAGAGCGCCTGGAGGCGAGTTTGGTGTGTAGAAGCCAGGCTTACGGCAGAGCAAATCAAGGGCTGGCCAAGGTGACCCCATGCCTGTCCCACTTGCCTGGGAGCTGGGTCCCTGCAGGACTGGGTGCTGCAGCCTCAGAAACAGAGCTTGGGCTGTGCTGCATCTGCCTCGCGAAGACTGGCCCGCTCAGCCAGACCCAAACCAAACCCCCTTTAAACCCTGGGGGAGCTGTGCTGAAGGAGAGCTCCTTCCTTCCCACCCCTGTCCCACTGCAGGGTAGCACTGAGGACCCCAAACCACCAAAGGGATGCTGGTGCCTTGGTGCCACCCCTCAGCTCTTGTACGTCCCACGACTGCGAAGGCACTGCTGCTCAGCCAGCTGCATTCAAAGCAGCCGCCTTAACATCTTAGCAAACTTAAAAGATGGCTTGACTCTTTGCAAATGGCACTGGATCATGTTAGAAGCTAAGCTCTGGTTGCTTATAGCTTCTATTTTAATTCTATTTGTAATTTTGTATTATATAGAGTGATAAACAGAAGTCAGAGGAGTTGTAGCTGTAAATTGGCAGCTTCTCACAGTGCAGAAATGGCGCTGTTGAAAGTAGCGGTTTCTCAAGTGGGGCTATTCTTACAGTCTCTTTAAAACTTTGCACTCATAGAAAATAAGCAAGAGAGGAGGAGGTGGGCTGGAGTAAGTATTCCGCAGGAGAGACCAACCCAATACCTGGCTCCAAGGGAGGAGACAGTCGGGCAGCGGACTCTGGCGTGTGGATACAATTCAGCAACACTTGGCAATTACAAACACTGCAGGGAAGCAAAAATGGAGCTCACAACTACCTGCTGTGGCAGCCTCGTGGATGGGGAATGGCACTCGCACTACTTGAAAGGAGGGGAAAAGCAAGAGTCTGAATTCTTGATGGGCTGATCTGGCAGGAAAAAACAAGCTATATACTTTTTATTACATTTAGCCAGGGAACGGGGCAAGCCTGTGTTAGTATTAATCGTGAGGGATTTTACTTTAACGAGCGTTGCAAATTCAAATGTTCAAAGTACAAAGTTAAGGTTCATCTGTCCCTTGCACAAATGTCTTTCCAATTAGAGAGAAAGATAATTCCAAGGTGCTTGGGAAGACAGCACAGAGGGGGAAGGCAGGAGAACCGAGTCAGTTCTCTGATGAGAACACAACTGTGATTAAGAGGAAAGCACCTGCTTGACTCCAAGCCCTGGCCCGGCAGCTAAGCCGTCTTCAGGTATGATCATACTGGTTGCGTTGCATGGGAGGAGGTTTAGACAGTTTTTACAGCAGAACTGGTGCCTGGAGCTGTGGCTTCTTGTAGCCTTTCACTGGCTGAGCCACCTCAGGACATGATTGTCAAAGATGAGAGCACATACAGGAAGATAAGGGAAGACTCTAAAAAGTAAATCCTAAACCTGTATCTCCACCTCAAAAATTTACAGTTTAAAGGCTCTGGCTGAAAAGACTAGTGTGTGTTCCCGGATCCTCATTATGGTATTTTAAGCATTTGCTGGGTCAATTAGCGACAGATGTGTCACCTCACACTTCTATGGCATTTTAAAGCTGGCACCCAAAAATGCTACCTTGTTACAGGTTTTACCTGCTGGAGTAGGAGCAATGCACTCTGCCCCTCAGAAATGTTATTTTTCAAGTGTAGAAATACCATGGGAAATCCTGAAGTACTGAAGCAGTTTTTAGAATCACATTGCTATTTCTCTACATTTTAATGTAGACTATGCAAGAAAACACGTTCATGACAGCACAAACTGCATCTCAGGAAATTGTCAGAAATGAGAATTGTTTTATTGTGAAAACTTTTTTCATAAAAACACTCCTCAGTGTCATTGCTCTGCTAGATACGGGGCTATGCTAAGATTCTTCTTTGTAATTAGCAGTAAATGTGTTGTCATTTTACACTTGCTTAGGCAAAGCTTAATTGTCAGTACTCCTCCTGGGAGTATTTTGCCATGTCCTAGTTACTACAGACTGGCTCTCACTCTTGACCATACACTTCATGCAGGGACAGGACATGAAAAAAGGCATTTCTGGTGGAGATTTCTGCCCAGTTCAACTATTCAACTACTTACACATACAAGCGATCAACAGAGGTCAATAAGCAGGATGTGACAGAGGGTGCAGTTACATTTACAAAACTTGCAACCCTTGCTTTTCAGGAGTTTATTTTTAAGAGTGTCTTACAGATGCAAAGGGAATGTGGGCTACTTTTCAGCTGAATATAATTTATTGCACATTTTACATGTAATTTCAGATGAACAGAGCACTGGTTGCAAGTGAAGTAAAATCCTGCACCAGGAGCTGGTCACAACTGAAGAGTTTTGTTTTTAATAAAAACAAGTGAACACCCCTTCATTATATGAACTTTTTTTTTAAAGGGGGGGAGCATCTCTTTCAGACTGGCTCAAATAAGTCTGCTTTTAGAAATCTAATTCTCCTGTTACAATGACTTGAGCAAAGAGAACCCCAGTTGCCCAGAAAGAGGGGCCAGGTATATGTCAGGAAATGGTTTATGGTAGTAGTTGTCAAGAGCAACAATGCACGGCCAAGATACATGTCCCGTCGTGTTCCCCCCCAGCCCCGTTTCTCACATGTAAGCAACAAAGGCTCTTCTAGGACCCACTAAGAGCAGAACGGTGACAGAAATAGCCATGATTATTCCTTTTCTTTATGAAAAAGCCTTGGTAGTGTTGACCTACACAGTGTGTAGTAGACACTGTAAGGCTGCCGTTTCCATCTGCTGTGTCACTAGAACAGGACTGTCCTTTTTGCTGGCAAATCACTGGCATGGCTTCTATACAAGATTAATCCAATAGATTTATGACATAACTGATGCTTTTTAGAAAGGGCAGCTGAATTTTCTGTTTTCAGCTCTTTACCCATTTGGCATCTCTCCTCACTTTGGTCTCGCTTACTTGTATAAACTATGTTCGTCTTTTTCCTAGAAATAAATTAGATAGATGGGAAGAGATAGCTGCAGCATCAGAATCAAATGAAAATAATTGCTGTCCTTCTCCCCCACTTGCTTTCCTCTTTTCTTGAAAAGCTTGATAGTACATGGTTCTAGGTGGCAGAAGAATTAATAAGACTATTATACCCCCTGTCCTTGTCTGGAATAGCAGTGTTTGAAATGAGCAGCTGGATGGATTCATGCTGAGGAGGTCCATGTTACTACAACAGGTAAAGAACTTCATTTCAAACATACTTGTTCTTAACAAGTACATTTCAAATACAGATTTGAGATGGAAAACAATCTCTCCTCTCTTTCCAACAAAAGTATTTACACAGAGGCCTTCCAGGAGGTAGCCAGAGAACGTAACTTCTCCTCAGGAGCAGAAAAAGGTATGTTACCTACCCCAGGAAGTATGTCGAGAAGTGAGAACAACAGCTCTTTTTCCCTGCTCAGTGCAAGAACATGTATGTGAGACCGCACAAACGGACCATGGCCAAATCGCAGCAGGAAAGACATGGCTGCATGACGGGTGGTGCTCAGTGCCCGCTCACACAACCTCAGCAGAAAGCACTGCGCATTCAGAGTCACGTTGCTTTATTGGTTACTGAGCCACAATTCAGAGAAGTATTGCCTTGGAGCCACCTGTAGAAGCAGGTTCTCTCATTTTGTCTCCTAACATAACTGGTAGGACACCACCTGCTATATGGATAGTAAAAATAAAAATGTCTCTGTTCAAACTTGTAGCGTCCAGGGAAGGTTTTGTAGTTTCCATTGACCCAAGTACTGTAACGGATGCACACACTCTCACCAGATTAGCCATCTGCATCGATTCTGTGAGCTGTTGGATGAGAACAATAAATGGAAACACGCCACTTCTATCGGATGAGACACATTCTAGTTTGAACTTACCACTGTACCAAGGGAGAGACAGGAACATTTCTGGCTGCTAATTGAACACGATTCATATACGCCTCCAATGCACTTATGGAAGCTTTGTAAGCTGGAAGCTTTGTAAGTTGGATATGCTTCTTAAACTGGGTGAGGGAGCTGGTCTAGAGTAAACACGAGGTTTGTGCCCTTTAGCCAACTCCCCAGACCTACAGGAGTACCAGTAAGACTTGTCACTAGCAGGTATCGGTTTCATAAAATTATTCTGTCAGGGAAAATGCTTTGGCAGGTAGATAAGCAGGGATGAGGAAGAAATCTGGCTCAGGCCTCCAACCTTGCCTTCATACATTCAATTCACTCCTCAAAGGCCAATCCAATGCTGTGAATTGCCCGACAGGGACACCAGCAACTGTAGGAGGCCTCTGCTTCTAACTCCAGTTAGATATATAAGGTTAGATGGTATAAACAGCTGCAGTGGTACTGCTGAGCTCTTTTAGGCCATAGTCCAGAGGCGTATCATGGTCAGTCCATTTCAGTAATCCCAGTTCTGAACCCCAGAACCCCAGTTCTGTGTGCTTTGCCACACAGAGCTGAAACAATCCTTTACTGGTTCCCGAAGGAAGAAGCAGAGCAGTCCTTGCTACTTACATTGCTTTGGTATCCTAAGAGCCTCATTGTCAGCTGACATCACTTGATGCAGAACTCCTCGGAACTGATAAAGCACTTTCAAACTCTTCTCCTCACCCACGCAGGGGTCGTAGAAACCTGGCAGCCCAGCCTTGAACCAGAGAAGGACAGACTGAGCATCAGGGAATGGACTTTCACAGCTCTTCAACTGACCCAAAACATTTATCAGTGCCAGAATGAGGTGTCATTAAAAAAAAAAAAAAAAAAAAAAGAGTTTTGTTGCCAATGATATGAGACAAGAAGCTAAGGAATCGCTTCCCCAGTGGCAAGTTCTAAATGCAGAAAAGAACGAATCAGGGGGCTGGGAAGTTTCTTGTGTACAGCTCCAGAGCCTGTAACACGCACTGTCCCACACTGAAAATATGGAGACACTGTTTCTTTGGCACTGGAAATGCCCAGAAAAACAGAAGTTCCTGGAGGTTCATAACACTTGGTATGTAAATGGCTTCTCTAAATTCATCTAGAGTCACTAGCTTCAGGCACACTGGAGAAATCCCCCAGTAGGACAGCATATTATTCACTCGAAATTCTGAGTCACACATTTGACCTCTGGGCTTTGACAGAACAGCTACGTACCTTGGATGCCTCTGTAAGGATGAGTTTAGAGTCTTTCACCAAGCACTGCAGGGGCACAGTCACATCTATTACTTTCACCTTCTCATTCTTCCTGCTGTTGTCATTAACAAACTTCCCATACCAGGCATTCACTACAATCAAACCTGTATTTCACATGAAACCACAGATGTGATGAAAGGCTTCCCACTGACAGCTAGGCAGACACTGATGAAAAGACTATCCCGGCATTTTCTCTTGCTTTCAATGACATTTAAATTTTCCCTGCCTGGACTCGTGCTTCTCAAGGCAGAAGAACATTTCTACTTGGGTGTTTGTTAGCAATCTTTAGCACTAGGACAGAACAACGTGACTTCAATGCCACACTGATGTGACAGTCCAAGTGGATGTCAGTCCACTTTGGAATGTTTTCTTGGAAATTGCTAGCAAACATCAGAATTCTGATTTCCATTACAACCCAGGGGCAAACTGCGTAAGCTAGGCACCAGCGAAACCTAAACTTCAGACTGTAACTTTTGCACATATTTATATACACACCTCTCTTTTGTGAAGAGGTGAATCCAGACTATTGTCTTCACCCTGTTGATCCACCTCACAGCATGTCCCAAGATAATATTCAGTGGATCCCTACTAAACTCAGGCACCAGAAGCCAAATCATAATGGAACTTCGCCAATACACGCACAACAGCAGTTACGCTGTGCTTCATCAGGGGTGGAAATGAAGAAACAATACCTTGCATTTCTCCCCTTCAACCACCCAGCCTTTGTATTGTTCCTTCCTCTCTCCAAATTTATGGAACAAGTAAATGGTGTTGTAATCTTTACCCATTCTGGCTTCCTCCGCTTCAATTATCCTCCGGACAGACTCTTGCATTAACCGGACCTGTCACAACACAAGGGGCAGAGCAAAAATCAAGCAGTGTCAGGCACCGTGTCCAAAACAGAAAAGTCCAGAGTGAAAACACCTTCCTTTAACTAAGGGGCATTAGTTACAGGAAAGGCTTACCGCAGCTTCAGCCTCCTGCTTCTTCTGAAGGATGTCGCTGGCTGTAGTCTCCCTTTGCTTCTCCAGCTCTCTGGCATAAGGAAGTCAACATCACATCAGGTCTACACAGTCGATGGGATTCAGCCACAAAGTGGCAGATGTCTACTTACCCATCCCAATTACAACTGACCCACAACCTCACACAAATGATCTCAGTTTTAAGGTTCTTCCCCACCTTTCAAGCTATTTTTGTAGGCTTCCAGAATTCAGTAGTATTGGTGATGTAGTAAACCACAGTGCCTCAGATGAATATCCCAGCCTTTGCACCAAGCTCCCAGAAGCACCTGAGTGGGACTTCCCAGCTCTGAATTTAAAACACAGTCTTGCGAGCTCACCTCTCCTTTTGTGCCCTGAGGTAGGGTTTGATGATTAGCCTATGCATGGCAAAGTAGATAACTAGAGGTCCCACAGTGGCATAGAATACAGCACTGGGAAGCAGCTGATCTGTTAGGTGGACAGGGAAGAAGTAGGTCTGGCTAGCCCTATTCAACCTGGAACAAAAAAACAACAGTGTGACAGGTAAGAGGAAACGCAGAGTTTAATGTGCTTGATTAAGTACACTTAGCAGCAGTGTATGCTGCTGAACCAAAGGAGAGATGAATGATGAGTTCAAAAAGGTGAAAATCTGATAAACCAAAACAAGACAATGGTAAGACAGACAGTTGACACTACCCAGAGCCAGACTTTTCTGTAGCAGACATCTTTTGTGACAGTACCTGGCTATTCTAAAGTGGTTTTTTAATCTTAGGAGAATTTATTTGGTCATTAATTTCACCAGGGAAAGGGACCAACATCATCGTCAAGAGAAAAGAAAATGCTTATAGAGAAGGTCTATGTTCAGAACACCAGCATGGGCCCACAAGGAAGGAGTACATTTATATTTTTCTGACACTTATAATAATATTTATTTTAGAAAACATTAGTTTTCTTGGGACAGAGGTCTTCACAGCTTTACAGCTTCCGCATCCTGGCACACCCTCTGCTGGCACCTATTAAAAGTGCAATACAGTGTATGAACCCTTAAAGGGTTCAGCCCCTCTTTGTGAATGGCATCTTATTAATAGTATAATCACCTATATTAGTTAACGATAATTCACTCATTCAAATATATACTTGTGTACAGTGTTATAAAAATGGAATGCAATTAAATCCAATTCTACTAATAATATTTTTGGAAATCTTCCATCCACTTACCATAATGCTCCAAACCTTACTTTAAGCTGTATTTTCAGAATATTTTGATGCACACACACACTAGTCCTGAAAGAGGTGGCTCAGGCTCAGAGTAACACCGACAGAAGGCACACATTGCTTCCGATGGGTACCACTTGTATTAGAGGTGAGGGCAGCTGCAACCTTTCACAGTGATATATCAATATACCTGTATTGCCCTAAGACTGGGACCTTCCCACCTGAATATTGGAAATAGAATAATGCAGGTTATGGTCAGCCTCTGCAATCTACAGTTGTAATCTTGAACTGACTTGATTTTCAAAGACACTCCTTGGGGAACACCAACACTGACGGTGGCTCCTAAAATGCTGTGCCTGGAAATCTTCCTCTCTGCTCCATACTCCACTATGGTCCCAAAGAAACCTGCCCTAGAACGACAGAACCAAAAACTGGTGAGACAGGGAAGACTCTTGAATTTCTCTTTACTGAATGCTGCAATTCCCCAACAAGTGAAACATGGAAATACATCTGTGTGCAGCAGCTGTTGATGGGATGTTACTGGAAGATTCATGGTGTATCTACAAGGTGAGATTAACCTTTTCGGCTTGTAAAGTAGTAAACAGACTACAAGAACTTCTGGCTGTCTTATTGGTGATGATATAGACATATCACGCACAAGCATTTTAAGTTCCACTTATCCGAAGAGGCACACAAAGCTAAGCCTCCAAGACATTCACTTCAGCATTTACCAGATTTAGTTAATGAAAAGCAGATTCCCCAAAGACCACAGAAGCATTTGATTTGTGTGGAACCTGGAGGCCCACAGCAGCAGGAGAGGACAGATTCTTCAGGCCATGAGTAATATGAATTTCCTCTTGCACACTTACTTGAGAGAACCTTTCACTCGTGTTTGATCCTCATCCTGAAACTTATGCTGGTAACTGACCATCATGAAAGAATGGGGGATTCCCAGCTGAAATACAAGAGGCACAAATGTATGAAAACCTACCCTCAGCCAGCACTGAATGTTCCCCCAAATTTCCTTTCTTATCCTTTAAGTGATGCAGAAAGCATAGCAATGCTTGCCACTGACCCATCACAGCCTGCAATCTCTGCAGTCTGTGTTCTGCATCCTAACTCTAATCTGAGCTGACCCACATTAGATATGACAATGTTGGGTGCAAAGTGTTGAGCTCTGCCAAATGCAGCTGGTTACCTATGTTACGTGTTCGTACGAGACAGTAACGACTGCTCTGCTATTCTCTAGTCCCAGGCCAAAATACTGCTGGGACAGAAAAGCTGAGGCACTTCTCTCCCACGGGACGGTATCACTGTCCCCTGTGTACAGCAACAGGACTCTCACCTGTAATGCCATGGTGAAATGGCTGGTTTTTGTATCTCGGACAATACTAGTGTTCATGGCTGACTGGATGCCCCACCGCCACTGTAAGTACCCCATTGTGTTCTTGTCGAGGTTGCGGGCTAGGACTGTGGTGAGGCCTGGGCGGATCCCACGGGATGAAAACTGCAGGGCACAGTTTGTAGTGATGAAACTAGGAGAAATAAGGAAAGCCTCATCAGTGATAAAACACAGGCTCCCAGATGGCCTCAAATTCCTTCTTTCTCAGGAGCCTTGCTGAATATGCAGGGACTATCCTGTAAAGAGCATGATGCCTGAGGGTTTCCAGGAAAAACTCAAAACTAATTTAGACTATACTGACCACAGCACCGCCCAGAGGAGCAGGGTTATGCCCTAGTTTTTTGGTCTGCCACAACACTGCAGCCAAGGCAGCAGGCTACCCTCCAGCCTTTACCCTTCTTGCCCTAGGCAGACAAAGCCCTGGTCTTCTGTGGAGGCAACACACTTGGCTGCTAGAAGATAGCAGCCCTGCTATTTAATAATCCTCAAGCATCAGCTCCAAAAAACAGCATTAAAGGACTCTACAGGGTCTACAGAGCTGTATAAGCTCTGAGAAATGGCATATTTACTGTTAGAAAATATAAAAAGAAGGATGTCTACACTGGCACCTACAATGCTCTAACATATATGCCTTCAGTCACAACCCTTACCTTGTACTCTCCTTTGCAACTTGAGACCTCTATTCATTTGTAAACAGACACCACACTAGTGGAAAATTTGGCATTATTTCCCTAAAATATGACATACCATCTCCTCTTTTGCTGTCAGAAACTCGGTCTTACACATGGAAGCCCCGTAAGAGCTCCCCAACTTTTTGTTCTGCTCCCAGAGCAAACTTCTTTTGCTCTGATTGTGAGATCACGCCTCAAGTATCACGAATTCATGACAAGATCAAATACAAATCTAAGGATGTGGAACACAGACCTTCCTTAAACTGGAAGTATGAAAATGGATGCCAACACACAAAAAGAATACAAGAATTTTGATGAGTACTAAAGCACAACCTTAAGTCTAAAGAAGAAATACCTTATTTTGTAGGATAGAAAACAAATTCAGAATTAACACGGAAGAGAATTCAAGTCATTTAGTTCCTTAGTGTGGAATATTAGCCATTAGACCATTTTTCTAATATTTACCATCTTGGTGTAAGATTACGGAATATCTTCAGACCGAAGAGAGGTCCTTGAAGGTCTCCTGCTCCAAACTCCAACTGTTTAAATGCACAATGTTGAATTGTTAGAAGAAAACATCTTTTACAATAGTGACAAAGTACTTCACAAGCGTCATTTACATCACAGACATTTTACACATCCGAGTAACATTTACCACATATTTCAGCATCCTCTCTTTTCTGCTAGCTTTGCATTCAGAGTAAGAGGAGTCTCACTGAGTCAAGTCCTCATGAGTAAAACAAAGCCAGTTTCGCAGTGCTACAGGCTACTACTACTGGCACCTGCTCTGGTTGCTCCAGTGAAAATGAAGAAAACACCTCCACCACAGCCCCACAACAGCAAACAACAAGGCTTGGCTTCTGCCCTCTGAGGATAAGAGTCCTTCTCTGGACAGCCTCACGGTAGTGTTGTGCTGCTGCACCATCTCAGCGTCTGCAAAATGCGGCTGCTGCTTCATCCACTAGTCTGGGTGACTTCCAGGGCTGCTATTCAATGTTTATTTGGTGCTGTTTAGTCTCATTAGCAGAAGCAGTTCTTAGACTTGACACTTCCCATGACAAAACCTGCAAATGCAGTTCCTACTACATCTGCATCTCCCAAGTAAGTTTATTACATGGGTTTTTTAAAGCTTTTTTAGTCAATTGACTCATGCAATATCCACAAGTATTAGTAATATTACAAAACTCTGATGCAAATCAAATGCCTCCGGTCTATCAATTCCCAAACAAGAGGAAAACTCCCATTTCTCACAAGCTGAGGAAACAGGTTAGCAGGAGCCAGTGTGCAGAAAGGAAGAAGCAGAAAGCAGCCACCAGCCAGCCATAACAGCGACGTCACCAGCATCTCAAAGCCACCGGTCTAGTGAGGCAGAGCTTGCAGGTGGTAAATGGGACCTTTCAGCTACTTAGATCACATCTGCTTGGGAGTCAAACTATTTTACCCCATAACTTCTTCCCTTGTGAGCAGAGCACTTTTTGACACGAAGGCAAACTATCACTCTGCCCTAAGATGCATGCTCACAGCCTCCGGAAGGCACCTGGGAGGCTTCAGACAGTGAAATTAGAAAGGCCCTGGAGACAACAGGTAATGATTCTGTCAGTGTAAGTGAAGTCCAAAATGCACAGCCAGACAGAAAGGGGAAACAAAGTTTGGTCTTCCCTTTTTCTTAAATTCCTTTGAGAATTCCTTTTTCTACATTCTACAGAATGCAGAAAATGAGAGATGAAACAGAGCTAAAGTTGCCTAAAGGAAATAAACACTAGGTAACTAATCCAAGCAGCCTGAAATAGGCTGGATATAAAAATGCTTAACAGCTAGTACTCTTACCTCTCCCCATCCCTTGGCAGAAGTCACTCGTCTCAGAGCAAGATTAATCGATCCACCTCCATTCCCATTCTGGGTGGAAAGGTTACCAGACAGTATTGCTGTGTCCGTGGCAGTCAGTGGTGCCTGAAAAATTAATATATTGTTACAAATTACTCTGATCCCAATTCACACATTTAATGCATGTTCTGCAAGGACATAATCATGACTGCAGAGACTGTAAGCTCAGAGAGACATGTAACATTCCAGTTGACTCCTTGCCCTCCACTAAGCCCAGGTATCACGTATGGCAAAAAGTGAGAAAATTCTTACAGTACCAGATATTTGTGACACCTTTAATGTGCCACCTTGAAGTCCTGACCCTGAGCTGCAAACCCTGCTAATCTCACTAGCAGACTAAATTTCTTCAACTCTCTGGAACAGAAGAATCACTCCCCCTTCTTTTCCTTACCCACATCCTCAAAAGTGGGAACTGTTTGTTTTCATACACTAAATACTCCATGTTCAGGGAGAACTAGATACCTGTTTTCAATCACGATTGAGCCTCCCTGCTAGCAGGAAGGCAGGACCGCTGCAGCCTACAAACCAGTCACACAAATGCATGCTGTACAGTCAACACGCAGTGCTGCTGGGACTGAGCTTCCTCTTCCCACCCACGCTGGTAACCGCGTCCTTCCGTAAATCAAGATGAGAACCCCCTGAGCAGTGTTTCATTTTCTGTTGCTTTGCACTGTAGTGCCTCATTAGCTCAGGCCCTGCTCCACACCAGCAGCAGTGTCTGCCCTCCTTACCTCAATGGACTGGGATATGTGCATTTTGTTTATCTCAATCTGGGGAAAGCTGCTCCCAGGCACATCTTCGTATTCTTCGTCGTAACGATCAAAGAGGTCAGTGGCATCTATTCCAACACTAATTGTTCCCTAAGGAATGACAAGTGAATAACTAGTTAGCATTAACAAACATCCAACACATATAGGCCAAATAGCTAAACCATCCTTGTATATGATTAAATTTTTTTGCAGTTTTTTCTTGTTCTGCAATGACCTTTTCCACTCTAAAATGTATTTCTTACACATTCAAAACAAACAAAAACGAATGATTACAACATTCTAAAACAGCAATATAAATCATAAAATAAACTGGATAAAAGACAGTTTTTCAGCAGGAATGCAACTTGCAATACCAGTAGGTAATTTTTCTATTGTGACACATTACAGAAGTAGGTAGAACACTTTTACACAGGAGGTTTCTCCTTTCCCCATGTCGTGGTTTAACCCCAGCCAGCAACTAAGCACCACACAGCCACTCGCTCACTCCTTACGAGTGGCATGGGGGAGAGAATCAGAAGAGCAAAAGTGAGAAAACTCATGGGTTGAGATAAAGGCAGTTTAATAGGCAAAGCAAAAGCCGTGCATGCAAGCAAAGCAAAACAAGGAATTCATTCCCTACTTCCCCTCGGCAGGCAGGTGTTCAGCTATCTCCAGGAAAGCAGGGCTCTATCACACGTAATGGTTACTTGGGAAGACAAAGCACCATCACCCCGAACGTCCCCCCCTTCCTTCTTCCCCCAGCTTTAGATGCTGAGCATGATGTCATATGGTATGGGATACCCCTTTGGTCAGCTGTCCCAGCTGTGTCCCTTCCCAACTTCTTGTGCACCCCCAGCCTACTTGGTGGTGGGGTGTTGTGAGAAGCAGAAAAGGCCTTGACGGTGTGTAAGCCCTGCTCAGCAATAACTAAAACATCCCTGTTTATCAACACTGTTTTCAGCACAAATCCAAAACATAGCCCCATACTAGCTACTATGAAGAAAATTATCGCAGGCAAAACCAGCACACCCCAACACTGACTCTGCTCTGTCAGTATTTTAAAGTGGAAATAATATATTTTAGAAATTGATTTTCTTCAATGGAACTTGGCCAGAAATCCTCTAAATGCTTTCTTCTTACAAGTTATCTGAAACAACTTAGTTTTGAGCTGCATCATTCACTTGCAATTGACCTCATTATTAAAAAATTTTGTTTTCTTTTTCCTAGTTTATATCTTGTAATCAGAAAAAAAGCTTGACAAACATAGGAAATATTTACCACTTGCTAAAAGTCTTTCTCAGACCATAGAAAAGCTTGTTTCTACAAAAAACTAGGCCACAGCTAAATAGTCTGGCTACCTGCTGCTGTGCTCACTCAAACTAACTGCAAGAGTGGGTTTATTTGAAAAGGGCACGATTAGATCCTTGTCTGGGTCATATAACTTCAAGAGGCTTTGGAAACCTTCCCTATAGACCTATTAAACAGCACTCCAGCTCATACAAAATGTACCAGTTGCAATAAAAAAACCCCACCTCTGCACACAAGCGCAGAATGAACTCTGAGCAATTTGTATAACGAAACTCAATAGCTGGCTAGGTACATCTCAATGTTTATTTTCTGATTTCTTATGCAGCAAAAATTGGATAAATATTTTAACACAGGCAGGTGTGATTATTTCCAGAAGAACTCTGGAACAGGGGCTGTGCCCCAACTGTTTACAATTTACTCTTGGCAGGCTGGCGAATTTCAAAGCAATTATGCTCATTGTTCTGTCTGTGGCAGCATCAAGACGAGCTTCTGCCCTTTCTGCAGAAGACTACTTTTCAGGAACCATCTGCAAAATCACCTTCAAGGGATGTGCTCTCCTGACACTACAGCTTCTTCAGTTTCACTCCTCTCCTATCTTGTGCTGTTCCTTGAAACGAGGTCAAAATAAGAGAAAAGCAAGGCAAAACTGCCAACCACCTAGGATGCGGCACAGCCCTGCGCTGCTGCTCCAGCCCTCTGGAAAGACACGGAGTAGAACAGCCAAAGAGAAACAGAAAGTGTCAACTCCACTCAACGAAATTCCAGCAAATGCACTCCAGAGTGGCTGATCAAAGGTGTCTAAATACAGGTGAGCATTTGTTTTAACAAAAGAGAGAACTATTTCCATTTTTCCCTGATGCTCTTTAATTGAAGAAAGTATAAAACCCAAGATCTTTTGTAACAGAGGCAGGATGGAAACAAAGGTTTTCCACGTGGAGCGGCACATTCAGCGCAGAGCCTTTGCCAGACTGCAACTCTGAATTCCAAGTTAAACATTTTTAAACGAGGAATAACATGCTGAATAGTAAGCATGCTGAATTTGAATGGCAAAAAGACAGAAAATTGCGTATTTTCAACTCGGACCAGAATATAAGCAGCAGTAATGCTTTCTCAAGAATTTGCATTAAAAAAAACCCCAAACACTGAAAAACATCTTACTGTAGTATGTTCATTCTTACTGCAATGCTTGTACTCTTTGTAAAGATGCACCAAGGTCCACACACATTCCTGAAATTCATTGCACCTCCTTTCTTTCAGTCGTACTCAAAATCTTATGATTTCCTTTTTCACACCTATGAATTTTAGAACAAATATCACTCCCAATTAAAAAGGAAAACACCTGAACCTGTCCATGAAAATCCACAAGACCCATTCAGAGGAAAGGAGCATCTCTCTGTTCCCTCCCCAGCTCCTCAGCAGATCTTTGATTTAGCTGCCTTTCGCTGAAGTGAGCAGTGGACTCCATGCAGGCATTTCACCTCCCACCAAGCAGGTGAAATCACCCTCAGAGGTCTATAGATCCTGGCAAGGAAACTGGCTCAGGTGCAAGCACAGGAAAAGCAGCAGATGGTAAAGTTAAAAATATTCCCAGAGAACGACAGCACCCCCTATGCCACCGGATAATAGAGAGGAGACCGCTGCTGCTCGCAACTCCCCATCAGCCACCTGCTCAGCCCACTGGAAATGTAAAAGCCCTCCCCAAAGTAAAAGCAGCAGGGAAAAAGCTGTAAAGCTCTGCTCAGAAGTCAGTGGTGCAGGCACGCAAGATGCTGCAAAGTGCACCAGCTTAACGGGGCAGGAAGCTGGGAAGCAGCACTACAGAACCATCAGGGTTGTTATCTGGTATCGTCTTTCAAAATCACCTTTGCCATCCTGTGAATACGAAACTGACTTTACTGATGGAATTACGAGGTGTGCCAGAGAAGAATATACTCTCTCCTCGCCTTTTTTCTTAGGGATTTACCTTCTGGAAGGTGACATATGGAAGCTGTGCAAGACTAAGCCTTGAGGGACCTGCATTTCTTAGATGTTGACCTTCCACAGCAGGAAAATAACAGGATTTAATTTCTCCTAACAGGAAGGCATTCTTCTCAAATCAAGTAATGAACTTTTCAACCCTTCTGCACGTCTTTGAAAGCAAAAACAAAGCTCTAAAAGCAAATAATAGACTCAATTTGAAACCTGCCAAATTGCCTACATCTGGTTATTGCTCAACATTTCTGGTTAAAATGCTTTATTTTGCTGGAACCATTTTATAGAACTGACAAAATGTTGGAAATTTTAAAATAACTTGCGTTCGTGTATGAAATGATCACAGCTGCGCTACCTAATTCCACAGGAACACTGCCTGGAGAGACATTTCTATAGGCTGCCAATCAGCAATTGCTGTAAACACCCAGATGGCTAATTTTATCACAGGACAGAGAGGCTGAGGCTTACAACACAGCTCCGCTTTTTTCTGCTCACAGCCACGGTGAGGCGCCCAGATAAAATGTCAAATTCATAATGTCACAGAGAAGCATGAGGTAGAGATAACCATGCCCCTGTCCAAGAATTCCCTTCTGACCCCAGTCACTCTCATCTCCAGCAGAGACAGTTCAACTTGCCCATTTTGTGGCATCCAGAAATCCCTTCCTGCCTGGAATAATGTCAGCAGATACTCATGTAACACCTTACGCTTATTTACCCTTCCAGTACAAACAAGTTCTTAGTATCTGTGCACTATCCACAACAGCCTGGTGATCTGTATTAATCCATTTGCTTAGCTAAGGCCAGCACAGATCCAAAGTCTGTGCCAAGGTGAATATCTGAAAACATTACAGGTCTTCCCAGATGGACATTTTTCCGATACAGTCCTAAGCATACTGTACTCGCACTTCGGTCCACTCAGAAAACATTGCGATTTTAAACTGCTGACCATGAAAACACCAGCAATCTTCAAAAACAATAGTAATAGTAGTTAACCAGCCGGTATTTTGTTTCTTGGGTTACGCAAGTTCCGCTACAACACTTTAGAAGTTCATGCATGAAGACAACGACACAGAAGACCTCCTCTTTCAAAGCCACCGAAAGAGTACTGCCACCTGTGCTTCAGGATGCAGAATCTGTGTTGACTGCAAGCCTCCAGTAAGAGCTCTGGGGATACCCAGTTTTCCACCAGGAATAGAAGCATTCATAAATAAAACAAAAATTGACATCTCATTACAGTTTATTTTTACAAGATGGAGAAAGTTTGTCTACATAAATATCTGCGCGGTTACCTTGGGTAGACAGAGGAAAATTAAGGCTCCCCCACCATGGACCACTTCTATACTGAATAGAAGAAACGGATTTCCAACACATTTCAAGAAATAGGTACAAAATGGTTTCTGATAGCTTAAGATATAAGTAAACTAAAGTATGAATACATTTGGTGAGTGCAGATGCAGCTCTTGGATAATGTTACTCACTGCATGAGAACCAAGGCTTTTGTGATTCAACAAGCTTTGAAACCTCAGTCAGTGACGATCCTGACAAAATCTGGGTTTGCCTAGCATACTTATCAAGCCAAGAGCATTAGCATTCTAAACTATCGGAGTATTCCAGTCGCAGCAGGTGACAGAGGAAGCAGCAGTTGATCGTCATTTCCACCTCTGCCTGCCATCCCAATGCTACCATGAGAACATTATCCTCAACATGGTATTCTTCATCATCTCTGAACAGCCAAGATTCAGCTGCGAGGTGGGTCATTTAGTGTCAGTTTATGGCTGCTCAAACAGACTGAGAGATGGAAATGGAATACACGATGACTCTCATCCTGAGAGAGCGATCAAGCTTTCCTAAAACAGACACTAACTGTGAAACTGCCAAGACCCCAATCCTGTTCAAGTTCATTTTGCTCACTCTGCTGCAGCCGGAAGAGTTCTGCTACCCAGCTGGTTTCGTAGCTGCCTCACATTTTTCATTGGTTTCAAAGCTGCGTTTGAGTATCTCCCCGCATTGATGTGACACTACAGCAGTGTCAAAGGGAAAACTTGACAGGTAACTGCAGGGAGTTTCGCTTTATTTGGAATACTTGGAAAGAAATCATAAACAT
Source organism: Gavia stellata (assembly GCF_030936135.1). Taxonomy (NCBI): domain Eukaryota; kingdom Metazoa; phylum Chordata; class Aves; order Gaviiformes; family Gaviidae; genus Gavia; species Gavia stellata. The sequence goes on from NC_082620.1 coordinate 9,290,031, forward strand.
TTCAGTGTAACGTCTGTTTTCTTGAAATTGCTGAAAGAGGTATTTTGCTCCTGCATGTTTCAACGAAAAAGAGAAAAATAACTTTCAACAGAGGATTACTGCTCAAAGAATTAGCTGTTCTCCCTACATTGTCCAGAGAAACTGCATATTCAAAAAAGGAAAAGTAACTCACTAAGTGTAGGTACCTAAGGGGCAATTTACTACAGCCCCTCATCTAGGCTCATCACACCCTGCATATTCATAATAATTTATGGATGCACTCTTAAGACTGGGATGAAGCCTTTGCTTACCTTTGGATTAGTTCGCTGCTGCAGTCTTCTCTCTTCCCTCTCTCTCTGCAAACGCTCAAATTCTTCCCTGATTTCAGCTGGAGTTCTCCTCCTTTCCACAACCTGCTCAGAAAGAAATTAAGAAAAACCCAAAAGATTACCAGAAAGAGGATGTTCAGGGCATTGCATTGCTGACAGGACGGAGGTCCACTGACCTGGTATGCTCTAACACGTTGCCCCTGCTGCTGCTGTAAGCCACTCTGCATGAATTTCAATACTCAGAGTTTGGAAGCAAACACCTGGGCCAGATCAAATGGCAGGCATGAGAGAAACCCCCATGCTTTGAGAGAAGGGAAAATAGTCTTGTTATTTCTACCCCCTTGACAAAACCAGGGCAAACAGCTTTCAGACCACAAGTACAAGATACTGCAGTGCAGCCGTTACCAACAGCCATACCTTAACTTCTCTACTAGGTGTAGACACAAAAATGAAAATGACTGAAAGTTTCTGGCCTGAGGTAAACTGATTAAGTGACTGTTTTGTGATTTTAGGCTACGCTGATTCATTTACCTTACATGGCTCAGGGAATGAGGGTTTTAAACAGGTATGGCTCTAGATATGGATAAAAAGAGTATTGGATTTGGCTTTTCAAAATAAGATCAAGTCTGCCACAAGCAGCTCAAAAATGTTACACACTGTCACTGCTCCACATTTCTTGCTACTAACTCCAAACTTGACCTTGGTACTGACCTGACGCAACACAATATGATTCTGCAGCAAGCAGCGTAGTGCAATCAACTAAGACTGGCAGAGGCTAGCAAGGGGACTTAACAACAGGAAAGCCAGGAATGGACAAGTTCTCTTTCAAAGCCTAAAAAAACCAAACCAACAAAAAAACCCCAACCCCAAAAAGCCCAGAAAGAAAAAGTAACTTCAAACTCAGAAGCTAGCTGATGCTGAAAAAAAAGTTTCAGATGAAAAAGATGAGACTAGATGGACAGTAACGACACATTTGTCTCAGACAAAGATATTGCCTGCCACGGTAATATGCTGTTAGGGAACTCTGAATGTCAGGTTTATTGTTCTCTTGTCAAGTGAAAAACCTAAGTATTCTTTGAAAATCCATCATGGTGTTTCAGCAGAGAGAGAGATACAGAAATAACTAAACAAGGTTGCCTTCGAACAAACAGGCATTTATTACCATGAAGGTGTCAGTGCAGCTTGATAAAACAAGAATGTCAGATAAACGTGGGTTTAGCCAATTCCACTGGCCATAAGGTGCTAGATTTCTCTCACCTCCCATCCTTCCATTTCCAGTCCTCTCCTCCCATATATGTCATAGATGGCTCTGGTCTGTGGATCACTAAGCACTGCAAGTTAAAAATCAAAAGAGAGGAGAGAACTCAGTTTTTGGTCTTCTCCTCGAATTTCGGACCAAGACACTAGTGTTACTTGGAATTCAAGCACAGATCCTGGAAATTCGTTGTTCTACAGTTGCATCCAATTTTTACATTAACTCCCTTTAATGTTTTGACATGCTATATTAACAGGACACACTGACTTTTCCCCCCAACAAATTCCTTTTTTTTTTTTTCCTCTTACTTCTAAAATGAAAGAGTGAAAAGAACACAAGAGACATGCAGACTAACTGAACATGCAGCAGGGTTTTTTAATATTGCTTTCTTTGACTAAAGGGTGACATAAGCCCTCTAACAATCAATCATTCAGATTATTAGCAATTCAGCGATAGCAATCCCTGGAAACTTTCTGAAGCAGAATGACATCTACCTCTGCCTAGCTTTCAAAGCTCTTTGGTGCTTCACTCCCTGCCTTTGACCTTCCTTACCATCCCTATTCACCAATCTTTTCCCACCCTGCCCAAACATGTGGAACATGCCAAGCACCAACACAGCAATTTCCATCAGTCAGTTAATGCCTTACCAAACATCAACTACAGGGTAATTGCAAAAATGCATGTAGAATGCAAATCTCCCAAAAAGTCACCCAATGCAATGGAGAAAATAAAATACACTAGGAGACTGCAGAACAGTTACTTTGGAAAAAGACTGCACGTAGAATTAAGAAGAATCTCTAAAATGTAAGGCCTGTTTAAATGCATAATCTCTCATACCACACCCTTCCTTAAAAAAAATATTAAAAAATCATCAGTATTTTTCCCACAGGGTTCCAAGACCAGCTTTATCATTATCATGTATTTCTTTTGACTGTGGAGAAACTGATGAGTCTTCAGGGAGCTGGGTGTGTATATTAAGGCAAGAAAAGGCTTATACTAGTAATTGAGCTTTGATCTGAACTACTTGAAGATTGTTGAACCTGTTAAATGTCACAGGCAAATACTATTTTAAATTCTGATAAAATAGATCTTTTGTTGTGTGATATTAAGAGATGGAAGAGGAGGGGGAGAAAATAGGCAGGAGGTGGGGTGGCTTATTTTCAAGATGCCAAAATTTTTGCTTGTAAAATATTATGCTCACGTGTGGTACTAAACGAGCAACAATTTACATATACATCACAACACAGAGCTGAGCAAAGCCACGGAATTCAAAGGGAAAGCTGACTCTAATGTAAGACCTGCTCATCACATTAAAATTACATTATTGAAGCATCCTGAGTTTTTATTCCCCATTCATCAATGTAAAACCGTCACTGTTCTCCCCAGCAAAAGCTTCCATATGTTCTGACGCCTAACTAGGGGCAGTGTAAAAGACTCCACCCATGTTCAAGTCCAACTGGAAGAAACAAATGCTTATCATTCAGAAAACACGAGAGTAAAAAAAAAAATTATTTTAGCTCATCTTTGAGGTATAATAAAGGAATATTTATTCATCATCTTGCTTTAGTTTCTCTTTAGGCTATGTGACCGGGCGTCTAGTTTGCTGCACCAGTTTTTTAATGCAGAAGAGTCCTACCAGCTTCTAATCCATTTGCATTCCAGGTGCCTCTTATCACACTTGCAAAATGCTGCAAGCTAATGCTAACGAATCACTTCCTTGTGCCTCAGTTACACTATGTATTACCTATGGTAACACCAGGATTTAAGTAAATGTCATCTTAATTCAGAGTATTTTTAAAGGCCTTTGGCATCCTTGGATGAGAAAAAAAACCTCTAACTGCTATGAATCAATTGTCGTCATCTCCGTCCTAAAATATGGAAGAATTTGCTGAAGAACAGTGGAGACCACAACCAGGTGATAGAGAACAGAAATTCAGGATGCATCAGTTCACAAGTAAAATACGACATTGCCTTTCTGTTTGAAGCCTTTCAGTCTCTTCTGGGAGAGTCTTTTCAGAAGTAAGGGAAGTGGCGAAAACATTATTTATGACATGCAGGAAATAAGACAGAGACTCCACATCTCGTTCATTGCGGAATTTATACTGCATTGCTCCTCTGATTTACAGGACAGAAGCAGGAAACAAAGCATTGATAAATATCAGCAAATTTTATTATTACTTTGTAATAATATCTATCTTCTTAAAAAAGCACGAAGACACAGCTGTCCTTCTAGAAAACCCCTGAAAATGGTTTCTGCAAACTTCAAACTTCCACTGACCTTCATAAGCTTGATGAACAAGGTTAAACAGCCGCTCAGCTTGAGTTTTGAGCTCGGGGTCTCTGTGCTTGTCTGGATGGTACAGCATGCACAGTCGGCGGTAGGCAGCTTTTAGCTCTTCCTGAGAGGCCTGTGAAAAGCAGGAAAAATGAATTCAAGTACAACCAATGTTATTTAAAAAAGACCATTCTCAAGATCAGCGCTAAAAGAGAAGTCCATCAGCTATAACATTACACTACTTTTACTTACACAAAATCAAGAATGGACTTCTGTTTCATTACATGTTAATGGAATGTTCAATTAAGCACACTGGTATTTTCCACACTATTGACAGTGCAACAAGTGACAGCAACAGCTCATCAGCATATACCTAGGTATAAAAAGTTAAGTAAAAAAACCCCAAACCACCGAAGCAATCTGTGTTCATAGATTGTTTTTATTAGGCAACTACTGTTTCCTTGATTCAATGCAGAAGAGCAAGGAAAAATAAAGTCACCTCAGGACAAAAACACTTAATTCCAGAGATGTACATCAAATTCTACTTGAATTTCAACCTTAAACCCTCAAGTAGACACTATAACTATCAAAAAGCACTGACTTTCCACAGCAGTAAAGGTTAAGAAACGTAAACCTACAGTTTTACATTCGTCCCTTCACTGCTATGCTCCCTAGCACCTCCCTTCCTATATAGCAAGGGCTCTCTGTTGTGCTGTAAGAAAGGCAAGTGCATCATCTGCCTGCAGAAACACACACACCTGCAGTAGATGGATAGCCAGAAGAATAGTGTGTCACTAAATGCATCAAGAAAAAAAAAAAAAAAGCCCTGTTCTTTACCACAACCACTCTGGAATTTCAGATGGCACCTGGCCTCATTCCAAAGACACATGGTGGAAACAGATTTCGGATGGCTCTTTCAGAATCAATGGAATGAATATTCATTATCATCTCTCAGGAGACAACCTCACAGCAATATTATTTTTTGACTCTAGAGAGTCCTGGTAACTTCCCCTTTCTCACCTCATTCCTGCAACAGTCCTTATATTGCAGCAGCTGTCTACTCCTTGGAGGCTGGTTAACACCTATTTAGAAGTGCCGTTGCCAAAATCAACCAGAACTTCCCCGAAAGGCACAGGTAGCACGTGCAGCTTCACAGAGCTACCAACTGGCCAGTTACAAAACTGGCCAGGCAAGAATCAGTTCCCAGGGCACAGGAAGCAGAATGCCACTTCTCTGCACCAGGAGAAATATGCAAAGTAAAATAACCAAAAGAATACGACATGTACATGCTGGCCTCCTTCAGGAAAATGTCATCCCCTTTGTTATAGCCAGCGGTTACAACAGACAGGAATGCAATGCCAGCAAGTGAGAAAGGAGCACCCAGAAAATTACTTTTTGATAACAGAATTTAAAGACCCAAATGCCATTTACTCTTAATGCTCTTCCGTGACTGAAGCTTTCACAGTTTCCAAGCTTCCATTGTGGAAATAAAGGCCCTAAAAGTTTGTTCCTTAAAGTAACTTCTTTTTTCCAACTTGTGGCAAGGAGTCTGGGTTTTCATCAAAAAAATGCATTAATTTGTGTACGAAAGCTAGAAATCCATTCAATTTTGAGGATGGCTTAGAATAAATGTTCTCCCTGCACATTTGTACTATTTCATGTTAATGTTTCTAAATGATATAGCAAAAGGGCATCTGCCAAATTTGCTGGCCCCAAGACAGTAAAGGTAGCTGCAGATTAGTTTACTTCTTTTTACTACCTTGTGCTTTCTTGGACATCGAATTTAAACTCGACTGAGAAGGCAAGGGAACATATAGGTCTAAAATGGCATTCTTTAATCAAATTAATGATAAATGGTTTCATGTGCTATTGATTATATAATAGAAATTAGTAGTTTCATTTTTCATAAATGCCATGTTCAGTAAAATGTTGGATTGGGCCTTTCATCATCATTGAATAGCTCACGTCATCGGTTCAATATTTCATGAGCAATAGCCTCTTAGAAACCACTAAAGAAATACTGACATCATTTCAAATTGCAATGAAATATGCAAGTCAGTAATAATCATATGTAAGTTACATTTCTATTACCAAAATTCCAGGCAAAATTAAAAGGCATCCCATCTCCCTACTTGGGGTTTAAACAGCTTCATTTAATGTCTCAAACAGGCCACCACATTTTTAGTGGATTGAAATCTCTAAAAGATTAAACATTTATATATGCACATATATGAAAATCACTGCTCAGCAGGCTTATTCTCCTTGTTGGGGCTGCAAAGTTCACTGGTTAACTATTATTTTAAGCTCAGCGGCCACACCACATGAAGTTGGCTCAGCACACAGTAATGCGAGTTCACTGCATTCCACTGCTTTGCAGGATAGTACTAGTAAATTTAATTAGCAAGGGGTAATTAACAAAGCAACTGCTACTCTCAGTTGGAATTACTCCCTCAACGACCATTTTAACTTGTTTTCCAGCTCCCTGCTGTACCAAATCTGAATTTTCTGGTCTCTAGTGAAGAGCTGAAAGCCTAGCTAAGTTAACTATTAAGCCTTCGCTATTAATCTCCCAAGCAGTTGCAACCCTTTTGTGGTTCCTACCTTTCTTTTAGCCTCTACATCTGGACACTGCTGACATTTGGGAGGATGAATTACAAAAGCTGTCGAGTGATCCAAAAGTACGGCCCACTGGCTTTTAACAAGATTTGGGCTTGAGTCGTACAGAAATTTTTCGAAAAAGAGCACACAGCATTAGACAGTTGTGCAAACAGAGTTACTTTCATACATTTTTCCTCCAGAAATGCGGAAGACTTCCACAAATGAAACACATGAAACTGCCACCGAGGCTGCCAAGTACTGACGTTAACTCCAAAGATAATTTTTTCAAAGCTATCAGACTGAATTGCTTCTAAGTTTTGAACTCCTATTACACGCAGTAGCAGTAGTTCAGTAAAAGCCTTCTTCAGCTCAAATTGTTAACATCTAGGCTGATGTGCCTGAATACTTAAGTCTGTTTACATATATGCACATACACATTTCATATATATGTATTTTGCTATTGCAGCTGATGAAACAAACTGCAGCACAGTTTATACATTCAGATCTTTGATGATCAACCTAATCATTACTATAAAAAACGTAGTTATCTGCCATTAAATTCCAAACTGTTCTAGTGTGGCAAAACTACACCAGTTAATACCAACCTATTCTTAAAAATGAAATCGAGGACTACTGATTCTCCTTTTTTTGACGAGAGAGGTGTTTTGCAAAAAACGTAGGTGTTTCCAGTTTGGAAACATTTGGGAAGTCCACACAGCGCTGACTGGAACAGGAACGAACATACAACCAAAGAGGTAAGTAGACTGTACCCGGGCGCGGAGGTGAGTCTAAGACCAAGCTACCGCACGCCCTGAGAAAAATCACATCAGCACAACTCGCTGCAAAAACCAACCGCCTCTCCCCCGGCTCTCACGTCCCGCCCCGCCCCGCCCGCTGCGCACACAACAAGCAGCCCTGCGATCCGGTTCGGATTTCTGAAGTCCCGCTCCCGGGCAGCGGCCGCCCCGCTCCCGCCCGCCCGGCCCCGCAAGGGCCGCGGCCCGGCCTGCCCAGGCGGGCACCGGGGTCACGGCCCGCCCGGCCCCGCCGCTCCGCCCCGCGGCGGCGCCCCGCCGCCCGGCCCCGCCGTCCGCCGCCGCCGCCAGGCCTACCTCCCGCCGCACGTTGAACAGCGAGTAGTAGTCCTCGTTGTCCGGCACCTCTTCCCCCAAGGCCGCCGCCATCTTCCCGACCTCTCACCCCGCGCCGCCGCGCGGCCGGGCGTTGCAGGGGCGTCGCAGCGGCGCGAGAGCGGACGCGAGGCGCGGCGCCGCTCGCCGCCGCGCCCCCTAGCGGCCCGGCGGGCCTAGCGCATGCGCCCGGGTACTGTCGCGCGTGGCCGAGCCGTCTGCGCATGCGTGGCCAGGCCCCGTCCCAGAGAGCCGTGAGGCGAGGCGGGCGGCGGCGGGTGCGGGATGTCGCGGTGAGTGCTCGGCTCGGCCCGGCCCGGCCCGGCCCGGCCCGGCCCGGCCCGCTCCGCCGCGCCGCGTCTGAGGGAGCCGCGCGGGATAGGCGGGTCTGGCCGTGCCTCCTGCCCCGGGGGGAGCGGCCCTGTTCCCTGAGGCGTCTCCCGCCGCGGTCGCTCCGTGCCCGCGCAGTCGCCTCGGCCGGGAGGGGGCCGAGTGGCGGCTGTGACAGCAGCCAGCGGGCTGCGGCCCGGGCTGGCGGAGCCGTGGGTGGTCAGGGTCTCTGTCCGCTCCGTTCCTAGGTAAGAGAGGGAGGAAGAGCGGCCGCAGGTGCCACATGCGCTGCTCTCTGCCTTGGTAAGGTTGCTACGGCGGTGCGTGTCCTGTCTGGCGAGTGCTTTCGCAGCGGAGCCCAGCGCTGTGCGGTTCCGTGCCGCTGTGCTCCGGGGCAGCGGCGGTGGGGCTTACGCTGAGACTGCAGCGTGTCCTCGAGGCGTGCTCAAAAAGGGCTGTCTCTTAAGCATATTATGTATGGGACCTGTAGTCGCATATGTTGCCCTGAGGCCTCTTGCCTGGCGTGACAAGGGGATCATTTCCACACCGTTTGGTGAGCAGTGTCTTTATTTCATGAGTAATTTCTTACGAGGTTGACTTGCACAGGTTATCTGAGAAATGTTGCAGCCTGTTACAATGCAGTATCGTGAGGTCAAATCTTTTGACTTGCACAGAATGCGAAGGTGAGCAAAAGATGATCTCAGCAATGTCAAACCTGCTGGCACAGAAGAGCTAGCAGGGAGCAAACCATGGCTAAACCTTGTTCTTATTTTGTCACCGGTATAAATCCGGAGCAGTTTTCTTCAGGTCACTAGAGCTGCTTTGGCTTTTTACCACAGAGCAGAGAATATGGCTCTAGAGTTATGCCGTGTTGCTCTACAAAGAGCAAACAGTCTTGATGGTGGATTAACCACGAGAGGGCACTCACCAAGTCTTACCCAGTAGCAAAATGGAAAGAAATGCCCCAAAAGTGTGGGGAGCAGACACAATTTTTAGCAGAAGAGCTTCCTGGTCTGTGCTTTAACCTGTGCCTCCTTATAAAGCATGCTGGCACAGACTGGGTGTTTGTTGGCTTTATTGCTGTGATAAGGCAGCTGGGAAGAAAAATAAGGCCTTTCCTGCTCGTGGTTGGATGTTCCCTAGTGACTGGATCTGATGTTTGTGTAGGGGATGGTGGAGTGATTTTAGAGTACTGCTATCCTCAAAGAGGAGCTTTTGAAAGACGGCTCATTAACACCAATACAGTCTAGCAAGAAGCTGAAACTGTGTTTTCCCATTCCAAAGCTCAGCTAATCTGTTTTGGGTTTTATCTTCACGTAACTTTTGTTTGAAAACAGGAATGTTTTAATATTTAGTAAGTTTTTTTCTGGTCCAAGGGTAGTTAACACGGAAGTATTGATCGTGTTATAGAAGTTCCTCTGCACTTGTAGTAAGTGCGATGCAGTCGTTGGAACAAGAGGTCCACAAAGGCTTACTTTCTGAGAAACCATGTACAAATGGGTCTGTTTCACAGGGAATCACCTGGCAACATGCTTTTCATGAATGAACCTGCCCGCTAGACTAGTTTTTTTCCACGTGCTTTAGGAGTCATTGAGTCTGTGCAAAAACGCAAAGAAGACTCGAGTTCTGAGGATGTCAGTTGCTGTGGCGATGCTGTTTCCCATGGATTTTGGTCCTGTTGTAATTGTGCTCTTTCTCTAACGTGGTTTGGGAGTCATGCAGTCCTTGGGGATGTTAGTGGCAGAGTTACTGGGAATCCTTCCCCTTATCAGATTGATCTAACACTTTCCTAAAAGACACAGCTGCTCGTTGCCAGCTCTGGCTGCTGTTCTGCATGCATCACAGATGATTCAGGGGAATTTTTTGAGAACAGTCCACAGATGTCACGTCTTGGCAGGGAAATATAGGAAGAGAGAAATATGACTTTAGGGAGCTAAATATGAACTGTGCTTTCTGAGCATGTAGAGATAGCTCTTTAAAACCCTAAATTATAACAGAGGAAATGTAATATCTATGGCAAAAAGCAATTTGGGGGGAAAAAATAAAAAAGAAAAGTACTTGTTTGTGCTTTACTGACTTGCCAAGTTTTGGTTCAGGGTGCCGTGTTCCTTTTGCTCACATTGCTACTCACAGATTCCTGACACCACACGAGAAACCATGACGGTCTGTGTGGGATGCGATCTTTGCGATGAGAGCAGCAGACCCCAGGAATCAGATCCTGGGTTTAGCCACCCCGTGTGCTGTCAGACACATGATGTTGCGGCTTCTGCTCCAGTGTGTGTAGCGTGCTCCTTTTGTAAACTGTGAGTAGCCTTACTAGTGTCCTGATACAGCTCTGGCATTTTCCAGAGGTCACAGTCTACCAGTACCTCTCCTCCTCAGACGTAACTGGTTGGGTTCCTTCTTAGAGTGGACTGTATGATCCATGGAAATATAAGAAACTCTCATTGTTACTTGTTTTTTCCCAAGCTTTAATGTCCCAGATTTTTTATAGACAGAAAAGAAACTATGCGCTCTGTTTAAAAGACATTGAGCCCGCACCTAGAAAGGGAGTTGAGCATAATGATCCTCAACATCCCCATTCTTAGCTTAAGGTGTCGAGTTCATAAACTCTGGTTAGGTGCTTGTTCTGGGTAAGCAGTGGGTAGCGGAATGTGCTTGAGAGGGTTTCCAGGAGGGTCCCTCAGGAGGGCTTGTGCAGTCCATCCGGCCATGTTGGAAGGGTGCGTCTGAAGTGCCAGCGTTTCTCAGCTTAGGCACCAGTGAACAGCGCTGCGTGGTAAAAGAGGACAGCAAACTGGGAATGTCCCTGTCTGGAAAGTTAGGTTTGGAGCAAAAAGTTATTTTTTTAAGCTAAGGGAAATGTCTGTGCTTGTGTTTCTCTGGCATGCTAGTGACTCCCCTACAAGGTGCAGAGGTGTTCCAGAATTGACTCACTTCTGCTGCTTTAGAGCCAGAGATACCTTCCATCTACTGAATCTTTCCTGTAAGCTAGCAGGCTGGATCGGGAACCATCTTCCCTAGCCTGGTGAGAGTGGCAAGTGACTGTGAGGAGGCCTTGTTTAGTAGATTTTCTTAGTAACTGGAATCATGTAGTCGTCGCTAGAAAATTGCCCCCGCACAAAGTGTTTTTGCTAATATTAACTTTAGTTCTATCTCAGCTCAATGGAGGGAAAAACTAGAAAGTACCATAAATTCAGCCAAGCTTGTCAAAGCTGTCAAATTACCACCTGATAAAGCTCCTACCTCCTAATGATTACAGCCATCAGCCAGAGAGGAAATGTATGCCGATGGGGCTTTCGAGCGACAGTGCCAGGGTTCAACGTTGTTAGACGTTTAATGTGGTGTCATCTGGGGGCTCTTCGGCTTCAGTGGACGATGAAGCTTTGAGCAGAGTTATTTCTTTTAAAAAAATGTTTAAAAAATCTAAGGATGTAGACTAGCATACTACCCCTCTCTTATCAGCCAGATTAATGCTGACTACTAAATTTTAGTAAAGGTCTTCTTTGGTCCCATTTGTTAGTATTAGGAGTCCACAGAGATAATGTCTTTTCACGTATAAAAGATGCTATTGATTTTCTGTTACTGTTGTCCTGAAATGTGCACAGTGTGTCTGTGGAGCAGTGACAATCCTCCATCACTAGCTTTGTGGGAAAAGAATGGTTATTGAATCTCTTCCCATAAAATATAATCTCTTTCTCTCTTCCAGAATTTGCCAGCCCTTGTGGGAGTCTCTCATGTTATCTCTTTGAGAAAATTGATTTTTTTTGTCTCCGCTTTGTACACTTGTGTTTAGTTTTATTTTTAATTTAGCTCATGTGATATGAAATGAAGCCTTCCCTAATGTTAAGCGTGCTTTCTCAGTGTTGTACTGCATCTTTTTCGTATAGATTAACACTTTCAGAATGTTTTAAAATAAAATAAAGATATTTGCTTGGCACAAGTCTCTCTTGTTGTTGCTGGGAATTTTTTTACTCTGAGTCATTGCCCTACTCTTTCTTTACAGGCAGGTCTGAGATACTGACAGCTTTTCAGCTGCTTACAGGTAAATTCGGGGTAAGTTTCTAAAGTCAACACAGGCTGATTGATTTTGGATGAATGACACTGTAGCGGAGAACACAACCTGCAGTACTGTCTGCTCAAGGAGCAGTGGTCTTTGAACTTGAACAGTGGCAAAAATACTCTGTCAAATTTGTCCTTTCCTCTGTGTAGCCAATGACTGACGATGGGACTTTTTCCTTTCAGGGAGGAAACGGCAACATGAATTCATAGATGATGAGTAGGATGCCAAAGCCAGAGATGACAGTGCTCTTGAAGAAATGCTGGGTAGAACAAAAAGGTAAAAGGAACAGCTAATTGAGTGCATTTTGGAGCCTGGGGGACTTCATGTGGTACCTTCCCTCATGAGGCAAATGGCACACTCCCTCAAACCATAGCTGAGTTTTCTGAATTCCCTCCTCTTCAATTTTGCATGAAGTCCCAGTGACGCCTCTCACTCCTGACCTACTCTTTCTATGCTTAGGTCTTCCCCAAAGCTGCATCATTCTGTACCTAAAACCCCTGCGAGACTTGTACTTTCAAATGTGTCCTTGCATGCACACACTTGCAGGTCCACCAGTCGTCTCATCCCGACCTGCAGCTCACACTGCCAAATTAGTCTAGCAATCATACCAGGTTGTCTGCTGCCGTGTTTTGTGATGAGAACAAAAAGAAATAAGCGATGAACTCCACTAGTTAATTTGTAACCAGTGCCATTCTCCTGAGGTGACGGTTCAGTGCAGTCATTGCCCGTACCGTCTTCTGACTTAAATCTGGGCAGATACACATGGTTAAAATGTTTGGAATGCATTACAAACAGGTTGCCTCCACGAGGACTAAATTGCTTTCTGCTACTCTGATGCTTTTTTACTGCATTTTGTGTTAATGCTGTTGAGACGCCCAAAGGAATCACTTCTTACTGGCTCTTTCATTCTGAGAAATTATCTCTGTAACTGAGGCATGATAGTCCACTTGGGGACTTTGGGAAGTAAGAGGCAGATTTAATTACACCTGCAGAGAGCCATGCAGTAGAAGGGCCTTCGTTACACTCATCCAATGGCAGCAGAAATGGCTGAAGCAAGTGACAAGAAGCAAGAAAATCTTCATTAGTAACGTAGCTCTCCTTGGGATATTTTCATGCTTGTTTATGGAAGACTGACTTTAATACCGCAAAAGTCAAAGGCAAACATTCTCCTTGAAAACGTTTCCAGGTTTGTAGTAATTATCTGCGTGTTGCCCCCTGCCTCTCAGCTCTTCTGGCAGGAAGTATATGGGACAGAAGGGCATTTCTGTGGCAGGCAGAAGATCTTGACAGTACAAGAAGCAGGATAAGGTGTGAATGGTTGATATATACGTAAATAACAGTTGTATTCTGCTGGAAGTGTCATCTTCAAAACAACAATCAGGGAGGAATTTGCTATAGTTTAGGTGTTGGTGCCAGTTGTGATTTTTATGTGCTCAAACTGTTTCTAATCAAGACATGGTCTGTCACACGGAGCATTGTGCAGGGCAGGGTTAAGGCTTTTGAATGCGCTAACACCACAGCCTCTCTTGAAGATCAGTAGTGCAGTTTTGACAGTGTCAGAAATTATTTCTTCGGGCTTCATACTGCTAGGAAGTCTTCTGAAAGATCCATCAATTCCATATGTGCACTTAGTGTCTAGGGAGGGAAGTGCTGGCTTTCTGTTGAACTTTGGCACCTCGTCGTTTCCCACTGAAGTGTGTTTCCTGCAGCAGTATAGCTTAAACCAGTGCATTCAGTGTCTTTGGATCCCTTCAGCCAACTGCGTAAAGAGCCTGTCATGGGGACAGAGCTCTGCGTTTGGGCATCGCTTTCATCTGTCAGAAGCTGTTTTCAGAACACACAGAGCTTGCCAGAAAGCCAACCTTTCTCACTTTGAAGATGAGAAACATATAGGAATTACTTACAGATACCATTTTCCATGGACAGCCCTCTGGATTTTGTGCAGTGTTGGTGGCTGGAAGCTGGTAACCCATATTCCCTATGAGCTCTTCTCTCTCCAAAATCAGCCTGCAACTTACCTCCAGTAGAGTAGTTCTCTGAGAAGAAGTCAGTGACTTCTACTACTGTGTCAGTGAGAATATTATTTGGACTCAATTCTACAGTTTAATTTTGCCTCTCTTGAGTAAAATACTTTCCCATTATTGCCATGATAAGGAGCTGCTCTGGATGCTACAAGATGTCCTAAAATCCTTGTTATGTTTAGACCACATGATGTCACAGGGGAGGAACAACATCAGATTCAACTCTTTTGGTGGAAAAGTAGTAGTTTGTCCTGTCATTTGGGAAATGTAACCATGTTTGAAATATCGTATGAAATATACAGATTATTTTTTAAATGATCATAACTTGCATAAGCTATCATATAGTTAAAATGTATGAGGATATAATTTTTACTTTAATAACACCAAAGTTGAGAATTCAGGCATACTTAAAATAGTAATTAGCAAATTTCTGTTGTTGTCATTCCATATTTTGTGAGATCTGATAGTTTTGTTCATTCTTTTTCTGCATATGTGTACGTTAAGGCTGTTGGTGTGTTATTCAGCTATTTCTATAAACTTGGATGTAAATCTGTTATGCTCTTTGAGTTTCAGAATTCTTCACCATCAATCTGGAAAGCTTTAAGTCTGCTAAAATTGGAGTACAGTCAATGTTGGCAAGGAGCTGTGTCCTTACGGTTGTGCTGGTTCCCCAGAGCCAGGACTTGCAGCCGTTCCCTGTTCCTCCCGCTCGCCGTTGGGGGCCCTGGAGCCTAGCCAGCACAGCTCGGTAGTGGACCGCGGCACCCTGCGAGTCTGGCATCACAGTGGGCTGCGCGAAATGGAGAACAGGGAGTTGTTTTTCAGTATTTGCTGCGGTTTCAACAACAAGCACTATATACATTTTATTTTACTATTCATGCCACTAAACGTTAGCTCAGGAAAGATGTGTGGTGCTATTGCTTTAACGTGGCTAGTGGCCACTAGCTGTGCTCAGCATCACCTCTGCCAGCTCCAGCATTGTGGCACGTGCTGTCAACTCAGCAGTGGCTGGAAAGCTCAGATAGGACCAGATTTGGCATCAGCATAATCTCTTCTGCAGGCATTGTGCTTTGGATGTTGCCAACTCCTCGGCTGTTTCTTCTTTCTTCCAGCACGTGGTATTTTATATGACCCTGAGGATAGACAGCTGCCTACTAGACTAGCTTGTGGTTTTTTGGTTTTTTCCCTCAGTTTTGTCGGCATTCAGGTTTTCAGTTGCAGGGGAGCACTGGGAAATACGTATTATATTTTGCTTGCTGTCCTGCTAACACTTTAGCTTGCTGGAGTCAGTGAGAGATGGCAGCAGTGGGAGTTAGTGTGCTGTTAGTCATGCAGGTGACATGGTCTGACAGAAAAAGCTCTCGGGCTAGTAAAGGAGGATGCTTATCTAAGAGAGTCACATCCAGTCGTTCAGTAGCCTCACCTTACCACTTGACGCAAATTCTCTTACTCAAATGTAGGTGGAGCTTTTCAGAGCACCTAATGTTATGTTTGTGTTTAGCCTATGTCTTGCAAGCATAGAAGAAAGGAAGGTGAATCACTCACTTGTATACTTTGATCTTAAAATTCAGTATTATTCCTTTTCTGTAAGTCATTTGTCAGACAAAATTTCTTAGTCATTGTATTTGAAGATCTTGCCCTCAATGTCAGAGGCAAGGTAGTTGGAGGAGATGCAGTTAGAATTCTTCCATCTGTGAAATACTTGATTTGGCATAGACTATTTCATGGACCCATCAATGCATTTTAGTAAGACCATATCCTGTGTCAGTGGCTGTTACTACAGTTGTTGTTACTAGAAGAAATTGTGGGCATTTTTGACTAGTATAGATTAGTTCCTCAGATGAGCCATGGACAACCTTTTGCTGCAACTTTGGGTGTTTTAATCCAGATACTTGCTTTCAGCATACTTGCTATGAACCATACAAGCACCTTTTGGGCAGATAAACTTTCAGTATCACTACTGAGAAGTTGAAATTTTGATTCTGTGGAAGTTATGATGAGTATATTAATATCTGCCACATGGTTTGTCTGCTTCCAACCATACTCTTCTAAAGTAAAAATTTGCCCTTTTTGAATAAAAGCTGGCAACTGATTGGCATAAAATAAACGAGGTATTTTGAGAGACAGATTTTCCCATAGTAGATGGTGGATATCTAGCACTAATGCACTGCTCACTTTATGGGATTAGTGTGGCTAATGAGTTATTTATAATAGTTTAGTAAATAAGGGCTTTTGTGGAGTCAGTGTACAAGGAGGAAAATGCTAAGAAGTCCCCATAGTGATTTTGGATATTTTTCTTTGAATGTTATCACACCAGTTATTCCTTGTGAAGGATGAACAGTGTTTTCAGCATTTCTTAATCATTGTTGCCCATAGAAAACTTAATTTTATTGGAAGTACCTACCTGGCCACTCTGAATGAAAATCTCTCAGGGAGAAAAACTGTCATTGATTGAGGTACAGTGGCTCTAAGAGTCTAGTTCAGTAAGCATGAGGTTGTCGCATGCCTTACTTTCCCAAAGAAGCGAACGCTTTGGGATTAATTAAACTCTTCCCAGTCTGTACAGCAGTGTAACCTCTCTTTTATGTATTTTAGGGCTTGCACCATGTAAAAAGTCAAATATGCTATCTGTGTGACTCCAAGGTAAAGACTTGGGGTAAAATTATATACGTTCTTGAAATGACATAGACTTGCAGCACTTGTCAGCATCTCACATGGCCCAAAGGACTGACAGAGTTCAAGGCGGAGGTGTTGTTCAGGTGTAGCTCCTAGACTTTCAGCAAAGGAGAGAGCTCTGTCTTTCTCAGTCTGTCTCAGTCTTTGGTGGTGAAGTGGCTTCTACCTGGAGCTTTCAGCAGGCCTTCCAGCATGTGCAGTTAGCACAGTTTTTTTCTGAATAACTGCTACATGCTACTAAAACCATCTTGGTTTCCTTGTTTAAGCCTCTCCCTGTACATAAGAAAGCTAAGCCACGCGGCCTGCTCTGGGCTGTTTCTGTAGCATTAGTACTACTCCGTAGCTGCCATGATTGGAGGAACAAGCTAACACATGCGGCTTGCTCTGTCTTCTAAGAGTGGCCAATCTGACATGTATGTACTGGTTTCAGCAGGTTGAGAGTCCCAGGCTGCACAATCCACGTACGATAGGAAAGACTGCTTACAGAGGGGAAGGGTGGTTTGAGTCAGGTGTCTGAAAACACTTGAGTTCCAAACGGGCCTGAGGCGCAGTTCTTGTTTTAAGAAGGTATCTGTGCGTGCCCAGTGTATGCCTCGGAGCGTTCACCTTCCTAATCTCTGTAATTGCTACCTGACCCGGCTTGAACTTGAAGGCGGTGCTTCTCACCCAGGGCTCATTTTTCCTGGACATCCAGTCAGCTGACTAACGATACTGGATTTAAACTTTTCAGATGTGAGAGGTTTAAATCTCAGTGTGAAAGAGGTGTAAAGCACGTGTTCATGTATTGCTGGCATGAAGAACCTTAGCGTTTTAGCATCTCCCTTAATGAGAAAGAGTGTATCCTATGTGAGGAAGGGAGCAGGACAGAGCTGTGAGGGATTCCATGTGCAAGGAGCTTCCCAGTAATGATGATACATACAGAGACCCCTTTTGCCTCTCACATCTTAAATGGTGCAAGGAAGGAAGCAATGTTTTTTGAGCAAAAAAATGGCCAAATGAGGTGGGAAATACTACATTTCCAAAATTCCGTGATTATTATAGACGATGATAAGCCATTTGTTAGAAAGAACGTAAAGGCTTGCTTTTGATTTCATACCTGAAACTTTGTGGTTAGTCTGTGTAACTGGAAGTCTCCGTGCTGACATGATTGTGTCACATAACACTGGCCGTTGTGGTGAGCCAATGCCATTACTGGCACTTACACCTTTGTATTGTTCATGCAAAACAATTGTTTGGATTGTGATGGGTGCTTGAGGTTAGGGACATAATTTCATCCCCCAGGCTTTCACCTTAACTGTAAGTCCTTTACGCTGAATACACCATAAGTAAGTGCAGTCCTTAGATTATACTCGTCATCAGCACTTAAATTCATAGGCAGACCTTGCAGATCCATTTCTGAAATGTGCTCTTCAGGCTTGTCATCCAGGTGACTGCCCATTTCCATTGATCCCATGTTAATTTCTGCAACTAAGATCTGTTTACTTTTTATTCTTCTGGTTGATTTTGATGAATTGGTAATCCTCCAGAAGGATTAACTTCTAGTTTTAATATTAATATAAATCTATTCAATTTTTTAAGCAGGAAGAGGTGTTACAAAAATTGACATTGTGCAACACTAGGTCACAGGTTTTACTGTTTAATCAGAGATGGAAGTTGAAAGACATCATTCCAAGGATAAAAGCTAATTCCAATATTAATAGTTCTCTTATCAGCTAAAAAGAAGTCATTTTATGCATAATTCTTTTCTTTAGGAGCGCTTACTAATTTTGAATGTCTCCCACTCTAAGGAGTCAGTGGAAGTTATTTTAAGCTGCATTTTGTGGTTACTATAGGTGAGTTGGTAGTAGGTATCTAGTCCTTGGGTGTCATGCTCAGTGTTGCATGACGAGGTCTTTTCAGCACCATGAGAATGGCAAAGTTGTGGTCATTTGGAGCAAATTTTAAAATGTGCGTGAGAGGCTGTTCATAGACGTAAGCACAGATAAAGAGAAGGTTGTGGACTTTGTGTAAATATTCAGATGAGGTTATGCTAACTTATGTTTTTGGAAGATGCTGTGCATTGTTTCCCTGGCAGAAATAGCCCTTCAGGTAAATGGTAAATACAGACTGATGCTGTCAGAAAAAGAGACTGTGTATCACTTAACACCAAAAGTGACACTTCATAAGGACCTTTTTCAATTTATAGTTCAATAAAAAGGGTAATCAGTGTAGGGATATTCTGTCCTTGCCTATAGTTCTGCAGTTCTGACAGGATCACGTTCCTGGTTTTACCTTCATGCTGTCCCAGGCTGAAATACCTCATATTTAACACTGCCTGTCTTAGCAACTGAAGAATAGCAGAAAATTGTATTGTTGTTGAATAATAGGGTTCTTCTGCATTCTTTACTCCTTTACGTCTTAATTTTCACTCTGCTGCTGAGAGTGTAGGAAATGATTTACGCCAATTCAGGAAAAAAAAGTATTACTGTTCCAGTCCTTCAGGGGAGGAAGTTTAGGGGAAAGTCAAGAACTTGCAAATGAAACCATCTAGTAAAGACTAGCTATTTCTGCATATTTTCTGCATATACTGTTTGTATATACTTGTCATTCCCTGCAACTCTCGTGGGTCATATGGGAAAGAATAGTTTTAATGGTTAGACAAGGTTTAGGCAAATCTAGAAAGAAAACTGCTCTGTAGCTAAAACTAATGAGAAAATACTAAACCAGTCATTTTTGTTTAGAAGAACTACTGCATATCCTTGATGACAGAGAAGAAAGTTTTTGTGTATTAAGGCACCGGACAGGCACCCGAGAGATGATTTGAGTAGCTGCACTGCCATAGTACCACTGTAAGCAAGTCACAATTGATTCTAGTTTGTGATACTGGAATTACACTTCCATTTGGTTTATCTGTTCATAAATAATGATGAAAAAAGTCAGGGAAGTTCCTTCTCATTGTGAATTTATAGCATGGCAGGACGCAATTGTGGTGGAGTCCTTTAAAGATTTGAAATAATGATTTCAACAATAATGCTTTTTAATTGAAAGCGTGAGTGTTGTTAATGATGCTTCCACGTTACGCATACACAGAATAAATCACAGGAGTGTATGAACGAAGACTTGGGTTGGTAACTCCAGGACAGGTTTTTGGGCAAAGGGCAGAGCCTGGGTGGTGCTATCATCACAAGTTCTTTGGGGGCAGACTGACTAAGTTACATTTGACTTTGCCTCTGGCTTCCAGTTCCCGAATCTATGTGGCTTTGAACACTTCCTGCCTCTCTTATCATCAATTTATCTTCCTTCGGTTCTCCTTTTGTTCTTCCGTTGTTGTCTTCCATTACTCATTCTTCTGTTTCCAGTGCCTGAGGCTGACATTTTCATACCTTGGTGACTAAAGTTTGGCTCCTAGATCCGTATTTATTCAGTTAATATAGACAGCAGTCCAATTTCAGAGGAGTTAAGTATCCTGGAAAAGATATTTGTTTAAAAGTAGGAACAGAAATTTAGGAGCATACCTTTAGGGATCTTAGACTTAAACATACTTTCCCGTTATTATTTGCTTCAGCTATTGCTAGAGATCTGATATCAAACTAACCTGAAGATTACGTTATCTTGTACATGTTGGGGGGAGAATAAGAATTATGGAAAATGGCCTTTTCCTCAAGTAATATTGGTTACTATATGGGTTTCTGTGCATGCTGTCAGCTGGGATTCCATGAGCTGGCGCTGCCACCTTTGTTGAGCAGCATTTCCTGACGAGTCCTGAGCTGGGAGCTGTTCATCTACTGCCCAGAACAGAGCCAGCTGTGTACCAACATTGCACACGATAGCTTTGCGTTACTGATTGTAGGGTTTATACTTTCTTCTTGCTTCTTAGGTAATAAGTGGAGTTTTGCATACTAGGAGGGGAGAGGGGTTAGGATGTGCGGGAAAAACATTCCCAGAGAGCAGCATCCAGGCTATACAGCTTGTTACAGGATGATGACAGCTTAAAAAAAATAAAATAAAAAAAAATAATCCTTCCATGTACCTTATTGAAGACTGCACTAAAATTATAACTGAGGCTACCATGAATGACAATCATATTACCTCCTTAAACTAAATAACTTGATTGTTGTCTTATAACAGAAAGCAAAGAGAAATGTCCTGAATATAGTGTAGGAAATTGTCTTCACTAAATCTAGCCCAGCATTTATGAGCATTGTATATATTATTTGATTTTGCCAGAATGACATAAATGGGGGAAAAAATTGTTAATGTAAGTTGACTACCAGAGTAAATCACAGCCTAATTATTCTTTTTTTCTGGCTAAAATTAGAATTTGATATACTGGTCAACAGACATTTTCTTTAATTTTTGAGACATAATTTCTAATAGCTAATCCAAATGAATTGGAGAAAGTTGCTGCAGAATTGAAAAAATAAATTATCTGAATATTATGGTGACTTACTGGTAAATCCCCTTAGTTGGAAGCTTTAATTTACCTCATATTTCAGTTTTTTCTCCTCCAGCTGGCTTATGGGTGTATATTAGAGCAAAATAATTGTTATTTTCTTAGTGTCACCAGGGTGCTTGGAGCATGAACCAAAGTGAAGACAGAGCCTGGCCTGTTCTTGTAGGGAAATAAAGGATTAAGGACCACAGAGGAAGGAACATTGGGGCTTGTGGCAGAGGCAGTGTGCCACAGCACTTGGTGTGGCAGGCATTCTCCCCTGGCATTGCTGCCTGCAGCAAAATGCTGGAGGTTGGCACCTTCAGTCAGTTCTGAAGCTGTTTCATGTTGTACTGGAATAAATGGGGCTCCAGCACTGCACGCCCCACCCCCCCCCCCAGCCACTTGTTTCCCTTCTGGACGCAGTGCTATTGTAGAGGAACAAAGCATTTTTGCCCTTGTTTTGGTTAAACAGGTAAATACTGTGTTTAGTGTTGAGGCTACTGGCTTAAACATCTACAAAAACTTCATGAAGCTTTGCACAGCAAAAACATCTTTCCTCCAGGGTCCATTAAAATGCCTTAGGCTCTGGAGTTATGCTTCAGTTTAGTCTGGTGTAATTCCCTATAGCCAACAGAGTTTTACTAGAGATTATTTGAATGTAGTGTTTGTATTTCTGAGGGAAATAAGTGGGCTCAGAACTGCAGAAGGAAAGGGGAGAAGAATGTATCCAAACCCCAGAATATGGAAAATGACAGAGTTCAGCCTCCTGCTAGGGCAGCATGCAGTTTCATCCATTCTGAGTGTAATCCAGTATCTTTAGTTCCTGGTGATGTATATTCTTCTTCCACACATCATTTTGGGCAAGTTATTTGGATGGCAGAGCCCTAAACAGAGTATGCTTCTCTGGAGAACCTTTCTGAAGAAATGCATGTTTTGGGATATTTAACTGGTTTTGATGAACCTGGGAATTGGCAATTATACTTCACAAATACAGTGAAGTCTTGTGAAGCAGCAGTGGATTTAGACCTACACATTGACTTGGTTAAGTCTTGGGTTTATTCCTAGAAGAAACAGCTTTTGATTCTGTAAGTGGAGAGAGGAAAGGGCAAAATAATTTCACTTCTATCATTGTGAGTGTTTTCTTAAGCATCTCTATTCACACTTCTAAGAGTATTTTTGTAAAAACACTTGGCATTCCTTGCTTCTAAATCACAGAGTAACTTTGTGCAAACAATTCAAAAGAAATGGGATTCCAATATTGTCATTATAGCTATTAAAACTGTCTGAATTGTTTTGCTTTGTGATGCTTGCCATAGCAATGGTGGATGTATAATTTGCTGAATATCCATAACAGGATATCTGAATATATTCTTTACAGTGTTACTTCTGCATATACCTAAACACACCAAATCATCACATTAACCCCATTAACCAAGCCAGACCCACATCTGCCATGGAATGACAATGAAGATTTTTTTAAAGAACTTGGTATTTCACCTCCCTCTTAACAAAAAGAACCAAACACCATACATCAGAATAGCAGCAGCTTTTACCAGTATGCTGTTAAAAATTATTCATGACTCAGGCTGCAAAAACTCCTGGCACATCTACTTTCTTGCTGCTTATCAGCTGGAGGTAGCTCTGTGTTTGTGCCCCTAGAAAGGTAAGACCGAGTCAGTTTATCCTGTACCATACATGCACAGAATCTTTGCGGTTCAGTACCTCTGTGCCTTAGTAGTGATTAGACCCATGATTTTTAAACAGTGGGAAGCTGGGAAACTTGAAAGATACCAACAGCACTTCAATTCAAATGGCTTGCTTATTTTATTGCACGAGGAATTAAATGAAAATATTTGGGGCTTTGCTGGCATGTTTGAAGAAAAATCCAGGTTCAAATGGCATCTGTAATACTACATAGATCACATTGCTGTAATAACCTATATGCTACCGGTAAAATAATGTATGATTTCAGGTATATAAGATTTGGTTTATTAGGGTTTTTTTCTCCTGATAGAAAGGCTTATATTGAGGAAGAGAATGAGTTCATTAGCCATGTGTAGCAGAGTTCATACACTACTTCAGTAACCCCTTAAAAATGTCTTATTTGTCCTCATCCACACAAATTCTCATCGTCTTTATGGACCGGGAAGGATCTAGAGAGCCAGACAGTGCTCCTGAAGACACTTCGTCGAGTAGGTTGCATGCTACTCTAGAGCCAAGGTAGGCTGTGTTAGTTCTGGGTGGAGCTATGACCAACCTGTTTAGTGGAAGTTCCTCCTTCCCCAGACTGTAAGGGCTGAGAGAAGGCAGCTGGTGTCCTAAACAACCTTGTCAATCAGACCACATGGACCTCATTACTCTAATGAGCCATAGAAGCATGTAAGGAACTACTTGAGCTTTGGAGAGAAGAAAGAGATGGACACTTTTGTGCACACATGTAGCTGATTGTGCATTTCATTATGCTTCTGGGTGATCTCAAGGTCTAACCCCATGTGGAGTACCTTATGGTTATTTGTTCTCAAGAGTATGTAAGTGAAAAATGCAGCAAGGGCAATGACTGAAATAAATATTTGTGCTCGTCTCCCTGAAAAGAAAGGAAAGAGTATTTGTGGCAACAGTTGCTGTCTACGTACTTTGGAGTGGCCTGGGTTCCTGCTTGCATTTCAGCCACAAGCACTGGTGACTGCAAAACTGAATCTGAATAGCTCTCCTACGTTACTGTGTTTGGTAGCAGAGTGAGAATCTTTTTAACTTGGAGGAGATGCGTTAGCTCCACTATTTCTCTCCTCTCCTTTTCGTTACGTAGTCTTGCCTGAATATCCAAGTGGAAGCTCAAGCCCCTTCTGAATGCCAGCCTGACGTTAATCTTGGGCAGGAGACTGACATGCCAGGAGATAAGCTGGTTCAGAGGAGACAGGCGGTGGGTAGGATTGGCACTCTGCAGGCACTGCAGGCTATGCTGCTTGGCTAATCCAGTTGCCCGTTTCTTGTTGAAGAAGAGATAGCGAGGTAGGTCTGTCCGTAGGGGGTAGACACAGGCACCTGCCACTCTGTGGAGTGCTGGGGATGAGTTCGACATGGGCTCGCGCTCTGCGTCTTAGTAGGATGTCGTCTAAACATCTGATACTTGCATCAGGAAATTGACTTCCATCTCTTAAGTGCAGAGGGATACCTATTTTAACCTAGTGTTTTGCTTTTGCCATAATGCAAACTGTGAGGAGCACCAACTGTATGGCTACCTTGTGCCTCTGCTAAGTGTACAGATCATCTCGGAAGAATATCCAAGGAGAGACACAAATTCCCTACAGCTCTGTAAGAAAAAAGATAGCGCTTTGCCAGCATGGCAACTAGAAAAGTTTCCAGCGTTATCTTGAACAGCTGAAGGAAACAATTAGCTGGTCCTGTAGCTGCACTCATATTTGTGTGTATTTATGGGACTAGAGTATACTAGATTAGCTTTATGACCATTGGGAGTGAGCCTGTCATTCTAGAGCCTCTCCATCAATGTGCCTTTCACGCTCCATGAGATTAGCAGCCGCTGAAAATAGGGAAAAGGAATTTTCCTTTCTTCTAGGAAGAAGACCCATCACACCATACTCCTCTTTTGTCTTGGCTCAGAAATGGCTTCGCTCCTTAGCAAAACTGGAGAGCCAACAGGTCTTTTTAAAGAAGTTCTACTCTCATGAGGATCTAAGGGAAAATATCCTTTTTGCGTGTTTAGTCACGCACATCAAAGGAAACAACCGTTTCAGTCTTCATTTGCATTGTGCAGGCATTAGATGTGGTCCAGTTACACAGAGCTCTGCTTGAGAAGGCAGAAGTGCCAGTACTCGTCAAGCTTTGACGGAGATGGGGAGAAAACTCGGCCAGGCAAAGAATATATTGGTCTTCCAGGGCACTTTCCGTTTTTAAAAGGACAGAGCATTGGTTTTGCAGGAGACTCTTAACAGCAAAAGGTCCTTGACATCCCGATCCTAAAGCGGTGTGTGGTGGGCCATGTGGTATATGCTGTAAGGGATCTGTACAACTGCAAACCGTCGCCCTTTTTCTCCTAGAATGTGTGCGTGCTCATCACAAACTCATTCCTGTATGATCTGCAGGGCTCCCTCAGACTTTTTACATCTCATTGGCAACGGTAACCAGGTTCTCTTTGGAGATCACAAATCCCCACCTCATCGGCTGTGTACCGTGCTGAGAATGGCTTTTTATCCCCAAGCATCATGCTGTCCACCCCAAAATACTCTGGTTGTGGAAGAGCACCTCAGAACTCTGACTTTTCAGTGGTATTGAAAAAATGGGGGAAATAACCTTTGCAGCCCTGTTGCTCCTGTTTAGGTCAGTTAAACAGCATGGCACTTTGTCTGTAATTTTAAAAAGGGGGGTAGAGCATCGGGTTGTGTCCCCTCCCCTCCCATCACAGACGGGCAGACCATCTGACCAGAACACGCGGGGAAATGCCGGTTCAGCACTAACGCAATCGAAAGACTGTAAAAAAGACTGCATTTCTAAATGACCCCTTTTCTAAAAACCAATTCTTGAAGATCTCTCAGCCTGAGGTTTTGTTTGGTCACTTAAGAAGAAAGCGCAGCTCCCAAGTTTCAGGTCAAACGCGGTGTCTCTTAAAACCTTTGACGCGTAACCGTGCGCAAGACCACCCGTGACTGAAGGAGCCGCGAGCGACTGCGGAGCCCTGGAGGTGACGCGCAGCGCCGGGCTGACCGCGGGCACGGGCGCAGGCCCTCTCTGCTTCTCCGGCTGTGCCGCCCCTCGCCCGGCTGTGGCAGAGGGCGGGTGCGGCGGGCCCGTGCTCACGCTGACGCCGTCGGTGTTACCGCGGTCCCGGCGGGCTGCGGGGGAGCCTAGGAACGGCGGAACTTTGTATTAACGGCCGATGACAAGCCCGCGGGCTGCGGGCCGGTGCAGCGGGAGACCGCCCGCCCCGTTAGAGCGCCGGGCTGACTGAACCGGCTCGGCCGCTCGCTGCCGGGGGAGCGTAACGCGGCTCTCGCTCCGCTCTGGAAGCGGGCGGCCTGGCGTTACAGGTGCCGCTGCCTCGCCCGCGCGGCCGTTCGCCCCGGCTACCAGGCGGGCGAGGCCGGGCTGGGCCGTGAGGAGGGCGGGAAAGGCCGAATCGCGCAGGGCCGCGGGGCGGCCCCCGCCGGGCGGGCGGGGCGGGCGCGGGGATTGGCGGCCGGGCCGCCCGCCGCGCCAATCGGCGGCTTTGTTTAGGGTTACAGGGCGCGGAGGGGGCGTGCGCCCGCCGGGGCCTCCCGCAGCCAATGGACAGGCCTGGGGGCGGTGGCGCCGGCGGCCGCCCGGCTCGCCCGTGCCATTGGCCACGCGCGCGGTCACTCTGGCGGAGGGCGCTCCTCGTTGGCTGCTGGCGGCGCCGTGCGTCAATCCTCGCGTCCCGCTTCCTCCGCGGCGCGGTTGGCTCTGGCGGCCGTCAGTCGCGCGGCGCCACTTCCTGAGTGGCCGCTGCGGCCGTCAGTAAAGTGTCCCGTCCCGCCCTCCTCCTCTTCCCGGCGCCGCCGTTGAGTGGCTGCGGCGCGTGTCACTGAAGCGCTGCCGCGCTCCGATTGGCGGTATGTACTGTCCATCGCGCCCATCCCCTCCGGGCGCCCGCCCTCTGCCCGTCGCGATTGGCCGCCGCGGGTGTCAGTGCGGCGGCTCCCCCAATGGGCGGCGCGGGGTGTGCGCCGTGCGCGCGGGGTGGCCGGCCCGGCGGCGGCGGCGGCGGCAGCGGGAGGAGGCGGCGCGCGCCTGGGTCCCGGTCGCGAGGAGGCGGAGGAGGATGTGGCGCGCGGAGGGGAAATGGCTGCCGAAAACAAGCCGGAAGGTGAGAGCGCGGCCGGGCCGACTCCCGCTCCGTGCTGGGCTGGGCCTGCCCGCCGCCACCGCCGCCGCGGGGCTGTCGGCGCGCCGGGCCTCCCGCGCCGCCCCCCGCCCCTGCCCCCGCCGCGGGGCGGCGGCGGCGGAGGCCGGGCCGGGCCGCGCGGCGCGAAGTTTGGCGGCGGCGGGCGCCCCCGCGGGGCCGGGCCGGGGCGGCAGGCAGGCCATGTGCGGCGGGCAGGCCGCGTGGCGCCGGGGCCGCGGCGGCCGGGCCGGGCCGGGCCGGGCCGAGCCGGGGCACGGGCACGCCTCCCGCCGCCCGCCGGCACGTGCCCGCCCGCCGCCAACATGGAGGCTGCGGCGGCACGGTCGGCGCGGGGCGGCGCAGGGCGCGGCGCGGGGCTCCGGGCCGCCGCTCGCCGCTGACGGCCTGGGCCCACCGCCTCCCGGGGGTCACGCTGCGCCGGGCCGGGCCTGGCCGCGCCGCCCCCGCTGCCCCCCCCCCCCCCCCCCCCCGCTGCCCCCCGCCTCCCCCCCGGGCGGCGGCGGCGCACGTGCCTCGCGGGCGCGCGCCCGTCACGAGCGGGGCGGCTTCGTCCGCGGCCCCGCCGCACCGGGGCCTCCGCGCCGCCGGGCAGCGGGCGGGCCGCGGGTGGGCGCTGCTGGCGCGGGCGGAGCGGCGCCGCCCGGCGAGCGGCGGGCCCGGAGGTGAGCGAGGGGAGGGCCCGGCCCGCCGCGCCTGCCCCCGCCGGTGGTGCGGCCGCGGCGGGGGGGCAGGCGGGGCGCCCAACTCCGGCCGAAAGTTACCGGCGCGGCGGGGAGCCGGGGCGCGGCGTGTCCGCAAGGGGGTAGCGCTGCTCCGCCCGTGCGCGGCCCCGCGGCGGCCGCCTCCCCCCCCGCGGCGGGGCCGTCCGGCGGGAGCACGGCGCCGAGCCCGGGCAGGGGAGCGGGGCTGGCGGGGGGCGGGGGCCGCGCAGGCGGTTTCGTGGCTGCCGTTCGCGTCGTATTTGGTATTTTTTGTTTTTTAACGGAAGTTTGTCCAAGCAGGCTGGTGGGAAGCGCTCGCGGTGACTCCTGACCCCGCCGTCGTCTGCTGCGCCGGCTCCGGACGCCCTCCGGCTCTCACGGACGGGGGCATCGCGCGCCGGGACAGTTGTCGCCCCGACTTTTATTTTAATCTTGTGGGGATGCAGGGGGCTGTGGCGGCCGCGGCCCCTCGGCCGTGCCCTCGCTTGGCGTAGCGTTGCGCAACGCAAACGGTACCCGGTGTCAGGGCTTCCATTTTATAGGGGCAGGAGGAGAGGGAGGTGGGTGGTTTGTATCCCACAACCGACTGGTTGCGTAACTAAAATTGGGTAAATTTACTAATACCTCGTGAGTTTATCTGGTTGTAGTTGGGCACCTCAAATGACTGTATGTAATCTGGCTAATACGGATTTTGTCCGTATCTGCTGCAGCAAACGTACTTCCTCACTTTTAACCCGTTTGCGCTCTTTATCTGGAAACTCCTTCTTAGGATACAGGGGTTGTTACCCCACCTCTTCATCTAGATTTTTGCTCAAAGTGCTTTGGGAGTATCTTTTTTCGGTTGTTTCCTGCAATTTAGCAGCCATGGAGCTTCTGTAGGCATGGCCACCTTTGGTTTGTGTTTTGCCTGCGCCTTGTCCAGCATGGTGAAGGCTGAGTGCTCTACAAAAATGTAAATTTTAAGTAGTAGTAGTGATTATGAGTGTTGTCAGCTTCATCTTTTATTAATCTCTTTGATGCTCCCAAATTCATTAGTTCCATCTTTCCTGTGGTCTGGAAAATGCCGGGCTTCATTCTTTTCTCATTTGAGTTGAAGTAAATGATTAACTCCACTGAAGTAGTAAAATGCCAAGTGGTTAACAGGGGTGTAAGTGAGAAGAGAATTAGCGTCTGTCTGGACTTCATAGCTCAAATTGTGACGTTTCGGTTCTTTAGCAGATGAAAGTATTGTCACCAAAGCACACTCGGGCTTGAGTCTCTTTTCGGGCTTCCTGTGCCAACATACGATGATGTTTTTTCTACGTAAAGCACAGGTTTCGGTATACTCGTTCCTGTGAGGCCAGAGCTTTACAGAGCCATGCAGATCAGCGCTCCTTGGCTTGAAAGGTAATTTGGCCTTTACGCTTGTTATTTAATGCAACTTCTATCATGTTTCATATTGGTAACTAATTTTTGTGGGCTGTTGAAGTGTGTTCTTGCTGAGGAGATGGGTCCGCAGCAGCGTTTGCTCTTGTATTGTGCATGAGCTGCTGGAAGAATGACTTTTGTGCCCAGCATTTAAATGCGCCCATCTGACGTTGTAACTGAGCGTTTCACTTGGTTGGTCAGTAGCTGGTTCTCTGCTTTGTACCTGTGTAGAGCACAGGCAGCGTCGCCGAGGTGGGAGCGGAGAATCTTCAGCGGCTCGGCTCAGCACCGGTGCCTGTCTTGTTCTCGTAGTAAGCACACAGAGCCGGTCCCTGTGCTGACCTAGTTCTGTGGTGTATTTTCAAAGAGGCGAGATATATAAACCATTCATTTCTTAAACTTAAATTCCGCCTGTCAGAAACTTAAACGGGAATTGTTTTAAAGTGTGATTCAAGACAAGTGTTTCACCAGTAGTACAGGTGCTGGAGGAGAGAACACAAGCCACTTCAGGTGTTTGTTACTTTAATATTTAAAAAACAAATGTAAATGGCAGCTACCAGGTTAGTTGCATGGAGAAGCACTGTGCTTTTATTGGGGAGCAATCTGCTCCATCCACCCGAAGTGGTACGGTAGAAATGAGCCTTGTGAATAGCAATGAACAGCTCTGCAGACCTGCCCGGTTTTGGAGTTACCCTGTCAAGCTTTGGTCGGGGCTTCTTGTGCCCAGCTAGCAGCAGAAAAACCTCAGCGGTAGGTGAAGGTTTGAAATGAGGCTGGCGTCTCTGTTCCCTGGCTGCAGGAGAGAATTCCATGTCTTGGAAAACTTGGATGAGTTTCCTGTTTCCTGGTTTCCTTAGGCAGGATGAAGTTGGGCTCGATGACCGAGCAGCTCTTACCATCCTTGCAGCAGAGGGTTTCTGGCTTTTGTAGTTCCTGCCTCATTTTGTGTGTCTGAACTGGAATGGGAGGACTGACCATTGGAGGTGCCATCTTGGCAGTTGTAATGCGCTCTGAACTCGATTGGGGTGGCGGGGTCTTCTTTAAATTAAAAAAAGAAAGTTTTTTAAGAAGTTCAAAATAGAAAGAATGTGCCTAGAGAACCTTTCTTTGCATTTCTGTGTGTTCTCATGGACAGGTATCTGAAAACCGATAGCTTTAAAGCAGAGTAGTGCTCATGTATTTAAATTGTGTATTTAAATTGTGTGGCTGACGCAGGAGCTGGGCACTTTATTTGTCATGCCCACTAAGTTCGGTTATATGCAGTCGTTGAGTTTTACGTCTGTTAATTCAGGCAGGGTCAATAGGTGGGAAAGGCAGGAGGTGGAATTTCTCCCTGTAACTCCCACATGAGCTGAGGACGGTGGCAGGGATTTTGGCAGCTTTTCTAGGTTTGTTGTGGATACTGAGCGAGAAGGAAGTTGGAGCTTCAAATACTATTGAATGCTGAGAGACTGTTTGGGCAACATACCTTTGGAAACAAAATATTCTTGATTTGGTTGTTAAACAGCAAATATTTACGTCCCTCTGCAGAAGCATTGAGTAATGTTCTATTATTTAAACAAGCCTGAGCTTATTGTGAGCGGGATGGATTGGATTTTGTGCCATGCTCTCTGTACTGCTGTCCTTCCTGGCAAAACTGGACAGTCACGGTGAAGAGGCAGGGTTTGACACTCGGCTCAGTCCGTTCATTGTCCCAGCATTTTTGCTGAATTTCAGCAGTTGGGTTTTTACCAAAATTTCTGTTGTCAGAGATGGAAGTGAACTGCCTTCTAGTGAAGTTTCTAGACCCACTCAGAGGGCTGTAAGCCAGCAGGACAGTTTCAGAGAGTGGACTCGATTTGCTTTTTCCAAGCAGCAGGAGGTATATGTGTGTGCGAGGTCAATTTTTTCAAGTACTTCTGGTATTACAACTGTTTTAAGTGCAAGATTCCTGATATAAGGAATGGGGCTTGTTTAAAGCTCTAGTTTTTAAATCCAACTCCACATCTCTTCTTGTTAATGATTTTCCCAAACACTTTGGCGCAAAGGTTTTTGGTTTATTTGTGTGGGTTTTTAAAGCTACTTCTGTGTAGGAGGGTTTCCTACAGATGTTGTAACTCAGATTTCATTTCCTGTATCGGGAAACAGTGAAAGGATTATGTAAAAGTAAGGTTAAAGCAAATGTTTTTAGAATTGAATCTTTCAAGGCTTGGTGCTAACTTTACATTACTAATACTTTTAAATGGTTCTTCTCAAACACGCAGTCTTTTAAAGACCTGCATACAAAGGTATATGTTATCGGAGGAAGGGGGGGAAGTAGCTATCCCACCTCTCTGTCCAGGCAGCCTTCAGAAAGAGGGAGCTGGAGTGTGAACTTCCTTTTTTTAGTGTCCCTTCTGTCACTGCTTCAATAAACCAAATATATCTGCGGGGGGGGGGGGCGGGGAACACTGGACACAAACCCAAACCTTTCCGTGGAGTGAAATGAGGCTGGTAGAGTGTGTTGTGGAATACAGTACCGGTTAATTAAAATGCAGGGCTTCCAGCAGCTTCTTGCATCTTCAGCGTTGCCTGGCTTCCCCTTCCACACCTTGCTGAGTCTTTTCTTCGTAGTTTTTTCTCTCACTTCATGTCCTGTTTTTACCTTCCGTGGCTTCCTGCGCCCCTTCAGCCCTGTGTTGTGTTTACCCTGTTTTAAACCTTGCGGGTTTTGAAAGGCAGGTATGCCTGTGGGTGCTGGTGTCTGTCTTAACCCCAGTTTTTTGGAGTGCAGCACCTGCCCTGTTCTTGGGGCGATGCTGAAGGTGCAGCTTCATACTGAGGAACAGTGACGGCACTGGGTGAGCAAGAGCAAGCTCCCGTTATCACTGGGAGTGGAGAGCTCAGTGTCCTCCTGCTCTTGTCCCAGCTTCAGTTCAAGGGTTTTTGTGGGTTTTTTCCCTGCCAGCTGTCCAGGTAGGTTTCCAAACTCAAACTGTTCATAGTGTGTTTAAAAAAAAAAAAAAAAAAAAGTCCATGGCTGGTGCCTGCCCATCTGCCCATGTATAGGCTCAGGGTAAGCAATTTCACTAGCCTTAGCCAATACTTTGGGACTTCTGGAAAATTTGTTGTAGTGTTCAGAGCGCTTGTAGTATTGAAAACTGTATAAATGGATGGTTTATTTTTGCTAGGCTTGGCTAATAATATCCGTCTCTCTTTAGTTTCATTGCAGTTGAATTTGATGATGCAATTTTAGTGAAAACCAAGGGATGAAGCAATTGATGACAGATCTAAACCAAATGCATTATTGGTGGCAGTGAGCAACGGTCTTACCGTTCTGTTGCACTTGTCATATTTAAAAGCAACATGGTGAAAGTCATGCTTGAACACACGAGCTGCGGGAAAAGTTGAAGCAACTGCACTGTTTCAGCGCTCCTAAGGATTGCTTTTGAAATAGTTACTTTTGTGTGCCTTCTGAATTTAACCAAATTCTCCTGGCTTGTATGGTTTAGCAGGGTGCTTTAAACCGCCTGCTAAGGTGGGAGAAGAAAAGAGGAGCCTGTGAAATAGAGTAGCCAGTTTTGTTGGTGGGGGGAAGTAGACTCCTAAGTGCTGAGCACAGTGATAAATGTACAGCATAAGAAATAAATAGCTAATTGTGTAAACCAGA
This sequence comes from Gavia stellata, assembly GCF_030936135.1. Classification (NCBI taxonomy): domain Eukaryota; kingdom Metazoa; phylum Chordata; class Aves; order Gaviiformes; family Gaviidae; genus Gavia; species Gavia stellata. The sequence continues at coordinate 9,322,715 of NC_082620.1, forward strand.
CCTTCTCAACCAGCGCGTGGGCTTTCATTAAGAAGAATTGTGCTATCAACTCTTCCCCAAAACACACCATTCGCAGTTTTACATAACTGTGTTTAAATTGCATGCAGTTATAAAATGTCAAGAAACTTTCTTCTATGTGAAAAAGATAAAATAACTTACAAGTAGCACATTATTGGTGGGGAGAACCAGGACGATAATACACAGCAGCAGAGTTTTAGCTATATTTGTATTTCTTACAATTTTAGAACAGTTTGTAGAGCTTGCCATAGCAACAAAATATTTATCAAAAATTTTCCAAGAAATTAGGCTAGATTCAATAACTTACTAGAGGAAAACTATTTCGTTGCTCATCCTTAATACTACTGCCATTTCTATGATTTCTTCCTCATTCCTCCCCTTTTCCCCCAGGCAGCAGTCACACCTGCACGCCTGCTGGTTTGTGTGTCATCTTCTTCTGTTCCTATTTCACGTTTTTTACCTTTGCCCGAACTGTTTATGCTTTCCTTGCATCCTCCCCTCAGCCCCTGGGCTGCTTCTGGGTCTGCCCACATCCTTTGCAGTGAAGGATCAGGAATGCCGTTGCTCAGCCAGCATCTGAGCTGAGTGCTGGCATCCAGTGGAACCTTGCTGGGAGAGCATTGCTGGAGAGCTGGACCAGGTTATCTTATCTTAGCCACTCTCTATTGATATTTAGAAATCTGCTTTTGTTGCCAAGAGATTTACAACTGTAATCGTCCAAATATTTCTAGAAAACAGACCAAAAGCTGTTGGTTTTGCTTATATTGCTACTTGTTTACTGATTGAAAATGCCAGGAACAAAGTTTAACTATGAGAAATAGCATGCCAGTCCTTCAGATGTTTGGATCAGGGATAATTCTTTGCATTTAATTCTGCCAGATTGAATTTATCGGTTTTGTCTGTGTCCAGAGGTCAGCAAGCAAAAGAATGTAGGACTTCAAGGGGACTTCATACCCCCACCCACAGCCCAAGACCGAGCAGAGCCAAATCAATACATGGGAAATACAAACATGTAAAAAAAAGCAATTTCTTTTGACTAAATCTAGATATCTTGACTTTCATTTTTGCTTCTGTCTTCGTATATCATCATTAGAAAAGTGAGTTATCAGAAGAGTAGCTTTTTGTAAAGGGGAAGAACTGCAGCAAAGCCAATAGGGTCGAGAACCACAACTCCAAAGGAAGGACAACGGAGTTGGTGCCTTTGCTTTGGGTATTGACACGGTCGCTACTGAGCTCTCTTACACAAGGCACACGTTCGTTATTTTCCTTGTGAGGAGGGCTGGTGCATGGGTTAATACTGCCATTACGCCAAAGACTGGATGACTTCAGGTAGCTTTCACTTACTGTGTTCGTACCGGTGCCACTTCTGAACTGTACTTACTCGGTTCTGCTGCTTAAGCAGCAGTGCGGTGCGTGGCATCATGGTTAACTTCACGCCCTCCCGTTCCATTTAAGTAGCTAGTAATTACATTGTGATTTTAGCTGTTTGTTTTATACCAAAGTGCCTATTTGTAATGTTTAAACACCTTTTACCTCTCTTGTGAGGTAGTTACGATGGCCAACCCTAAGTTATTATTTCCTAATAATGGGTTTATGAAACTTGTGTTTGTGGTTTTATAGGCATATTCTTTGTATTTATTTCCAGTATAGAACTGTCTGCAAATCAGCTGTTGATCAACACCCGTGCAGCCATTTCTGTATTCTCCAATTATATGTTATATTGATAAAGTGCGGTAGTTAAATGGTCTGCAGATCTAAATTCACCTCCTGGATCACAGAAGATTTAAGAACCAGTTAAAGGGGGGGAAAAAAGGTGTGGGGGAAGGTGATTGTTTGGAGAGCAGGGGTAGAGCATAGACTCACTGTGTGATTTGCTGTTGTGCGCTTTAAAGTTTTATGGCCCATGTTGCATCCCTTGGGAGGATAAAGTGCAAGGAGCATGAAGAAACCCATAAAATTACGAAGGGTTTATGTGGTATAATTAATACGGAACTTTCCATGAACTTTATAATAGTTGTGCTTTCTTAATTTTTTAAGTTTCTGGTTTCCTGATAAGTAATCTTGAAGATTGCTAATGGAACTTAAATTTTGGATTTTCATACTGAATTATAACAAGATACATTGTAGGCTGCTATATTTTAGTATGTAGCTTCCTTATTGTAGTTTTCAGAATTGGCTGTGCATGCCTTGGGAAGCATTTTTGAGCTGAGGCCAGCTTTGCACTAAAAAACCCCCATGTCGATACAGCTTTACTGGCAAATCCTCCTTGTGCAAGTGCAGCTTTGCTTGCAAAAGCACTTTTTATTGACACTGGATGGGTTTGCAGATCACAATGTCATAAGTCGCACCCATAGCAAAAATAATACGAGGAAGAAAGTTCAAGTACAAATCTGGCCTGGATTTGCACAGTAAAATCAAATAAGCATTGTGAAATTGCAGCTCCTTTTTTTAACTACAGAGGAAATTTTAGTTCTAAGTAAATGTAAAATATTCCCTCTGGAATGTGCTGGTTGCTCTGTAAGTTGGGGGTGGATGCTGAGCAGTGTTGATTCTTGCTCCTCTGACTATATCAGAATACTCTATGGTAGGTGAATGGGTACGTCAGGTTGACTAGAAATGACAGATTTGATTCAAACCAAAGAACAACCACTTTTTTTTTTTCCACCTCCCTAAAGATTTAAGTGTTTTAGTTGGAAGGATTGTGATTATTTGTGAGGACCACGAGTAGCAAAGCGATAGTTCATTTGGAGGAATGTGAACTCTTGGTAGCCAGTCTGTAGTGGGGATGACAGATCCTGTGTGGTGTTTGTGGATCTGCTGATGGCAAATGCTTTAGGAAGGAAGCTGAATCACGGGGTGGAGGTCCAGGTGTGACCGAGGTCTGCCAGCACCGTTTGTGCAGGTGGGAGAGCAATCCTCCTCTTCTGTGCCCGGCTACCCCCTTTTATCTGCATATACTCTCTTCCATTTGGGAATGCATCGTGAATGATTCCAGCGGGCAGAGAAGCAAGTTTTAAAGCAAGCGTGTGTGCATCGTTTGGGGCGAGGAACTTTCTTGTTCTTCATAGCTGGTTGGCCAACTTTGTCCTTTCCCAAGGTCAAATCTGTTTTTAGAGGTCATTGAATTTAGGATTCACTTCCCATAACATGATTATTGTGTGTCATTCTGACCACGGGGCTAGAGGATTCTTTAACCAAAAGCCTGTCAGATCGAGGCAGGTGGCAGTTGTTGTTTTCCAGGTTGGGGATTTTTTGGAATGAAGAAATGTCATCGCTAAATGTGGAAAAGGGAAGCATACGTGAGATGCAGTCACGTTACAGGATGATGAAAATTACCTCCCATTGCTATAATAACACAAAGGTATGAGGTGCTTAACAACAGGAGTTGGAAGGCTTGGAGTCAGCAAGTTCGGATAACTTCTACCAAAACATTTTTAAGGGATCTATTATCCATAGGCACTTTCTGGATTAATAATACCGATAATTGATGACAGTGAAAGAAAGTTAATAAAATGAGCTGAATAATTAGAGGTCTGCCAGCCCTGCAAAATGATGGAATGAATGATAGAGGACTTGACTGATACGGAGGTAAGGGGAAGTAATACAATTAATGTCAATTAAAATGTGCCCATGGAAAATAAGCTGATGAGATGTAACTGGGGATGTAGTTTGGCTGATAAAAGCAATAATGTGTGCTGTAAAATACTTTGCCGCCTTAATGAATTGAATGTAGTGCAATGCAATATTTTGAATGAGAAATGAAAACGGTATAAAATTAATGTAGGGAATGTTAAGTAGCTACTTGCTAAATCAGATGGCGGGTCTGAAAATACAGGTGGGAATGGCTGGGGGTCGCTGTGGGGCCCTGCCCGGCTCCATTCTTTGCCCCAAGCAAGTCGGTGTCTTTGTGAATAACCCCAAGTGTTAAAGACCTGTGTGTTTTTGAAGCTTTGAGCGGCCAGGGGTGGTGGGAAGTAACAAAGGCGACAGTCACACGTGCAGAACATTGACTGGGAGAAAGGTGTGGCCAAAAAGCCCTGTAGAGTAACAGTCTGAGATACTCAATGTCAAGCTAGAAATCCTGGAATGGTATACAAAAAAATAATTGAGAGAACCTTCTTCCCAGTTTATCAGTTCGGCAAAGACCAATACTGCCCAACTGCTTGTTTGCCCAAGAAGAAGTACGAAACTGGTAACCCTGTTGATTTAGTCTAACGCAGTCGTACAGTGAAGTTGCCAGTAAGTCGGGGAGCGCACAGGACTCATAAATTACAGAGCAGCTCACGTTTATCATACACATCACTGCTTATCTTGTAAACTCATCTGCTGTGCTTGCACGAGTAGTTGATTTAACAGCATGTATATTGTTGAACTTGACATATCCAAGAGTATAATCAAGCTTTAAAAATACTAGGGATGCCTAGCTGCTGGTTTGCGCTCTTTGCCCGCTTTCTAAAATGATTATGGGACGGGTTCTCTCTGGTTTGCTGCAGGTCACAGGAAATTTCTGTATCGTACATAATTACAGAGGAGTTTTAGCATGATGCTGGCATCTGTTTAATGTCATAAAATGATTAGATGTGTGAAAGGAAAAAGTTAATATCCTTTTTCTGTACACTTCCAAATGGGAAATGACTGTAAATTAATTTTGTAGGGTAAATGCCAGTGAATAAGTGTACTTTTTGTATACCACCGCCTAGTATCTGTCATGCAAAGCATGAGAATAGTGGAAGAAGGCAGAGATGGGGGGGGTTAGGAGGAGAACTAGTAAAACTCCTGTGCTGTAGCTGGGATGCCTTATCCTGCTGCTCCGGTTCCCTTTTCTGTGGGGACTGATTTGGTCTACAAACACGCATGGTTCATGGATGCTTTAGGTGGTGTTGGAGGTGTGATAGAGAGATACAATCAAGTTAATGCTTCTGGGACTCTGCATGCTGTTGTTGGGCTTTTGGATCTCCTTTTTGTTGTGTTTTTTTTTTTTTTAAGGGGGATCAATCCACCTTCTACATCTTCAGCAAGGAAAAAGAATAGTTTTGTTTTCTTCAGTATTTCTGCTTTTGAGACCCCCAGGTATAGTGAGGTATGAAGATTTCCATCCCTCTACCTCACTGTAATGTTGAGGGAACTACATTCACTCTCTGAGCTGTCTGTGGAAAGAAAAGTAACCTGTTTTTAATCAGGTAGAGCGCATTTTAGTTTTAAATGAACTAATAGACCTTGAGTTGCATTCCTGCTGCAGCTTGACAAAATTATAGCAGGTAGTGGGGCTCTGTGCTTATTTACTTGCAAATCCTGTCAAGTGTGAAATTCATTTACGACTTTCCTGGCAGGTCATACTGCTGTGGTCACAGCTTCTATAACGTTTTGTCGCTATTGCTTGTAAAATTTGTCACTGAGGGAAATAATAAGCTAAAATAGGCACAGGTAAGCATGCACGGAGGCTTCTCGTGCACAAATCCATCAAAGCTCTTCTCAAACTTTGCAACCACAAGGAGTTAAACTGTTTCTATTTCTGAAATAAAGGTGGAATTTCAACAGAAAGCTGTCGTTGTCTTTGCAATGACAAATTGCCTGCTCTTTGACAAGTGAACTGGTGGGTTTCCAAGTCTTGTTGTAGCTGGGGTCTCCTAGTGGAAACCACCCATTCTGCTGTATATACATCACATGTCTCCTCTTCTTTCTAGATGATCATGGGAACAGCAATGGCAGTCATGTAAAAATCTTTTTACCGAAGAAGCTGCTTGAATGTCTACCAAAATGTTCAAGTTTACCGAAGGAGAGGCACCGCTGGAACACTAATGAGGTAGTTAAATCTCTTATTTATTCTTAAATGTATCAGATTACGTAATGCTTATGGTTTATTTTTTGAGAGCATGCCATGTAAGCTACAGAATATAAATTCCCTGGCTCTGGAACCTGTTGTTTAAATAATAAAGTCCTATTCCATGTTGAAAGTGAGCTTTAAACTGGACTTGAAGGCAAATGTGGAAGCTGACTACTAGTATAGTAGGAGTCTATTGCTTGTGTGTGTGTGTCACTTGTCTCAAAGAGTCAAATCTTGTATAATCTTATTGACGTGTTTCAAAATTGCTTAAAATTAGGTGTTTTGGTACCATGTTAAACAGAATGTTACCTTACTTGTGTAAAGACTTCAGAACAAATAACCAGTGCATGTTCCTTCCTGCCAAACAGGGTCCTGACAAACAACTAGCTTACTCCTGTCTGAGAAATCCTATTAAGAAAAGGGGACACAAAGACTTGGGCATTTTATACGGGAATCCAGTTACTCTGCATGTGCTAGTTTGCATATCTCCTGTTAACACATCATGGTTGGGTTCATTGAAATGAAACAGAAGTATTTAAAATTCAGGTGTCTGGTGGGCCAAGGTAAAGTTGAAGGACAATCCAATTTGGTCTACAATCCTTTGCCTTTATTCCTTCTGGGCAGCAAGGCTGGAAGTTACACAGCAATACCCACAGTATAGTTTTAGTTTTTGGTAGCGCTGGCTTACAATACCTTTGCCATATTTGTGGGTATTATTTAATAATAGCAGTAATCAACTTTGAGAAACTACTGTAAAACTCCAGTTAGTACCTGCCTGTTGCAAGCTAACTGTTCTTGTCCCTCTCATCAATCATTTGTAACATCTAAACGTGTTAACAAAAACTGTACTCGCGAGTTTAACGACTGCAAGTGGTAAGCTGAGCGCAGAATCAAATATAGATCAGTTCGTGTGTGTATTTTTCAAAGTTGGAGTCCTTCACCCCCCCTCCTTCTTTTGTCTGAAAGTTAAAAGTCAAGTGTGTATTTTTGGCATACTAAGTGCTGTGACAGAATTAATTGGGTCTTTTGGGGAGTTGGTGGCATTGGCTCTTTTGTGTAGATGTTTTTGTCTTGGGTCATTTGAATTGAAATGTAAATTGTAGAAAATGTGAGTTGCAATTTATTCTGTGATAGCGTTTATACTAATGGGAATGGGGCATGGAGTAATAGCAATTCCAGTGGCTCTAAAAGATGATGTTTGGACAAAGACACTTCGGAAAGAAAGTGCTCTGCGCAGGTTTGTGGCAGAATGATGCTCCTTCTTGGAGCTGGAAACAGCTTGTTGGTTTTTAGTCACTTTTCTCTAGTGTTTCTGTTGTCCCTAGTTTAGAGCCATGTGTGTACATTTACACACGCAGGCTTTCAGCTTTTCTTTTTGAACAATGTCTGGTGTGTGTAGCCTCCCAGGGTACAGAATGTGGCAAGTGAAGTTAATCAGATAGCTGAAAATCTTTATTATTCATAAGCGTGATGCAAACAGGAAACCGTAGGTGCTTGCAAGGTGTATTAGGCTAGAAGAAAAATTTGGGAGCGTAGCGTTCCTTCTGAAGGATGTGTCAGCATTCTGGAGAGGCGGAAAGTGAATGGTTTTGATACTGGTGCTTCTCAGTATATTGCTGGTGTAGGTTTGTCTCATAACTTAATTCTAGATGGATTGTTTGCTAATAATCACAAATCATCATCTGGTTGTTAAAAAACCAAAACCAGTCCACCTCTGTCTTTTTGGATGTCAAGTTTGTCACATTCATTCGTATCTCTCTTTCCTCTGAAACCTGTCACTGTGGCCGCCACGCGGCAGAGACAAGGAGCTGGTTCTGTATGTGGGTTACTATGGGTGCCGGTTCTGTCAGCGTACGTGGTGTGTTGGTTAAAGTTTCCCCATTGCGTTATTTAAAAGGAAGAGCTTTCCTTGTGGCCAGAGATTTTGGGCCTCGTTAGCTCAGAGAGGAGGAAAAAAAAAAAAAAAGAAGGCAGAATCTTATGCCTAGGTGAAGTCTTGGAAAATTTCAGTTAATTATGGGGGAGGAGGGAGCTTAGCTTACAGATTTTATTTCCCTCCTCACCCCCAGCCTGGAAGTTTAATTCTGTTCAGTGTTATAAAACTTGAATTTTTCTTAGGGTATAATTGAATAATAATGTTGGACTACATTTCAGAGTAATTCCTAAGGGAATATATTTTTTCATCTGAGTACACAGGTGTTCTGTCTATGCTGGTGAAAACATGAGTTGTAAAATATAGAAGAAGAAAACATTTTATACGGCAGTACTTCCAGAATCTTTGTGTTAATTTCAAAATCACTGGTACTGCTTGCGAGGTGTCTTACTGATAGGTAGGTTTATTAAAAGATATAGAAGACATAAAATGTGTAAAGTAACTTACAGGTTGCAGTATGTCTATGACGTTGCTGTCCTCCCTCAAACTCGTATGTGTTTGGACAAACTCACGGATGTCTGGTCTCACTGTAGACTTCTCCAGAGTGCGAGTGCAGTGGGAATTGGTGTGGGATGTGTTGCGGGATGCATCCCGAGGGGCAGCTGGGGCTGGCCCTCCTAACCCAGCTACGACCTGGCTACTTTCCCAAACCCTGAAGCGTTGCTTCTTCTGCTCCTTTGTACGGGAATATTTCAAACTTATCTTGGCCCTTGTATGCATCTGCAGGTGCTTGAAATAAAGTGCAAATGTATTTACAGCCGCTTGGGCTGATAGTCAGCACAAAGGGCACGCGTTGTGCGCTGGCGTGTAGGCTGATGATTCCATTGCATCTGCAAATGAGACGCTGCCGACGCCTTCAAATGTGGAGGTCAGGGAGTAGCTGGGGTTTGTTCTTTCCTCTACCAGGGCATCGCCATGGGAACGCCGCAAATAACTTTTTCTGAGCGCTTTCATCTGCAGATTGAGGATAATGGTCATATGTTGCTCTGGATTGGGTAATTGGGATGGAGAAGCAATATCCTTTGAGAGCTGAATAGGTTGTGGTTGACTTTACACTTAGTAAAATAATGTGATGAGCAGCAAGAGAAATGGAGCATTTAAAAATGCTTAGAACGCGTTACCGAGATGTTTGCTTTCCGTCAGATTATGTAGTTTTAACTGAAATGTTTGATGGAAATACATTTCCATATCAAGATGTCATCTTGTCTTAAATCAAGTTTATAGTGGTTTTATATTTCCTGGTGAAGGAAGTGTTCCTTCTAATTCAATTTTTTTTTACCAGAGATACAAAATCATAAGTTTAGCCAAGCAATTTAATTACAGATTTACATTTTTTGAGATGCCTGTGAAAGTGTGTGTGTGCTTATTTCTCTTGCTCTGGGGGAGGATAGAGAGGGGATTTTCATACGATTTCTCACGTTAGGACAAATCAGTAAATTGCCAGAAAATTCTGCAACGCGCTGTGCATGTGAGGGAGTTCCTTGCTCTTGGGTTTTAGTTGTTGTTCATTTTGAACCGTTTTAGTGTTTATGTAATGCAGATCTGTTTCTGGTTTTAGTCAGCGGATGGGGCAAAGACTTCCCATAGCGTGGTGCTGCTTGTAGCTTGCTTGGCGTGCTTGTGGTGCGCCCCGAGTGCGGCTTTTGGGAGCGCTGGGTCTCAGGTCCCTTCCACGGGGAGCGGGGCTGATGCTCCCAAAGCACTGCTGGGCAGAGCGGGCCACTGTGGGTCCCTCTGGGTGCTCGGTTGAGCTCCCGCTTCACCCAGCATCTGTCATTACTACCCTTGTGCCTCGTCCCCTAATAGAGGTGGCAAAGGTCGCTGGCTCATTAACCGCTAATCACTTCGGGCAGCAGGAGACATTGTCCGCACGCATCCTGTGTCTTTCTGTGAAGTGACGAGGTTATCTGGGAACTGGGAGCTTCCCAGGCCGCTGTGCTCTCAGCGGTACGGGTGGGTGCAGGGGCTCAAGGGTGTCGGAGTAACCTTGTCCCTGTACGGCGCTTGCCAGAAGCGGGACTGCAGCTTTGAGCAGAGATGCCTTTCATTAATAGAGTTGGCAGCCGCAGTCATTAATCATCCCTGTAAACACTTAATGACACAGTAAGAGAAAGAAGAAAAAGTTAAACATCTGAAATGTAAGATGCTACCTAGGGCTTTTGTTTCTGACAGTATTCTATATTTATGTTCTCTGTTGGGAAAAGCCCAGAATTTCCATGGTAGAAAAAACCAGTAGTAATTGCTTTGTGTGCTTAGGCTTTTTTTGAGCGGCAAGGCAGAAATGCCCCGTTTTCCAATGTGATAGCTCGCATCAACTTTTTGCAAATTTCAGGCTTAGGTATTGCTTGGTAGTGTGCAAATAAGTGCAATTACAAAACTCTCTGAGCATTATTTAGCATAGGAAGAAATTCTTTAACGATGCTGTGTTGGGGAACTTGAGTCGCGTGCTCACTAACCTCTCTGATGTGGTCTTGCATTTTTGCTTTGCTTGCACGACAGTGACATTCTCCTCTTCTGCTTGACATCGAGTTATTTCCCATCTTTTCTCTAAAGAACAGAGAAGCTCTGGAAGGTTTGGAGAATTGCCTGAGGGACGTAAGGGACCCAGACTGATTTGGGAAGTGAGTCTCGAGCGTTGAGGGTGGCTATTATGCTATGAAATGCTAGCAAGGAGTAGGTGAACGCGATATGTCATCTGCCACCTGCTACTCCAATTCCCCCTCAGCCCCCCGGCAGATAAGTGTCAGGCAGCCAGTTACCGGCACGCTCCTGTCATCACAAGTTTGTTCGTCAAAGCACCACTCCGGGTAAAGACAGAGCAGTATGGCATACTACTACTTGTTTTTTTTGAATGCTTTTAAGTGGCTTTTAGAATTAACTCATAGGTGGTTTAAGTTTTCAGACCTAATTTTTTTGAGGCTGCCTTGGATGGTATGGTGTATTGTTAACACTGTGCTACATTACTGTACCGGTTCGTACCTTGTTTAAGAAAGTAGCTTAATGTGTTACAGATTCATGGGGTTGAGAGCAAGTGTGTGGGATCAGCTTTTGTCATCACCACAGTCAGAGCGAGGAAGGGGTGTCTGTCCAGGTCACAGCATCCCCTCTGCGATATGCCATCAAGACGGCAAAACTCACTGTAAAAGCAACAGCGCTCATTAGTTTCCTGAGGACTGTAAAGTTATTCACTGTGTTTTGTTTAATGCTTTCCGCTAAGCTCAGGTTAATTCAGATGTGTTTTGCTTAAGCGCAGAGTTTTCTGAAACCAGAGACTGGCCGTTATCCTGAGAGCTCTGCAGCTGCCGAGCGCTTGCAAAGCTGGAACGTCCTCGCGGTCTGCATCGGCTCTGTGATCTCTCAAGAGCAATGAGAATATTTAATTTTGACTAATTGCCTGCTGCCCATATGATCACAGAGTATAAAATAATACAGTGGTATTGGCAAATATGCTATTATTAGCAGTTTTGTTGCTTTCTGTTCCGCCTGATGATGCGTGTCCATCCTCTTGGCCAACAACAGAAACGTAAGAAGACCCACTTTTTTTAAAGGAGAAGAAAAAGCTCTGAAAGTGAAATCTAAAGGAAGTAACGGTTACACCCTGACTAGAGCAGAGTCAGGAGTAAACTGTTGGTACACCTGACTTATGCCATCTAGCACGTGTGGGCAGCTTTTCTCGCTGCGTGTGTGATTATGATTTAAGGCTGATCAGCGAACGAGATGGAAATTTCTCTTTAACAGAAGCAATTCATTATGGGTTTATTTTCTGAAATTAATGAAATTCTGTGCTTTGCTTAATGTACAAAGCAGAAAATCTGCTACTGGCTTTGCTTTTGCAGTTTCTCAGTCATGTTTACATAATTAGTAAATGTTGTGAGCAGGCTCGGTGATTTAGCAGAATTGAAAGGTTACTGTTCCTGGCAATTTTAAACAAAAGCGGTAATACTTGCTATGCTGTTCGTGCTGTAATAGAGGGAGATTCCTCATCTTCCTCTTAAGAAAATCAGACTTTTTTTCCTTCCCTTTTGTTAATGTTAGGACTGATGTTGTAATTGTATGATGATAAGTCTTTTAAAATGGCTGATTTTGCAGTTCTGTGCAGTTAATGTGTCAGAGTCCTGGGACCAGATTGAATCCCATAAAGCAGAGCAAACAGATGAAATGTATTGTTTTGGATAATGTACTGCCCTCCTGCCTTTTTTTTCCAAGTGACTTCAAATGAATGAATTAAATTAACTTTTTTACACTTAATGATAGCTAAAGAAAAAAATTACTTCGTAATGAGTTTTAGCATATTGTACACGAAGTGTAAAATGCTGATGGTAGTTAACTCGCTGGCTTTTTGACATTTGTAAACTATCAAAATACCTCTGAATATTTTTACAAATCTTGCAACTTTCTAGCAATTAGTTTGCAGTGGAATTGGTCCAGTTTGCTTTGAGCACTCGTGTGGCTGTGCCTCGTATACAGGCTTCACGGCGGGTGCCCTCCTACTCCTGTACGTAGAGAGGCAGCTGCTTGTGTTTTGTTGTTCGGGAAAGGGATATACGGGTTTGTGTGCTGCACCGAGTGACAGAGCAGATGAGAACAGTTCTTGGGTATGAGGACAAAACCTCCCAGCAAACCTTAAGTGGCTATTTCAGATGGAAGGGACTTCGGTTTTTTGCCACGTCAGGCACCTCCAAGTTTCTCCACTGAAAGTGTGTCCTGTACACAACCGTCGTTTAGCAGCAACAAATGCATGTCCAGACATCTATTCTTCTCTGTAAGAGCAGGCTCTGAGTCCTTTGTCTATAGTATACTTAACACACACGCACAAAAGGTATCGTAGATTGCTCTAGGAATGTAGGAAAATAAGGTAGAATATTATTTCCTCTAATTGATTAACCTGATGTACTTTTTCTAACCTGCATCATCTGCTTGGGCTTGTCTTTTTGAATGGTGCATGGTTACTCTGGAGTATAGTCTCAAAAGAGAATGTGGAATCCCATGTAGAGGGAATAAAAAGTTGGAGTTGGCAGTTATGTAAGCCTTTCTTCAAACGTGAGGCAATCAGCAGAGTGCATCAACTTAACTATTATTTAGCTGTTTATCTACAGGAACACCAACAGTAGTGGTAGGTACCGCTGCATCATCACGTATCTGGGTCTCTGGCTTGCCCAGCACTGAGTAAAATACCCACCGGTGCGTTATGCGAGTTGGACTTTGTACCACATTTAACAAGGAAAATGTTACAACAAAGTCAATTTACAAAGTCAATTTAAATGTCTCTCTGCCAGGGACTGGCATATATAAACACAAATGAATCGGTTCGCTTGTCAAATGAATGGAAACGGAGGATATTACATTTTGTAAGTGATTGAAATCCTGTCTTAGTCTCATGTTTGCTGCTTCCAAGGGTGGCTGTTTCATTTTGAAGAGAAAAATCAGGGGATTTAGAGGGAAAAAAGAAAAACTAAATTTGAAGGAAAAATTAGTACCAATAAAAGCAAAGATTTTGTGCAGAGGTAGTACTTAAGAAAAAGGACTGACAGTGAAACCAATTTGTTTTCTGCAAAAGGAGTGATCATTGGGGCATTGGGGGGAACAAAGTGTACCTGGGGGAAGGGTGGGAGAGTGGAGAAATCTGTTGCAATAGGGGAGAAATTAAAAAAAGTCTGTGTTCATTCCTTTGAAATTGACCTCTATACCCAGTTGTTCACAAACATGGCTGTGGATCGTAAGAGGAGGAGCGGGGAGCTATTTGCTGGCCGGCAGACAGCAGAGTGGAGTTAGCAAAATGCTGGTGAGGTGTTGGGCTTTCTGGGTCTGCCCCACGCTTAACTCCAGTCTGTGCTTTAACTCCAGTTTGGCTGCGGCTGCGAGTCAATTGCCACCCCACTGGTAAAATGTTCTTGCAGTTACTTTAAGCTCATCTTTATGCAAACTTTGTGTTACCTGAGAAGTCAGGAGGGAGCTGGGCTCCTGTTAAAAGACATGGCACCCATGACGCGGACTCGCTCCGGGGCTGCCTGCGCTGGCAGCCCTTGTCCAGCTGCAGGCAGCTGTCCATGGGGTGACTGTTCGCTTCCCCATCTCTCACCTTTGAGGAATTCCTGATGTATGGGGTCTTCCTGATCGTGTGATTCGTGGTAATACCTTCCAGCTGTTGAGTCACTGCAAATCTGTGTCTTTGTTGTTGAATTATTTCTAAGTTGCTTGGTTTCCAAACCACTTTTCTCCAAAATGAGGTGGTCTTGCAAATCTGTAGTGTAAATCATGACTAAAGGACCCAGCCTCAGCACACGGGTGAAATAACAGCGGAAAAGCTGACTTTTTGTTTTGGTTCACAAGAATTGGAATTGATAAATGTTGGAAATAATGGCAAGAACTTAGTTTTAACTCCAACATGTGGCAGTAACTTTAGCAGGAGAGTTTGCCAGACACTGCCGGTGAGGGGGACATTAAAAATACAGACCTTCCTGCTTTCTCCAGTGGGTCCTTGGCTGCGATATACGTAAAGCAGGAGTGAAGCAGAAAGATGCGATGTGTTTTCTGGAGAAACATACGGGCAAATTAGATCTATGCACTACACTTCAGCTTTGAATACAGTGATTTTCTGTTGTTGGTGGCTTCTTTACCTTACAAAGAGACAGTTTTGTGGGGTGGGTTTGTTTCTTGGCTTCAAGCGTGAAGCTGTTTTGGTCCAGATGAAAGACTCCCAAAACTTAACACCTTGCCAGGCAGGGGGAGAGAGAGGCAGGGGAGGGACGCTGAAATGAAAAGGGATGTAATGCCCTTGGTGGATGTCTTTCTCCTGAAGTTATCTGATGTAAATATTATGCTCTCTGCATAAATTTAGTATAGATAATTGACTGCATCTTGCTTGGAAATGGGTACCAAAGGGGGTTTTTTATGGCTTCTGTGTAATTGAAATTCCAGGAGGAGACGCCTTTGTCTTGGTAACCACATTTGAATTACTTTTTTATTGTAGCGTTAAACCAGTACGTTATGATGTTAGGAGTTCAGTGTGCATGTGTCAATAATTACTATATTTCCACAGTTACAATGAATAAAGCAAACTCTTGGAAAAGACCATGTAATGCTTACCCTGAAAACAGATGATCTAAAAGTTGTATTGACAGCTATTTGTGTCCTTACCTAAACAGAAGTCTCCCTAACAAAGGTAACCTGTCAGTGCAGTAGCAGGGCTGCATGCTTTGTGCATCGCAGCTCAAGCACTTGAGCCGTGCTGGTTTTTGTCCTGAGCTCTGAAACACATTTTGTATAATAAGAAACCAATGCACCAGTATGGAAGTGGGAAGACTTGTAGAAGGCATTCTTCAGGGAGGTTTAAAATATATATATATATATTAAAAGTTGCTAGAAGTAGGAGTGGATCTCCGTAGCCAGGGTGGTCGTGGCCGCAGGAGGGTCTGCTGCAGCAGGCGCCTCACGCTTCAGCGTGCCCAGGTGGGAGCAGGGCGGCCGGCGGGCGCTGCCGGGTGCTGTGTGTGAATCGCGAGAGCTTTGATATGATTCTATGGAAGGTATTAGTTTTACTCACTGAAGCTCCTTTGTTTTGCAGAGAACTTGATGCAGACGCCCTTTTGGATTTCTTTTTAATAATGTGTGACCCTTCACCTTTGATCCCTTGACCTGCATTACTTTGGTAATCATTTCATTTTTTTAATTTAATTTCATTTTTAATTTTGGTGTGCAAGCTGTAACATTTCATCATTTTAAACTGTAGCGTTCTTTGACCTCCCCAAATGTCTTTTTTTAATATGAAGGTATGTAATGTTGGCTTTTCTCGAATAAAAATTATATCAGTTGTTAAAAAAAAATAAAGTATGTAATTTTCACTGGTTTTTGCTTCTTTTAAGTTTAACTGTGTGTATGTTTCTTGTATATACATTACTTTTTGACCTGTGTTCTCCCAGTACTTAATCTAATTTATTTTGATATTTCTGTACATCTTTGGTTTTAATTTGCATTTCTCTACAGTTCTTTTGGTCAGTAAAACACATGCTGTTTACTGTTCCCCCACACCACCTCCCCAGTCACATTTTGATAGCTCAAAGTAATTGTGGGAGCATTTAAGGTACTCCTATGAGAAAGAAATGTTCTTGGGGTATTGTTTAAAATTTTGTTCCCTGTCCTGAAGATAACTTTTCCGAACCATCAGCTTAAAACTGATAGCTATTCCAAGAAAAGATTAGGCTTTAGACCAAAATGAAAATCTCAATCGAAACTCAATTTACATTTCTTTTTACATTATCACTGAAGCTGAAAGGGAAGTTGTCAGTGTTTTGAGATGCGCTTTAAGCACAGATGTGCTTAAAGTAGTAGTATTGTGTATACATGGGATAGTAAAACCCCCAAAGTTTAGTAGCCATATCTTTCCATTTTTCTACGGAAAGTGTACGGGTGTATGACACAGATTTTGGCCAGATTCTATTTTTGTCTTGTAAATGATCATATGAAATCTACTGAGCATGGCCCACTGAAGCACAGATTATTTTTTAAGGGTGTCATTACTTTATTCTCTAACATTTAATGCTGAAGTTTTAATTGCACACAGATGAAGCTGCTAAATGAGCACTGAAATGGATTTAGGTCTTCTCTGAGCCTTGTTTGATGCTTATAAAACTTTATATCGTTCATTAGAACTGCAGATTAAAACTGTAGTGAGCGGTTCGCCTATTACGAGTTGGCTCCACCGACCTCACCTGGCCACTGCCCTTGTCTGGCCTCTTCTGGAGGAGCCTGAAGCCCATCTGAAAACCCTCCTGCCGATGTTTTCCTTAGAGAACTCTGCTGCAGTGTTTGCTGGGGGTGCTGCTAACCTGCAGGGCTGAGCCTGAGCTGCCTTATTTACCCGTGAGTCCTCTGCAGGGCTTGGTGGGTTAAGCCCCAGTAGGTTTTACCCGTGAGTGGTGGGGAAGTGCCGTCATCACCAGAGTCTATTGCAGGAAGCATCTTCTATTTTTAATTAGCATCCATGCTTGAGAAAATGGTATTTCCAGCACTAATCTTTGTGCTTGAACAGCAAGATCTCTGTTTTTAAACTGCCCTTCATTGTGTTTGCAGAGTCACCTGTTAAAATAACGTGGCAGTCAAAAACAGTATTCACAAAATTCTGCTAACCAGTATCTTCTCCGTGTTGATGTACATGTTTCTCTTTGACCCAGTGGTTAGGAGCCGAGATGGACAATCCCAGCCTACATCAGTATTTGAAGCCTTCAGGTGGTTTTTTCCTTTTCCCCTTCTGTTCCAAATTTTAGCTGTAATAGTTTTTTTAGGCTTAGTGTCATCAATTCTGGTATACAAGGCTGCTGCTCCTACATCGAGCGTGTTTTGGATAGCTGGGATTTGGCCTTTACTCTGATTTTAGTGCTGCCTGTCAGCCTGAGAAGTATGATCCTCCAAAATCATCTCAAGCTATGACTCCAGTCTTCAGAACAGGGTTTTTAAAACTCAGTGGAAAAAATATTTATTTTGCCCAAGAAAATTCCTTGAAGACTATTTTTCTCCTCCTTGTAACACATATTTTATATCAGCAGCAGTTAGATGTGAATGCCTTAACTTTCTAGGAAAGCAATTTTTAAAAAACTTTCACTTAAGACATCTGGAAACCAAAGGGAATCTCCCTCCTCTGTGCAGAGGGCTGGCTTTCTGCTGCCTCCTGGTAGAACAAATAGCGGGGGGCGGGGTGGGGTGGGTGGGAAGCGATGGAATAAAAATGTCTGATGTTGGGAATTGGAGTCAATAATATAAAAACACATGAGGTTAAAAGATGGCTAGAATTTCTTGTTTCAGGAGGTATTTTGTCATGTCCATCCTGCCTTCTTTTCATAAGGTAAGCGCTCTTAGCAATGGAAGTAGTTGGGTATATCTCACAAGATGTTCGGGTGACACAGGATGATGCATGTTATCTTTTTCATGATCTTTCCAAATATTCCGTTTGATGCAGATGGTTATTCACGGAAATCAATGTAATGAATATGGATTATGCCTGTTTAGCTATTGCATGGGGTTCCAGTATGCTAGAGCTGCTGAGGAAGGAGGAGGTAGGGCCCTTGGAAAGGGAGGATAGGAATTGTTCTCAATTTCCTGTATAAACAACAGTAAATATTAGTAAGAAAAACTGCTTCGTTAACATGGCAATAGCATTACCGTTTACCCGAGCTTAAAGTCTGTCTTAGGGTTTCTGCTGCAGTGTTACTGGGTGGCAGCAGGCAGTATCAGCAACAATTGTCCATTTTATGGCAAGAGATGACGGAAATTAATTCATTTTACTAGCTTGTTTTTTACTGAACAGCTTGTTTTTACTGGTTTTTTTTTCAAACACTTAATCAAAGAACTACACAAATGCTGCAAAATGTTGGCAAAGCAAAACATTTCTCTATTTAAATATTAAGAGAATACTCTGAGAGATTTGTTCCTGCTTATGAGGTTTTTCTATTATTCAAAGCCAGAATATCGATAACATCCACTCCTGAAACAAGTCCTAATTTTGAAATTTATGCAATATCTTCTACTGCTGGATGCTTTTATATGCTAAGCTTAACATAAGGCTAAATGGCTGAAATGAAATACTTGGCACATTTACTAGATTTAGAACATTGCATGTCTTGCAGTTCAGGTAATGCAGCTGGGGTTGGATTAACCTAATCTGCTTTATTTAACCTAATAGATGCACTTGTGTATCAATCATCTGCACATGCTGTTCATTTAATAAAATACACATAGGCAACAGATAAATTGCTCATTTCAGTCTGGACTACTTTGAAAAACAGATGTATCAGTCAATACAAGCAAACATTGGGTTTTTTCTATTAATAATAAAACTCATCCAAACATGCAGGATGAAAAAGCCTACAGGACAGATTCCCCCCCCCCCCCCCAAGTCTGTATCTAAGAAAACACAGATTTTTGTACCGAATGTCTGTATGCAGTAAACTTAACAAATGATGCAGACGTCCCCTACTAATGTGTTTTAGGGCTGGCGGCTTCTAGACGAGAATCTTGTTGCTCTCATGCTTGGAGGGGAACGGGAATTCTCACTTTGCAGAGGAAAGCCTGAGCGTTGCTCTAGCCTTGCGGGCAACCCGCTGTTGGAGCAGCGGCTGTGGGAGGACTCATGCCCTGGCAGTCGCCTTCTTGGGGAGTTTTTCCTCTGGAGTTGGGGGTGAATCTCCCAGGCTTCTCACCCCGCTTGCTGCTCTGTATATATTGTTTTGCAAAGTCCTTAAATAATTTAATTACTGCTATTGCTTTAATCTTTAAATTCTCAAAATGCATTAAGGTCTTTGATCGCTGAAGGGGTAAGCCGGCGCCGTTGGGCAGCCTTCCCTGACTCAGTCTTGTGCTTCTGCTTTTACTCTGCTTACAGAAGTAGAACTCCTATAGCAATCGAAACCCTGCATTTGGCTTTCTCTATGTGCTAGAGCTATGGTCCTCTGTCTTTCCTTCGCTCGTAGCTGCAGAGCTCGGGTGAGAAAATGTTCAGTGATAAAAATATGTTTTTATTTCTCCTTCAGGTTTGGCTTGTCTGCTTTTCAGCTCTTCTAGACAGTGGAAATTCCAGTTTTTGTTTATTTTCTCTGGATTCCTTCCCACAAGACAAAAGTGAATTCGGCATGGATTGTTGGGGAGAGCCTTGGCTGGGAATAAGGATAATTGCAGTTTCTGGCTGTGCCACAGATTTACTGATGATTTCTTTTAAGTTATTCACCTGCACTGTATCTGTTTCCTCAGCTGTAAAATATGGGTAATTACCTCCATTGTAAAATGTTATGGGGTCTGCTGGTAATTATGTGAATGAAGTGCTAATTACAGTGATTATTACTTGGACCTAGTCTAGATCTGGGTGATACTCCTGTTGCGATGAATGTATGAAACAAATACTACAACTTGCCTTTCTCCATTCTTCGCGAGGGACCTGGAAGGCGAAGGTGCTGCAGCACTCAGATGTAAATTCCTGATGAGAAGCACCACTGCCTTTTCACCCAGGTCAATCTATTAACTTCCCGTCTTCCTTGGTCCTCTTGCGTTAGCAGGGCGGTAGGCTGATGAGAGGCTAAGAAATTACTAATTCAGTGGTTGGATCCACGTGTAATTTCATAGCAAGGGTTTATGCTTTGGCATTCGCTTTTCCTCTTGGAGATGTGCAGAAGAAAGCAGATTGGGAATGGTACTCTTCGGGACACTGACTGGGTTGGGGCCAATCTGCGTGCTACCTTGTGACCTCAGTTCCTTTGGAAGATCTGACCTTGATGCAAGGAAAGGTGTCCTTCCAGCTGTTGAGATTCTGTCCCTCCTGCAAAAGACTACAGCTTGCGAGACTTCATTATCAAACGTTTTATTTGCCTTTCTCTTCTCCATTTATTTAGGACACATTTTCTTTGTAGCTGGGAGTAGCTCTACTATCCACTAAGCAAGGCTGGGTAGTGGAGGAAGAATTGATATTCTTTAAGGTAGAAATGGAGTGTTCTCCTCCAGAAAATACTGCTGCTACTGCCTGGATGATGCTGTAGTTTCTGATGGTAGTAATAATGAGTAATGTCTTACATCCGTTAATGATGAGAGGCTCCTACCCAATACCAGCCTTCCCTGGACACACGTTTTTGTGGCCAGTAACAACAAAAATTGTGTTCTTGGTTCATCTTGCTGCAGTTCCTGCCCACTCTGTTCTGCCACATCTGCTCGCTCTGCCTTTCTGGGTTCTGCTGGATGGATTTCAGCCCTCACCTGCATGTACCTGCTTGCCATCAACCTCAGCCTTTCTTTGCCCTGGAAGAGCAGCCATAGATCTCAGTAACGTCTTCAAAATTTGGTAGCAAGCTAGAGGTGGTACACTGAGCAGCTCTTCCTTTCTCGTAGTTTCATGATTGCAGCAAATTTTTAACTTTCAAGAGGACAGTTTAGTTATTGTCCAGTATGATAATACGAAAAGGCTTTCCAGCAATGGAAAGGCAATTAATTGCACTTTTGCACTTGAATTTTCCAAACTAGATGCTGATCTCTGACAGCTTATTTCTGATTGATTCTACATGTTGAAATCAATCTGGAGTAAATCACGTCCTCGCAATATTTCAGTTGTTGGCAATGCAAAGTGCATCTAATGCAGCTTATTGGATTATTACTCTGTTTGGGGATAACTAAGGGAGACAAATAGCTCCAAGGACAGGTTTTTTCCAAGGCTTCTAGGTTTAAAACTTTTTAATTCTTTACTGTTCTCTTTGTGTGCATACATCTACATTAACATATACATCTACACTGACGCAAGTTGCAGTTCTGTCTGGAAATGTATGCTTTGCGCCAGGACCTAAACCAGCAAGCCTATGGCGAAGGCATGCTGGCTCGGCATTTCCACACAGCGGGTGCCTGCCCGCAGTGTACCAGACTCACAGATTTTTTTGCCACTGTTGCCCTTTGCACACCCTGTAGCTGCGTGGTTAATCTGCCACCCTACAGCCGGAGCTGGCTGCCTCTGGCCAGCCTCCTCAGCCATGGCAAACAGCCACTGTGTGCTTTTGTCATTTTGCTCTTGGCTTCATAAACGACCATTTTTTTTCATGACAGAATACTTGTGTGCTCCAGTGACGGGTAGCAATGTGTGATTCTGGACAAGTGAAAACAGTCATTACCAAGTAGTAAGTGTATGGAAAGAACTTACCTTGTTAGGTGGAGGAAAAAGTAAACAGAATATCATCCCTCCTGCAATCACTGTTACCTCGCTTTAAAGCATCTAAAATACCAGATAGTTGTCTGTATGTGTGTCTGTGCACTTCACCTAATATTCATGTTAGGTTTTTTTAAAAAATCCTATTGATTTGGGAAGCAAAAAAGTTGGTTCGTTCCTGCAGAATCATCATCTGTTAAGATCCTACAGAACCATTATCTATTCAGATCAATAAATTTGGTGTGAGATGCTTTGAAAGTGAATAATGCCATATAAATGTTCTTATTGCATGTTTCACAGGTGAACTGATCTGTGTGCACTCTGCAAGTCTTGTATAGCGAGGCACATTAAATTACTACATAACCTAAAGGATAATCTATAATTCAGATTCAAGATTTATTCAACTAATTTTACGGCATTCTTGCAAAAAGCAGGGAGGTGTGTGATATCTGTGGGATTTCTATGTCTCAATACCACTCTGAATGCTGTACATCAACAGTGTAAGTAACATCTGAGCTTCTTTTTAAAACTTAAATGTTTAGTAACTTAATAATTATAAACTCTCTCAAGCCTTCCTTCTCTTAGAAATCCGTGAACTGTCTGGTTTTCATCGCAGTGGCAAAGTGTTGCATAAAACCACTGTATTTTATGATAACAGTGCTTTCAAGTATCTGAAATAAAATGTAGCCTCACCACAAAAACAGAAGTATTATAGTGTAAGCGATTCCAAAATAATGTGCTGCTAGATGGAATTTCTCTAGTTTTGAGAGCAGGTTTTCAAACATTAAGATAGGTTGTTTGGGAAGCAATTGCAAACCCCAGTGAAGTAGTCGAGGTGGCGTTTTTATTTGTCGGTGTTACTAAGGAAAATCTGCTTTAACCGTTTTTGTTTTTTGTGTTTTTTTTTTTTTTTTAAATTACCTGTCATTACTTGGCTTTGTGAATCAGTAACTCACATGCAAACACGTTGGATGGTTTCACGCCGAGCGGAGGAGCGCGGCGGTGTTGGGAGCGCTGCTGGCCGCAGCCCCTGCCTTTGCCCCGTCCCGGCCGTGGGTCCCGTCCCCTCTGGCTGTGCCGATGGCCGCGGTGCATTTGGTGTCGCCTCGTAACCCCGGCCCCGCTCGGCAGCTGGAGACGTGGCGTGTGCCGGCAGGACAGCCTGGCGCTTGGAGCAGCCAGCAAAGGCGGCGTGTGCTGCCTGTCCCTGCCGGCGTCGCCGAGGAGGAGGGTTTCTTTCACGCGCCCCATTTCTAGCTGCCCCCGTCTCTGTACGGACGCGGAATCCCCACAGGAGGGTGCTGTGAAGGCATTTAATGTGCAGATTTTGCAGGGAAGATCGGCGTTTTGAGGAAACAGTGATTATAGGGAAGCCAAAGCTACGTCATTTCGGCAAGGACAGCGCATGGATTGTCCCCTGGGAGGGATGCAGTGAGAGGTCCAGCATTGGTGCTTGCTTGCAGCATCCTTGCTGCCCGTGCAGGTGGGCTTCCGCGTGATGGTGTCGGGGCTGCAAGTGGTGACAGCAAGAAAGCCGACGCTCTCAGGTGCCCCAGGGTCGAGCGTGCGGTAACCAGCAAAGCATCCCGGGGCTGTTACCATGCATCCCGTTTACGGTGGGTACTGGGACCCCTCACAATGAGTGTCATCCATGGCCAACGGATCGCATGGCTTCTCGCCAACAAGCCTTGGAGCCACTCGTCTACTTTCCTGTCTGTATTTAGAATATTTAATCCACGTAAGCTGCAAAATCCTTTTGTTGCAAGTAGAACCCCTAAGTTCTGTCCTAAAACACTTTCTAAATCAGACCGTTTCATTCAGCATGATCAGAAAGGCTAATGAAGAATAACGGAGAAAGCTCTTCTAGCTGTAAAACTTTACTTTCAAGTATTTTAGATAAAAGAGATAATTCCTTTTGTATAGTATGGACTCGTGCCAAAATACTTTTATTTGAGAAGGCCAGTTAAATAGCATTTCCCACATGCTGCTTTCTTCAGCTGGGGTGCTGTTTCGAACAAAAGTTAAGTGTGATCATTTAAAAGAAAACAAAACACCCCATCCCAAGGGGAGCTGCGGGCTGTTCTCGTTTGCCTCACGCTTCCGCTCTGCCCCCCACCCTGCTTCTTTCTATTGCTTTTAACTTTTTCTTCTTTTAATAAACTTTTTAAACTGAGGATTGTAACTGAAGTAGAGACTTATCTTTGGGACGACTTCTAAAATGTGGGGGGATTGAATCTAATTCTGTTATACAGAATATGGGTGCTCTGATTCTTTCTTTTAATGGCAATGAGATAAACTGATAGAGCTGTATTATTGTGGGGTTTTATAAATCAATTAGTCATTAAGTAAGAGTACATCTCTCTTAAACTCAGCGACTGGGATCTGTGCGAGTCCCTAGGGGGGTTCACCACTGGCTGTGCGAGTATCACTGCACGTGCCTGTTCTGCACCAGATCCTAGATGTCAGATGTTTGGATGGAGACCGTGTTCGGCAGAGAGGGTGCTTTGTGTTAGCCTTCATTTTTGGCACTTGACTTAAATTGCAGCACCTAAATCTTTTGACGGGATGGATTGTCACGAAGCTTGCCTAATAAACACTGTGAAAGGACGGTGCCCGACAGCAGCATAGGAGCTTTGCTTTGTTACCGACATGATAACACAGCCGTTCTATCTGCACGCCTGTTAAATTGGCCGCAGGTTATTGCAAATAGACTTGGATTTTGGCTTTGTAAAGTGAGACTTTCTGCTTCTTGGAGGAATTTTGGCCTAGCAGTAACCAGCCGTAGTTTTGGTAGTGCTTGGTTACCAAGCAGCATCTATTTGGATGTTAGAAAATTAGAGCATAAATTCTTACGCTGATCAGCTGTGTCATGTGCGTCACCTCCATGACCTCTAACTGCTGTTACTTCAAACAGTTGCCATTAAACACAGTCGATAACACCCTGATGTATTCTACAGGATCTTTTCCTCCTGCCACCTCAAATGAAAAATAAACAAAAGAGCTTAAGCACGCAACATGCTAAACAGACTAATAAGCTGTGAAAATATTTTACGGGGAAATCTGGGGCAAGAGCTGTCTGCTGAAGCAAGCCTATTAGACTTGGCAGCAGAAAGGCTTTGGAAGGCGTTCTTTGGGAGAGATAATTGAAAGATTTTTTCAAATGTATGTGTATTTTTTTTTTTCCTCCTTTCTGAGTAGTTTTAAGAAATCCCTCCCTTCTTAAATTGATTACCTCTCAGCATCAGAACGCCTTGGCTTTAAGTACCCGCTAAGCTTCTCCTGTGGTGATTTGACTTTGCCTTTCTGTTAAATGTAAAACAGTTTTTAATCTTCTCATTTAGATGTTTTAATAGAAGGTAAATATTTAACTTGCTTTGCTGTGGCATCCAGATCTTTAATCCATGGGAACGTTTATAATGAAACGAAAACGTGCTTTTGTTTAAACCCGGCGTTACTGGCCATCTGAGAGATGTCATGAGTATCGGCACTTTCTAGGTGGGAATTGTACATACGTGTCCGTTATTTTCGGCAGTGGCTAAGCATGGGTAGCTGTGCAGCTACGCAGCTGAAGCTGGAAGAAGCAAAAGTGAGTGGCACGGTTTTGAAGAGGCAAAAAGATGCTGGTTTGCCTCTCCGTGAGAAGGGGAGGTGGGTGGTGATTCCTGTTTGGAAATGCCTGGTGCTCACCTCCCCTCAGCTAGAGCTGGTGCCAAGATGCTCGTGTCAGGAAAAGCAAATAATCGTCCGTGAGCCGATTGATAGATGATGGGTTTTTAGGAATGCGACAGGGACAGTGGTGAGAACCCTGTCTTGGGACGGTTTCCAACTCTGGGGAATGGGGAAAGGTCTGTAAACGTGCTGTAAGTTAAGTGTTTATGAATACTGCTTGCAAGTTTAATCACAGCTTTTTCTGAAGGTTTGCGCTTGGAGATTATATATGTGTTCTGATGGTGTTAGAATTGTTGCTGCTCTAGTAAATGAGAGCTGAAGCAGTGCGCTTGCTAAGAAAACTCTGAAAAGTGGGCTAGCATCGGATTTGGTTCCTGTTACACAAGAGGGGGTTTCCACTCTTCTGTAGCCAGTTGGTGTATTTATTTATGCTTAAATTTAGTTTTATTTCTTAAAAAAGGCATTTACTGCTCCAGGACACAAATACTGCTGGCAAATTAACACGCCAAATTCAAAATTCATCAAGGGGAGGAAGCACAGAGCAAATATGGATAGAAACCATCTCAGGTGCAAAAGCAGCCGCTCGTGCCTGCTTTCGTGATGAGGGCAGGACGACAGCTATTTATCCCTTCAGATGCATTATCTGCCTCAAATAAAAATTGGGATTTTTTCAGGCTGAAAGTGTAAGTAAGTCCTGGAAGACCCAGAGCGCTGCCGAAGCCTTTACCTGTGTGTTTCCAACCAGCCTGTGCTGTTGGGAGGGAGACGCCTTTCAGAGCAGCTGGATTTGGAGAGGCACCTACAAATCCTCCATAAACACAATTTCTACCATTTTAAAGATAACTCCATTAATATAGGTTTGTCCGGATAAATAAAGTGCTCTAATTTTCAGGCTCGCATTGTAAGTTGTCAAGCTCTAATTTTGTAAGTGCTGGCGTTATAAATAGCCGGGTGCGTCTGGCAAGCCCCAGTCATCAGTATGCTGAGTTATCCTGCGCTTAGTAGTGAAAACCGGGAGGACGGTGTTGGCTTCTCCCCTCGTGCTCCATGCTCTTGCCAGCCTGAGCTCATTGTGGATGGTCCCCGTACCCACAGAGCCCAGTGCCCGGGCTGGCGATCCTTCCTGGGGACAGGGGCGAGCTCAGATGCAGGAGCATCCCGCGGCGCCTGAATTTGTACCCAGTTTGCACGTCAGCTGGGCTGTGTGTGGAAGCCAAAGAGAAGAAAGCTTTTGATAAAATAATAAATCTTCTTCAAAACAAAATAGTTTACTCCTCGCGAGAGTGAGTATCGGTATTAAGTGCCTCATTTGGAAAAACGTAAACTTAGTATTTCAACTTTTCTAATGAGTTGCTGTGCAAGAGATTGCCAGATTTGACTTTATTTTGTAGGTATTTGTTACTGCGCTTTTCTTCCTAGGGAGAAAAGGGAGCTTACTTCTGCCTCTTGCAGGGCTTGCACAGAGTCGTTGCCTTTGCAGCGTCCACGTTTCAGCATTAAGGTCGTCTTTCCCATGGATGGACTCGGCGCAGAAGATGCTCTCCCCAAGGTACCGCGGCTGCCTGCTGCCCAGCCCGGGGGTCCCTGTGCTGCTGTCAAAGTGACGCTAATGAGCCGCCTTTATTTTAATATCTGTGGGAAGTCCTAGCCAAAGTTTGGGAAAAGGGGGGGGAGAGCAATAAGCCAGACATTTTGTCACAGTAGATTTCACCTAAGGATTTGTCTGCAGTGTTTTTTTTCCAATAAAGGAAAAAAGAAAATCCCCATTTCTTCAGAGATGGGATGCATCAGGAGAATCACTGAGGCTTCGACTTGTTGCAGCTAAAGCTTCAGTGCTCTGAAAAAAACCAAACCCCAAAATAGCAAATAGCCTGTTGGGGTGAATTTGGCATGTGAGGAGCTGGAGCATCTGGGCTGGTTTCATTTCCCACAGCAGTCTGCACAGATACAAACACCTACTTCTGTTATCTTCGCTAATTTTGTTTCCTTTCTTAAAGGGAGTTGGGGGAAAAGTTTGGAAATGTTGTCTTCTGTCAGCTTTTTGTTACTGCCAAGGTAAGGGGCAGAAATCCCTTTTTGACCTTAAATGACAGGTCGCTGTAGGCTGCAGGACACAGAGCAAAATAAAACAGTTCTGTTGGGGACTTGTCCTACCCCAGTGGTGCAGAAGGCGAGGTGAGGGTGGGGTTCCGACAGGGTGCAGTGCCAGCTCCTTGCCCATGAGCTTTCTCATACCAGTTACAGGGTCGGGCATTTTTAATTGACGCGTTTGGATGAAGGCAGGTGAAACAAGATGATCAGTTAAAATGGAGGAGCCCAGCAAAGGCTCAGGGAGATTTTTCTCCGCATTTCTCTTCTTTCTTTGGTTTGTGACAGGGCCCTGGAAAGTTTCATTTTTCAAAATCGGTAGAAAACGGCAGCATTTCAAGGAAATCCCTTCTGCTGGGCGAAGGCAGTTGTCATGTCCAGCTCCGCTTGCTCCTCCCCAGCTGTGGCAGGGCTGGATGTGCCGTATCTCATTTCCACCAGGAATTTTGGACCGAGGTCTGCAGCGTCAATACGCTTATGGGCTGGCATTGCATCACAGGCGGGTGCCGATGGAAAATGATGTTACGGGGGGCATCCCAGCAGTGTCTCCAGCAAAGAACTTGCTGTTCTCCACGAGACGAATTGTGAGCGGTTTGCACCCATCCGCAGGGAAACAGCTGCTCCTTCGCTGTGCTCTGGATTTACAAGTTGGATTTACAGCATATTAACTTAAATGTTTAATTTTCTGAGTTGTAGTCGTTCTAATTAAATTAATTTGCAAATTCTGCCTGTTTGCCTTTTCCCCTTGACTTTGTTTCTTCGTTGACCAAAATCCTAATATCCCTAAATGGTCGCGGGTGCACCGAGATGCTGGGAAGGCAGGGGTGGGTCGAGGAGAGTGGAGCTGGTGCCGCGCTGGGAGGATTGCAGTGAGGTTGGGAACATCGGTGGAGGTGTTCGCATTCCCTGTAGCCCGTAGGAGCGGATTGAAACGCTACATCAGACATATGTATCACCAAAGTAATGAAAGCATTATGAAAGCAATCAGGTATAAGTTACCCGCTTGGCATGTTAGAGGCAGCTCCTCCCCCATGCAAGGCCAAGTGACTCTGAATTCATCCCCCGGGATTTGGCGTTAAAACGTGTTTGCTGCCAGCTGACAAAAGAGTCAAGCTCGGATTTATTGCACCGGCACCTGCAGTAAAAAATGACAGATGATGAAAATGTATTTAATTATCATTCAGCGCCACATCTCTGTCTGCTCCAGTCTCGGTGCTGCAGCTGTTGGCACACACTTTATTTTAAAGTCAATGTGCTTATCTGGAGAAGAGCCTGATCTCCCGGAGTAAATTGGCTGGGGGGAGCAGGGAATCGGCGAGGTCCTCCGAGGCGCAGCTGAGCAAATGCAGATTTGTGTTACACTCGCGTTCACTGCCTCATCCGCTGGACTTCCCAGCAACTTCCCTCTCCGTAAGGAAATGTGCCCTCTCCAAGCCCAAATGAGTAATTCCCTGGAGGCGTCGGGCAGCCTCTGTACAGGGCAGGCTGCCCACACCCGGCTGGATGTGCCTGCCGCTACCTCGCCATCACTGCCCGATGGTGGGGCAGCAGTAGCAGCAACCATTACAGGGCACAAGCAATGTAATTAAACAACCAGGCGGCAATAATTGGCTGCAGTTGTTATGGGGAGGGGGGAGACACATCTCAAAGGCGACTGTGGTTTGCAGCAAGGTCAGGGGAGGCAACGCATGTTGTTATTGCAGCAGAGGCACTGATAAGTCTCATTCCCGAATGACAGTTCCTCCAGTGTTAACTTTTTCTGTTGTAATGCAAAGCTGCGTGTCGCACTGGAGAGCTTTAGTATGTAACGTGTGTGAAAAGTTATATATATATGTGCATATGTATACATATATATTTGGCCCGTGTTGCTGGAGGTGGCCCAGGTGCTGCTGCCCAGCTGATTCCCGGTCCCTGGGGTGCCACGGCCTCTCCCAGCTGTGGTCAATGGGAGCTGACGAGGCTGCTGGGGGAACTGGGACAAGCCCAGCACCTGCCCAGGGCTGAGCTCATTTTGCCAGAGCCGCCCTGTGGTGCAGAGCCTGTTGGTCCTGCGCACCCCTCGTCCCCCCTGCCATCACCCTTGCGGCTCCCTGGATGCCGGTGAGTGCTCCTGCTCTGGCAAGCCTGCAGGCTGCCTGTGGTTGTGGCTGTTTTGGGGCAAAAAAAGGCAATTCAGAGGGTGAGCTGGGGTGCGTGTTTGCTGGAGTTGTGGCTGCAGGCTCTGCTGTAGGATGCTGGTTGCTGTCGGTGCCCATGTTGGGAGTGCCAGCACGCAGGGATCGATGCTGTGCTCTGTGACTCCTGGGTAACAGCAATGTCGTGTCTGGAAGTTGCCAAGGTAGAAAATGTTGTCTTCCATTACTGGGAATGTAGGAATGTGTCGTGTATGCGGGCAGGTGCTAATTCCCTGCCACCGTCTGCAGCCTATGGTGCTTTCCACAAAGCCTTTCAAAATAAACCATCAACAAACCAGGGTTTTAATCAGGATGCGTGTGTTTAAAAGAGAGCTCATGGGGAAGGGATCCTACATCCTCTGGCTTCCTTCTCCTTTGCATCCCTGTGGCTTGGTGGGGGCTGCTCCTGGCTCCCGAAGGCTGAGGATTTGGGGTTGCTGAGGAGTGGTGTCCTTCATGCTTTAGAAGAGGAAGAGTTGCTGTCAGGGCTTCATTATCACTTGTGTGTTGCTTGTGTTCACCAAACCGCTCAGGGCAAAAGGTTTTTTGGGAGAATTGAAACATCTGATTCTTGATGGCTTCTGAATAACAGTCCAGGCAGGAGCTTTTTGGACGTGAACTCCAGCAGCTTTGCACCACGTGGAAGAAACAATAACCGATGAGTAGAGGCAGTCAAACGAATCGGCCAGAAACCATTGGAAAAATCTGATTTTTCACGAAGCTTAAGAGGAAAAACTGAAGTATTTTGATCTTGCCAAAACACTTTTGACGTTGGAGGACTTTCTTTGCTTTTAATAATGATTTTAAAAAATACTAAGTTGAAAGCAAAAACTAGAAGTGATCTGAAAGAGAGGCATTTTCTTAAATGCCCTTTCACAAGGTGTCTTTGCTTTTGTGTGCGGAATAGGGAGGCATTTGCTTTTGTGGGAGATATTGCCTGGCAGGAGCATCTTGCACACCAAAACTTGTGCTTTTTTGGTGGGTACAGAGGTTTCCCCCCAGGGTTTTGGCTGGAGGAGCCAGGCAGGTGCGTGGGGCTGTGCTGGGTGGATGCTGCTCTCCGTTAACCACAATAAAATCCAAATTCAAAAGTGAAGCAATTGGCTGAAAAACAGGGGCTTCTAAAAAGTTTTCAAAGCTTGTGGTGATAATGTTCTCACTTCTTCAGAGTTTGGGGGCTCCGGGGGGGACAGGGCTGGGTGCAGGGCATCGCTCTCCTGCAAGCCCCTGACCAGGAGCGGGGGAGCCAGGCTGGGAAAGTTTCAGAGCGGGTAGTGAAACAAAGCAGTTTTTAGTATTCATGAAAAATGCTTGTGACAGCCTTACCCCAAGTAATGAGAAGCCACCTGCAGTTTGGAGCAGTACTTGATAATGCCGTAATTAGATTGGAGATGCAAAAAGCTCATTAAAATTAAATAACATATTTGTCACTGTTTTAAGAGGTGCAGATTGCCTTGAACCATGCTGGTCTCTTGACCTTGAGTATTTTGGCGTAGTCCTCGCTGTCAAGAGCGTGAAAATAACATTGGAGCATCCCGCGGGCAGTTCAGTGGTGGGGGTTTTCAGCACAAGGTTGCAGGCACTCACCTTCCCTGGTCGCGTCATTTGGCGCTGGCTTGTTTTCGCTGCCCTCACCAAACAGGGCCATGTTCCTGGCACCGGGACACGGATCCGGCCCCGCGGTTCGCAGACTGCGGGGATGTGGGCGCAACAGGCGGATGCTGTCAGGAGAAGTGGTCCCTGCCCGGCTCCATGCAAGGCATGGGTTTGCTCTGCTCTCCCCCCATATCTTTATAGGTTTCCTGCCTTGCTGTCGGGATCCCATCCCTTGTTAGGTGAGAAGGCGCTTTCCCATCTTCTTGGGAGCAGACGCCGCCTTTTGCTGTCAGATGTGCAAAGAGCTTCCAGGGTTTCATGGAGTTCGGGGTAACTTTTCCAGCTGTTGTCTGCCGACCGTGTTCGGGCAGGCAGCGATGAATTTCCCTCATCTCTCCCGTGCCACGTCAAAGACCAGCTGAGAGCTCCTGGCGGAGCAGAGCTGGGAGGAGCCGGTGCTGGAAACCCCGCAGTCCCAGACCCCGCTCCCCAGAAACCCCAACGTGTAACAGGGAGTGAAGTCAGACCGCGCCAAAATGCCGCGAGCTGGAGGGATGGGGAGGCAGCTTGTGAGAAGATGGGAGAATCACTGAATGCAATCGCTTTTCCTCCTTGCGAGTGCAAATTGCAAATGCAAATATACTCAGGTTGCGAATTTGTGCAATGCAGAAATGCGGGCTTCCAAAGGCATTCATCTGTATCTCTTCAGTTTTGATGAAATACAATAAAATGTCTTTTAAATCCCCTTCCTCCCTCCTGCCTGAAAAGGAATGTGCAAAGCCATAACGGCATCTATTAACAAGACTGTAATTTCCTAAAATTAATTTTTAATGACTAGTTTGTCTTGTTTTCAGATGTTTTATACAACACCTATTGTTTAAACTACATTTGTTTCTCCACAATGTCACGATGAAGGAGACCGGTGTTGGTTCAGGGTCTCCGGCTAGACCATCCATCACTGGCTTTGCTCTCTCCTGGGGAGGGCTGCCCTCCCAAAAGGGCTGCACCCGCCGAGGAAGGGGGCCTCTGGGGAAGGGCAGAGGTCACCCTTTACAGAAGGGATTTCCTTTTTTTCCACCCCAAAATGGGGCTGCTGCCAAACAGACTGTTCCCCTCGCTTGGGGTCCCTCCCTCCCTGCCGCTGCGGCCACGTGCTGCCTTTCCCCCCCAGAAGCATTAAACATTCAGGGTCTTCTCTTGCAATAGCTTTTATGCACAGAGAAGAGAATTAAAAACAAAAAGTTGGTTTTTCTTCCGCCTCCTTGCTCGTTGTGTGTAATTACATGTAGGCGTCTTGGAGTGGGAGTGTTTACAGATACTCCGTATTTTTGGAGTGTGGGGATTTTCCCTTTGAGGTGCTCACGTCGTGAACAGCACCAAAGGCACTGTGTCTGCTTGGCCTGAAGCCTGAGTCATCTTTTTAAGTTAGGGGGTGTGTGTGTTGTTTGTTTGTTTTCTTGTTTGGGAATTGGGGGAGAGGAGGGAAAGGCAAGTGTCCCCAAGCTTCTGAGGAAGGAGCATCCTTGCAGGATATTGCCCATCGGTGTCTCCACGGGAGGGGAGTTTGTAGTGTGACTTCTGGTGCCTTACAGAGAAACTTGTTTCTTTTTTTTAATACTTCTTTGCCTGCTTAGGAATGATCTTCAAAGGGCTAAGAATTGGGTGCTAGCAGCTTGTGCTGCTTTGCAGCTGGGCACGCTGCTTGGTTTTGCTTATTGCTGGTTATGTCAGTGTTTTCTTTTATATTCCTGGCACCAAATGGGATTTTTTTCTGAGCTTGTTCTGACTAATGTTGATGAAAGGGCAAAAATTCATTATTAGAGAGAAATGGCTGATGCTGGCTGGTGTTCCCTAGGTGCATGAGTAAATATCGGGGAACTTCTGTAGTGAAATTTCTTCTGCAAAACCTTGCCAGTGGCAGACCCCGCTCGTGCTGTGTGGGCTGAGCTGCGAGAGCCGCGCAAACCCAGGTGTTTGGAAACACCGTTCCCTGCACAGCACCTCTGTGTCTGCTACGGCCGCCCAGGTCTGCGCCGAGGGTCTCCCCGCCACCCAGGCACCAGCCAGCTCCTCTGGGAAGAGGCGGCTGCGCGGGGGTCTCCAAAACCAGTACGAGAGCCCATGATGGGCAGACAGAGCGGAACCTTAATAAAATAAAATAAAATAAGGTGTTTTCACAGGCACAGGTTGAGATCGGACCCATCCGCCTTCCCCTCTAGGGCTGGGTACTTGATTATTAGCAGAATAATCCTCATCCATCGCCCAAGTGAGGGAGATGTGAGCGAACGGGTCTCGCTGTCCATGACAAGCATTTCCAGATACAAAGGAAAGTGCAATTCCCGTTGTGCTCGGAGCGAAGCAAAGGGTTATCGCTCTGCCTCGCTTGGGCTCCCGGTCAGATCCATGCGGGTCCTTTAAGCAAGTCTCCAGCAGCTTCAGAGGAAAAGAAAACCCACCAAAAAACACTTAGCTTGTGTGGTTACACTGAGGAATCTGCTGGCAGAGTAAACCCTGGGTAAACATCCTCAATTTGCTGCCTCCTGAAATGGAGCAGCTTTTAGAGTTTCAAGCCACAATTTGTATTCAAATGAAGGTCATTTGAAAGGTGTAACATAGTAAACAGCCATTATTTCATTTTGATAGTGGTACTAAAATTATAGTGTTGGTTGAATTATTTTAGTATAGGACCATTACCATCTCCCTAAAACACTTATAGGGATTTTTATATCAGTGCTGCAGTCCTGAAATTAGAGGAAAATTAAAAATCACATGGCTGTGGTAGGGAAGTAATTTTTTCATGAGCGTGCCTTCGTTTTATCGTGCATTCTCTTTCCCTCGCTTCTCTGCCAAAAGAGAGATGCACGTCTTCTGTCGGGGGCTGCCGCTGACAGATTGCTGCTGCTGCCAGTCCTCTCCCATCGACTGCCCTGGGCCGTTTCTGCTTTGGCTGCGAATTGCGCTGGGACAGCATCCTCGTCCTGCGGCGGGCTCCATGCTGCTCGGCAGTTCCCGTCTGCACCTTCATGGTGCTCATGGCTTGAGAATAACACGTTTGAGAATCAGCTACGCCTCAACAGCGATCAGGCTTCATGGGAAAAGGTGTTGTGCAAAAAACAGATGGAAAAAAGAATGGCAGAATGCTGCAGGGTTGCTTTGGGGAGCTCCTGCAGAAGCCTGTGATGTTTCAAGCCTCCTGCTCCAAGGGTGGAAGCATCTCTTGCTGGCGCTTCCAACCGCACGTTTTCCTGGTACCTTCAGCCTCCCACCCATCTGCTGGCCACCGTGCCGAGCGTTGTCCTGTCGTGGCAGAGATGGCTTCGTGCTGCCAACGCTCTCCTCCCTACGGTAATGTCAAGCCTCCAGCGCCCGTGGTCCCAGGGCTGTCTTTGCCAGGGCAGACTGTTATCCTGGCTTGGGGTGGGCAGAGATTTTGTGTTCAGGTTGTGTGTCCAATCCAAAGTTTGGCATGACCTCACAATAAGCTCTGCCCAAATGCCAAGCGTGTCAGTGTACAACTTGACCGCGGCCACTGTGATTCTACAAAATGCATTTATTTACACTAAATTTAAAGTGCGTGCGAGGGAAGGACAGCCCTAATGATGCACTGTACACAGCGATGAAGTAATGGCTCTAACAGGGGAGGAGAGCTGGAAGTCGCCATGGACAGCCCTCTGAAAATGTCGGTGGCCAGCCGTGGCCAGAAGGGTCTGGCACTTCTGCCATGCCTGGCTTACCTGCTGGGCGTGCCGTGGGGTGCGAGCGCAGGAGGTGTTCAGGGAAAGCAGGATCAGTCTCTCTCCCAACTCAGAAACGAAACCCCAAGAAAAAATTTCTTTGCAAGGAGCTGGAGGGAGCATGCCTGCACCTGCATCCCTGTAAAAATGCAGCTGTGCTGCAATGAGCCCTAATAAATGTGCCAGCGGCTTTCAGGTGACCAACGACTGGTCCGGGATGTTTGGGGGATGAAGGGGCATCAAGATAATCTTAGTGACAAGCTGAAGACTTAAGAAAAATCGCTGCTTTTCCAATTTGAGAGTTGACCTGTATGGTTTGACTTCCATGGCACGCTGCTCTGCATCAGTAGCTCGTTATCACCCTTGGTTGGGTGCCCGGCGCTCTCAACACCCAGACAAGCTTTAAAGGCTCGCCTTGCTGAACGATGGGAAGGCACCAGTTTCCCATGAGTCGGGGCTTTCATGAGCCACCTGTAAAATGTAGTTAGGGTTTGTTGGTTTTTTTTCCCCAATAAAAAAAGGTGCCATGGTGTATCGCCTGACTTCAGTGCTCTTTGTCAGCATGCTATATTTAAAAGAATACTCGTGTAGGGGAGTAGATACACATTTAAAATCTCTCTGTATTTATTTTCTTTTAGGAATACATGTAATAAAAGTTTGAGTTAATAGGATGCCAGTAACTTCCCCCATCAGGCCTGCCGGGTGAGGGTGGCTGGACGTAGCACAGCAATTACGGCTGCCATTAGGTGGAAGGGTTGATGCACAAGGGGCTGCGCGTGAGCAGGGACTGTTGGACGTGAACAAAATCTTAATCGTGAAATTCCCATAGTTTATTATAGCTGCCTTCATTAACATTTTCACACTCGGCTGGCTAACAAATGAGGAGAAGTACCGCTGGATCTATAACGCTCCGAATCCCCTCCATACCTCTGTGCGTGCCAGAGGTCTGCGCCCTCGCCCTGTGGTGTGCTCATATTTAAGCAGAAGGGATTGTGTGCTTTTTATGGAAGGGAGAGAAAAAAACCCAGGCGTTCTGTGAGTATTTTTAGTGAAAATCCGTATTGGTGAAAAGCTTGCTCTCAATAAAATGGAGGAATACCATGCAAATAAAATTCACCTTAATTTATAATTCCCCCAGGAATTTAAGATGTGAAATTTCTGCTTTCTAGCTGCATCTTTGGCAAAGTTCAGATTGAGTTTTGATCTGGTTTTTATGGGTTCTTTTGATCTGTTACTGCTTAAACTCCGTGATATTTTTAGTTACACGAGGAGGATGCCAGTGTATATCCACTGGGAAAGAGCTTAAACTCTTAAACCTTGGAAGTTTTGCTGCTTTAACAGTACCAAAGCCGACACAAATAATGCACCAGCCAGGGAAGGTGGCTGTGGACGGCCACTGTGTCATGTTGCAGGTCAAGGGCATGCCTCGTGTCTCTTCTGCAGCCTCACCATGCCTCACCTTGCTCCTGCTCACAGTTTTGCCGCTGGAGCACTCCACGCCGGCAGCGTGAAAATGTTTTTGTGATGAAATCCTGGGACTTTCCCATGCAAGGTGGTGTTGGGGTGGATGGTCCCCATCCTTGTGTGAAGGATGCTCTCATAGAGCAGCTCCTCAAGAGGTTTCAAATGGGGGGAAAACCTACAGCTGGGTGGGGATGCCCTCAGAGACGAGCGTTGCAACCTGTTCCGTATTTGTTATGGGCAACAATTTGACTAAGGGAGAATTTAGATTAATAACATTCAGCCTGGAGAAGTAATTTCCTTTGAGAAAGCGATTTACGTGCACTCTGCCAAAAAGAGCCGTCACCGTGTGCTCTCGTCGTGTCAGCTCCAATAATGAAGTTGGAAATAACATGGGAGGTTAATAGGTCCTACTTATCTCCTTAGTGCCGGAAAGGAAGATTTACAGTGCAGAGCCTGGTTTGCATATTTCCATTGGAAATGGAAAGGTTTTTCCCAGCAGAGATTGATGAGACGTTGCAGTTACAGGGTGTCTGCTCTGCTGCTGCTCACGGCTGAGGCTGTAAACCTCCATCCTGGGGGATGCACTCGTGC
This sequence comes from Gavia stellata, assembly GCF_030936135.1. Lineage (NCBI taxonomy): Eukaryota > Metazoa > Chordata > Aves > Gaviiformes > Gaviidae > Gavia > Gavia stellata. The sequence goes on from NC_082620.1 coordinate 9,359,472, forward strand.
CAGAGGGAGCCACCTTTCCCTAAGTCACTGGCCAGGGACTTACTTAGATGCCCATGCCGCCGTTCCAGTGATAATTATTTTTAACTAGCTATATTTCCTCTAAGCCTGGAAGTCCATATAGACACGGCTGCCATGCAGCGGTTAAAAAACGGGTCGAAGCTTGCTGGGTTTTCCCCTGGAGCTGCCCATGGCGTGCGAACAGGAAAGTCATCTGGAGATGCGGTGGGAGGAGGCGCCGGTGTGGAGGACGCCTGCATCGCATCTCGGGCTGCTGCTTGTGTGACGCCATCCTCTGGGCATACATTAGAGTGTGTTTTATCCTGCCGTAACCCCCGGGGAAGGTGATCTACGTGATGGCCCGTAGTGCTGGGAGCAGCCAGACGGTGCTGGTGTGTTAGCCAGGACCTGTTCTCTTAATTAGAAATAGTAATGACCTTGTCATCGCTGGCGAGGACGCTGCTGCCTTGGCTTTCGATGAGGCTGGAAATAGCTGGAGCCGCCCCTGCAATTGCACCTTCCCCCCCCTCCCTTTGCCTTGCTTACGTATGGATGGCAGCGGCGTGCGCAGGAGGGGCCGTTGCGCGGGCGTTGGAGCCCTGTCACTTCGAATTACTCTTATTAAACTCCCGAAGGACTCGTGGCACGTTATGGGCTATTGTGGGAGCTATTTCATTTCAAACAGCAAAGCTATCTGTGAGTTACAGGAGTACAGAAAAGCTCTCAAATTCTTCTTCTGCTTTTCTCCCCTCCCTTAGCTTTTTAGACAATAGCTTTCTAACTGCTATTCTCTCCCAGCAGATTTATGTTTGGGTCCTCGGCAGGTTGTTGGGCTCTTCCATACCGGGAGTGAAACAAACTTTGAAAAAAATAAAAAAATAAAAATTGTTCCCTCTTGATAATTTAAATCACATAGTGCGCTGAAGCCTGCTTAAAAGAATAACTCTAAAAGGGATAGAATTTTTAATAAATGTTCTGTCTAGCACAAACTGTAAAATATTCATTTAAGTGGGTTATTTCGCATTATCGAATAAGTGTAAGAAGAATTAACTTTCTGAACAGCTTAAGGTACAATTCAGTAATAACCTGAGCCATTTAATGAATGAAATATTTAACATAATTTGCATACATTAAGTGATGGGATACGGAGTATAACAAATGTAACTCCGAGTCGGAGAAGAACATTGGGAGGAGCAAACAGGAATTCCTCAGTGTGAACCCAGACAGCTTCCCTTTGCAGCAGCACTGGGATGGGGAGAGAGCTGAACTCGGAGGCCATCGCGCTGGGCAGCCCTCGAAGGCGGAGGATGGACCACATCAGTATGGTGGGTCTCACCGCCTTGCTGCCGTCTGCCAGCGCAGCGCTCCCTGCATCAAAAACCTCCTTGGTGGGCGAGGAGGAGAAACCTCCATGTGTTTGACTTCCCTGGATGGCGTTTTCTACTTCCGTACACTTCTTGCGTGTCTGCAAATAGCGTAGCTTTTCCTCATCACCTCTTCTCTTGGTGCTTGTCTCCAGGGTGGGGGTTAAGAAAATGGCACTTTTTCCTCCCCATCTTTTACTTTCCCATGGGAACCAAGCAAATGGAAACGCCACCATGTGAAGACAGGGCTGTGAGCAGACTTAGCCGAAGTGTTTTCTGTTAGGCAGCACAGGTTAGGGCGAGCATTGCTTCTGCTGCTTTTCCTCCTCTTGAAAACTCCCAGTCCCACAAAACACAATTTTTTGTGTGTTTTGTGTATTTTAAGTGCACACAAGAAGCTGGAGACTCCTCTTGGCAGCACAATGCTCAGCGTGACGTCGTGAAACGGCCTGGGAGCTCTCCTATCCCAAAATACTCCAGGAGACCTCCGACCACAGCTGGGTGTGAACCCGCAGAAAGCCCGTCCTCAGGAGGGGGCTGCCGGGCTCTCCCTCGGGGCACGCCTGCTACTGGCTGTCTCCGGCCGTGCCGTCTCTCTGCGCCCGGCGCGTTCAGCATTATCTGCACATCCAGACTTCCCCCTGGTCGACGTGGGCTTTGTAGCTGAGCTGCCCTAAGGGGTGCTGAGCGTGCACGTTGTGTCCCCAAGAGTGGGCATCCCTGAGCCGGCACTGCTTTAGGACGGTCGCAAGGTAAATTGGGGCTGATTAAGGTGGCAAAAACCCCAGGAAAGGAAAAGAAGAGGTAAACCTTGGTGCTTTCCTCCATAAAAATAGAGAGAGCTTTAACAGGCATTAGGTGACCAAGCAGTTTGTTCTCAACAGGTCACTTCGGGAGGAGGTGGTTGCTAATTTACGTGTGACCAGAAATTGCAGTTCATAGTCAAAACAGTGGCTAGATTCTCAGTTATGCCCAATTAATATGGGACTTTGATTTAGTTTTCCCTAGCTTAAGTGCTCTTTAATTTGTTAAATTCTCTTTCTTCTTCTCTAAGTGGCCACCCTTCTGGAAACTCCATAGTGACATTCAGTGTCCCAGGGGGAGAGTGTGTGTTTGTGTATGTATGTATGTATGTATATCTTGGGGGTGGGGAGGGAGGTGGCTGCCCCGTGAAGCGAGCCCTGGGCAGCGCAGGATGGACCTCTCCAGTCTTCTGCTGGTCATACCCCTCCGGCCAGCGGTAGCTGTTGCCCTGTCTTTACGTGAGCTTTTTAGACCTGGAGCATCTTGATGGCTCTTCTTCTGCCCTTTTGTTTCAAGGGTGTTCTGGGTGGGAGGATGATCAGTACAGCATGCGGTTATCCAGGTACAGCAGCACTGTTGACTCATCCGAAGGCTCTATAATCTTTTATTTCTTTATCCCGCTCCTTTTGCAGCCTGCTTCTTCCCTCTCTGCCACCCTGGCACGCTGAGCAGAGGTGTTTATCGTGCTGCATGCCCCGATGCTCTGATGATCTCGGATCACCTGGAGGTGATGCCATTAACGCAGAACCTCGCTGGCTGTATGCATAATGCATCTTTCTCTTCCAATCTCCATTACTTTACTTCTCCCCCGCCAACGCTGGTTTCTATCATGTTGATCATTCGCCTAGTTTGTTTAGGTCTCTCGGCTGGCTTTCCAGCCTGTCTGATCCTGATTTCTAAATGCCTTTTGTCACATTCACATGCTACCTCCTCACTGCTCGCTTTCCAGGTCGTTGGTAAATATTAAGCAATAAAGGGTGTAGGCTGAAGACTAAATATAAAAGGAGTTGGGCAGGGAATCCCTGTCTGGCCGGGAACGCAGAGCTCCTTGGTGTCAAAACTGACTCTTAAGAACTTCACATGCTTAAAGTTAGAGAAGAACAGAGTAATTCTGAAACGCAACCCTTTCTTTGATAAACAAGATATTTAAAACCACTTTTTTAAAAACAAAAACTTATGAAATGAACCCCCCACTATGGGCACGAAACACAGACTTGGATGAGTATTTGAGGTCCCCTCTCGGCAGCTGGATTTGGACTACCTTAAAAGAGGGAGGGTTGTTTTCATCCCTGCTGTCGATTTGCCTTGACAGCTCGTTAAAGTCAATATTACCCTAAAAATGTTCTGCTTTCATAACAGGCAATTTTGTTTGTGATGAAAATGCTTTGTTTGACTTCGGGAGCCATTCATTACAGGATCAAGGCTTCAAATTGGAGCCAATTAGGTCTAAGAGTTGCTTTTAAAAAGCTTTTTCCAAATGCCAAGAGCTTGAAGGTTAAAATGCAGTGAATTAAGCATCCAGCCCCGCACGCGGGGAGTCTGCCCGCCGTGGCATCGGGTACCACCCGGGGCCGGCATCCCCCTCGCTGGGGCTGCATCCCCTGCGGGAGCTGGTGGCTGCAGTCACGCTGTGTACGGTGGCTCACCCTTTTTCTATATTTAGTAAGAAATGCATCAGCATCCCTTTTCCTCCCTGAATTCCCTCTGGGAATGGAGCTAGTAAATAGCTGTTGCACTAAAAATAACACCTGCGCCAGCCCTGGCAGCCTCTTTCCCTTCTCTGGCTGAACAGGGACCCAAAGGGCTCTCACCCCGGGAGCAGATGTTTGGATTTACGATTATTTTTATTTAAAAAAAAAAAAAAAGCAGAAATCAACCACTTAAACATGTAAAGACCATGAAACCGCCTGTAATGCTTAACCTTTGGAAAACATTAGTAGTGCTCTCAGCCGTCTCCTCTCTATTTAATAAAACAGAAGGCAGCCCCAGCACAGCCTGCAGTGATTTTCCAGCCATTGCTGGCAGCCAAAAGGTGACCCAGGATTGTGCAGGCAGAGCGGCCGGATCGCTCCAGGAGCGCGCGGCCCTCGCACTCTCCCCTGGGTAATGTGGGCATCGTTCCTGGTTTTACACCGACCTTCCGGTCGACTCCTTTCCAAGGAGAGATGCAAGAAATCCTGGGCAATTTGCTGCCGTGGCACTGCTCAGAATTGTAAACGGCTTTTATCACACAAATAATGTCCTTTTTTTCTTGCTGTCTTTTTTTCACCTTGTCCTTTTTTTCTTAAATGTTTTTCGAAAGTGAGGAATGAGTAGAATCTCAGAAGTCTGAAAATAACTTGCAAAGAATTTACGGTTCCCTGATGCTGCTCTGGTTTTAGGTTGTTTACTTTCTTTTCAACACATCAAATAGTTCTGGGCTGGTGGGTGAGTTTCTAGCAGATGAAAACCAGCTGGCGAAGGCAGGCCCTTCTCAGGGGTCAGATCTGCTGCGATGCCCCAGACTAATGGTCCTGGGTTAATAGTCATGGCTGGATACCTACCTGGAGCGGAAATAACTTCCACTTTGATGGCCCATACAGAAGGGAGGATGGTTTGATTGCAGCCATGAGCATAACGAGTTGCACAGGAGCTGATCCCATCCGTTAATCAGCATTTGTGAGCTGCTTCCAGAAACTTGACCTGTCATTCCCGTTTCTGCAAAGAATCCGCCAATTTACTGGGGGAGATGTGGGGAAGAAAAACCCAACAAAACAAACAAACCCAACCAAGGGGAAAAAAACCAAACCAAACCAAAAAAACCCAACCCAGCAGCACCAGCTGGGAACTGGAAATGGCAGCCAGGTTCCAGTACTTATTTTTCTTTTTTTCTTTTTTTTTTTTCTTTCTAAAGAAAACCGCTGTTGCGGTTGCTTCCCGGCAGGGAGGGCTGGGGCATCCCTGCAGACCACCTGGCTCTGATGCTCAGTCTGTAGCTGCTCCGTCCTGCCCAGTGGAAGGAAGGCGTATTTCTTAATTCATTGTGTAATGGGATAATTTATAATGTTTTATGTAATACTACCAACAATTCCAAAAGGTCTTTTTTTATCCCGTTGACACACTAGGTTTTGTTTGAGGTTTATTTGGATTAATTGGGCCGATGTTTGGGGAAGAGAACAAATACCTGCTGGTATTTGATTTTTCTCGCACAGCTGTGTGATGAAGAGAAATGGCAGCAGAAGACCTTAAACTCCATTATATTGTCTCTGGGAAGATTTCTGAGGGATAGCTGGGTCCTAGAAACAGAACTTGGGAGCCTTGTCACTGCAGTTAACCAAGTGTTTTCAGGGCTGAGCATCGGGGTGACCCAAAGAGGCTTTAATAACTCAATGGGCACCACGTTTTGCATCTCTGAACGCTGCGCAGTAGGGAGCTCTTGGTTTCTGCTAATAGCTCTGTGGCCTGCGAGTAATGAGCAATCAATTTATATTAATATTTGAATAACATTTTTTTCTGTCTGCCTCTACTTGTTTACTCCTGTATTTGACATTGGTCCTTCTTCCATTTAGTTTTTTTTAGTTTAATAGAGCAAGACAAGATTATGGACTCTTGCAACAGATTGGCATCTGGTGATGCAGTGGATGCGCCTCTAGGAAGGACAACCGAAAGCTATTAGTCTCATAGGCCCTGTTCTTTTGGGATCTTGAATACTTAATGAAACGGTTGGGAGTTGTATCAGTGCATGGCACGGCTTCATTTCAAATGCTTTTCGTAAACTTTCATTGGCCTCACTGTGCTCAGGTATGGGGCTGTGAATGCTGTGATGCTTAAGACTCTATCAGTACAATTTTATCTGATCACAAATATGAAACGTTAAAAATTATTATAGGAATGATAATAATGAGTAGCATTGGTAGTTTTTTATGAGACTAAATGTTGTTTGCGATATTTACAGAGCACCTTGGAGAGCTGGGAGAGTCTTCCATGTAAACAATACAAAAGGAATAAAACCATTAAATAATCACTTAAGGTAAAGCAACTCCTTTATTTAGCTAGATCTTCAGGAGAAGAGAGATCCTTGCACTTGGAGGGCAGGAGGGGGATATATGAAGCATGAAAGCAGCAGTGTCCAGGACACCATTTTACACTAATTAAGATGTGGGGGACAGAGTTCATCGCAGGACAGCGCTGCTTTAGCCAAGAAAGTAAAACGTACCAGTTACTGCTACTTCCCGGTTTCCATGCTTTGTGGCTCTTGGTCCGACCAGCATCATCATTCGAACACAGCTTTTATCATGATTTAATATGTATCTTTTCAGAAGGGTTTTAATTCCCTGTTTGAAATAAGAAAATGCCATAAATCAGAGACAGAATCTTTTAACATTTACAGTTTTAAATGAATTCCTGTTGAGAGTCTCTTAAGCCAGATTTATATCTGATTCTGCACTGAACTGTGTCATTATGTGGGACTGAAAAACTCTTACAAAATTAGGCATAATGCAAAAACATGCTGAAAAGACAGTTCTGCAGGAATGTGAAACATTATTATGTTAGAGAATATTGGAATGAGGAATATGCAGAAAGGGACAGTTACTGCGGGTATTTCCCTTATAATGAACCTTGCACAATTCTTTGGTGGAAGGGTTTGCTGCTGTCTCCTAGCAGGAAAAGGCAAACTGAGAAAGCCCTAGCATTTTCACCTCATCTGGCATTTTGGCTTAGCTGCCTCGCTGCAAGGACCAGGACTTTGTGTCCCACACGTGGTGGGAAGGGGACGAGCCGGGCTGGAGGGTGATGCTCGTGGCCAGAGCAGGGTCAGCTGCTCCCCAGGGGGCTGGAAGCAAAGGGCACCTGGGTTTGAGGGGCTACATGCGCAGGCTCGTTAGCGAGGCCACCGTGTTCCCAATCCACAGGGGAATGTGCGATAGGTTTCTGGTCTCAACTCGGAACGAGGGCTGGGGCCAGCCAGGGCTTTGCTCGGCGCTGGATGGAGATCTCCCCGGGTGGGTGTATTGGCGGTATCTGCACAGCATCCTCGTACCATCTCGTAGCCTAGTGCCACCGACTGCGATTTACAACTATGCGTTTGGCACGTTGGAAAAGAATAATTGCAAGTACCAAGCACAGTGTCCTGCTCTAACTAGTGCTACTCATTTCGTGTCCATGTTTTACTCTTTGAAACCCAAAAGGAGGAAATCGTAGCAGCAGGTTGCAAATAAACAAAACCCAACGTTTTCCTCCAAAATGTGTTCCTAAGATGAGCAGTCCGGATTCTTACAGCTTAAAATCCACCAGCATCCTTCAGCCCCCTTGTTTACCGGGGCTGGAGATGTTGGACTCAGCCAGTCTTGATTGGAGATACGGAATTGCCTTGCACAGGAGAGCATGCCCGGTGGCATTGACGGAAGGTGATGGGAATAGCTCCACGGGTTTTCCTCTCTGCGGATCTCCTCCAGTGTCTGCTGTGGAATTGCTCCCTTGATCAGGGTTCAGCTTCGGGTGCTTCCTTGCCTGTGACAAGCTCCTGCTTTCCCTTAAAAAATGGAAATTGAGGGGGTTTGAACTCCTCTAATTTGGACAGAAAACAAGAAGTTAACCTTAGTGCATTTGCTGACAATGCGGTACTTAAACCTGAATAAAATAGGAAAAAAAGATTAAGAACGCAGATACCGCCTGAAGTACTACTTCAGCCACTCTTCTTCCAGCTGAAATTAACTTGGCTGTTTTATTGAAACAAGCCAAAAGAACTAAATATTCTCAGTTTGCCCTCCTCAATTGAAGAAGACAATAAAAATATGAGGTACTGTATGTTTAATACTGTAGCCCACATGCCTTAGCTGGGGAAGAATTAGAGAGGTGAAGGGGGGGAAAAAAACCCCTATCTACAGCATCATAGTGGCATGTTTTGTACAGAGATCCCTTGTGTTTCTCCCACAGGTATGATGGTTTGACTGGGCTCAGTGGGAGACAGCGAGAATAAACATGAAGTGGTTCAGTGGCAAAGTCATTTGGGGCCTTTTCTCTCCCGAATCTGCATTTTTGCTAAATCTTTGGGGTAAAAGGTGCCCTTTGATTTTACATTCAACAGGGCTCAAAGTCTTGCATTGCCCACAAAGGTAGGTTAACAGAAGGTGATCTGGTCTGTCCCGCCATGATGCACCGACGCGCAGTGGGGGTTCGCCGGTCGATTGGAGGAGAGCTGCAAAAAATTAAATGCTCCTCTTCGTTTCTGTGGCAGTCGAGAGCAGGGTAGCATCTCCCCATGGTGCGTGCCTGCTCCGGAGCACAGGGACAGTCTTCAGCATCTTCAAACCGTGTGACTGTTGGAATTATGTAAAATAACAGAGGTTTTTACTATTACACAGTGGTTAATACATCGTAGATACATGTATCTTACTGAATTTTCTTTTTTTATCCCACTGCATATTTGACTCCTTCAGGCAACGGAAGAGAAGTCCCGTTTGCAGTACTAAAGCTAGCAGCAACAGCAAGACGACAGTTCACATGTTTCTTTAAATCACAGGGTTTAGTCTAAGCTCATTTAAAAGAAAGAATAATAAAATAATCATATAATGATCTGTGGGTATTTTCCAGTAACTAGAGATTGGGCATTATTTAATATCGCTCTCTTTCACTGACTATCCCTTGGTTTGGGTCTTACATGGAAGATAAAATCTATCCTAATGCCATTAGGCACCGGCTGATTCAAGGTCTGACTTCGCTAATACTTGCGACTAACAGTACTTCTGAGCCGAGCGGTTCAGGACAACAATTGCTAAGTCTGTTTCTGCAGAATTAGGGTCTTGCTATTATAAAGACCCATTGCGTATTTAAGTTTACTATTTTCCATGTGTATCTGGCAGATGAAATTGCTGAGCAGATCTCGTTTAACTGTGGTGTCTGTAAACCACTACTTATTTTTTTGATTGGGTTTTTTTCTTCTCCTTTTCCTGTGTTTTAGAGAAAATTATTTTTTGTCTTGATCCAGTTTCTTCATACCAGGTTTAGCCTTCAAAATAAAGCACTTAAGTTGTCCACTTACTACTTTGCAGAAGTTTAAGAGTGACAGGGGCTAGCCACTTTGAGCTCTGGTCGTGCTGACCTGGAAGAAATGCCTTGGTTTAACTGAGCTGAGCCTCACAAATCTGTACAGCTCAATTGACGTTTTCCTTCTAGGAATAAACAATCTCCAGCAACTCCTCAAATTAAAATTTTAATAAAAAGTGTAGCAGAGTGGGCTGAAGTCTTACATATGCTGGAAAAAGATCTATGAATGCAGTCTAAATGGGATCGTGTAAAATAGTCATTAATTATTAATTATCAGCAGAGAGTGTCTGAATTTGCGGGGATGCAGGAAAGCGGTTGTTAAGTGGGGATGCTATGGGGCACTTTATCTGGATAGGTCAAGTTCTCTATTTCCGTGAAATATCCCTGGATGTGTTTAGGCGTAGGTGTAAAACCTATTGTGGCTTGGGTTTGGATGATGTTGGCTGCACGTCTGACTTTTTTTTTTCTTTTTCATGCACTCCTGTCTCTTTCCGCAAGTTTTCTTTGGCAGTATGTCCAAGCCTGTTCGAAGCCGTTTTTTCTCTTGTGCTGAGCCTGCCGTTGGTTTCGCTCTTTTAATCCTTTAACTTGAGGAGTTAAGCCAAGCTGCTCAAGTGTTAAAACTCGAGGGGCACCCCTTTCGGCAGCGCCCTGGGTGCGCGCTGCCCTGGCGTTACTGTGAAATGCCTTCACAGTCAGATGACTTGGTCGGCTATCAGAGCTCAGGATTCCTAAATGTCATCCTATAATGTCTAATTAAGGTTGCAGTTTGAAGACATCATGTACTTTAATTGAAAACTGTAAGAGTAATCTATTCCATTTTTTTCTGTTAAATTAATAGTGTGGACCTCTAGCAGATGGTTAGTGAGACGCTATTATTAATGAAAACATCCCACCGCCTGCAATCCAGCCACTTGTCGCCGTGCACAACGTGAGGAAACAAGACGTACATCTCCCCAGCCAAATGCGCTTTCCACTCCGTGGCTTTATTCTCCTGCGGTGCCAATTAGTGGTCCCAGGGCTGCCGTTGCACCTCTTTTGCAAGATTTAAACTCTGCAGAGGTGTTTTCTGCCAGGCGAGGCTGGGTGAAGGAGAGCTGGCAGCAGCCAGCGGGCTGCAGGTCGTCATCTGCTCTCTGGCAAAGCAAGGGAAAGCAAAAAACACTTTGGGCCCCCAAAATTGTGGGTTTTTTTCATCCGTTAGGGTAATAGACCAAGTGGCCTGGCTTACGCTATTTAATGATATTTTCACGGGTATAAATAAGTGCCTGTGCTGCGTGCGAGCACGCACTGTGTTAATAGGGGTGAGCTCTGCCCCGCATGCTTGTGGGTGAACGTCACTGGGTCGTGTTCGGCGGTACCAGGTTTTGGTAGCGAATCTTTTGTTCTTCCCTTTACGCTTCCTCTCTCCCTCTCCCCTCTCCTATTGCTTTGCCGCTTCCCAGGGGGACAGGCGGCAGCAGCGGAGACTGGGGAAAGCCAGAATATTTATCACTCTCTCCTACACAGAGGCTCTAAAACGGCTTCTGCAAAATAAATCTCCTTTAAGACCCTTCTGGAGTGGGGTTTGGCTTATTGCTCCAGGAATAAAGAACAGCCTTTTCTTCCCCAGGCGACTGGCTGGGACCCCCAGCGGTGATGGCTCAGGAAGCCGCCACGTCCTGGCAACTTGTGGTTTTTCTGTCCGCCAGAAAATGCGCATTTAAAAACCAGCCATTTGCTGGGGGAGCTGTGGTGGTGGAGCACAGGGCGAAGCAGAGCATCCTTGCGCAGGTGCCATCAGGCGGCTGATGGAGAAGGGCATCCCCAGGGCAAGAGCATCGCTCCGTGATGGAGGATGCTCAGAGGGAGGAGCGTCAGGGATGCAGGGATTCATATTTCCCAACAGCGCCTCATCTTTACGGAGGAGGAATTTGCATCGGCTCAGAGGAGATGAAGTTTGAGTCCCGATGAGGCAGGGACCTCGTTACAGAGCGGATCTCTGTCCCCCAAGAGTGTTGAGGAAACGGGGACCGATGCCAGTTTTCCACGCAGGGGACAGAGGCGCAGCGGAGGTTTTCTGCCCGGCAGCCCCCCCGGTACCGCCTCCCCCTCCCAGGGCAGGGAGCCCCTCGGCGCAGTGGTGACTGTAAATGATTCAATTAGTTAGCTGCAGATATTGATAATAAAACCTGGCTTCCATCTAATTAGATAGAACATTAGTTGGTGTATCCTTACTAAATTAGAAAAATACATTTTAAAATGAAGTTTTAATTTATTTTTGTCTTTAATTGCGTCACGATGGAAGAAGCAACGTAGTAACTGGAAAGCTTGCTTTCAGGTATCAGACACCAAATGAGGTCATGCCGCGCCGCTTCTCCCCACTGTGTTTTTGGGGGCGGTTAGAGCGCGTCCCACCAAAGTGCGGCTGCTGCTGTGAGGCTGGGCAGGTTTTTGGAAGAAAGTTCACGGCACGCTTTGGAAAACCAAAGCCACTCAAGTCCTGACTGACAGCCTACTCTGGCTTGTCTTGGCAAAATGCAATACTAGGAAGCCTCTATCCCGTTGGCCTCCAGCTTGTATCGCTAATGCAGGTTGTCAGTAAAACCATAGTAATATTTGGGCTTATTCCCCTTCTCAGCTTCAGAGTGCGCAGACCAACATTTTTGCTGTAGCGAGTTGCAGATAGGTAACAGTTCAAGACCAAACCAAAAAGCACTACCTGCAAAAGGAAATGAAACGTTTGGTTTAGAAGTTTTTTGTTGTTGACAGGTATTTGTCAACCAGCCGGCAGCCTGACTTGCGTTTCTCTGCTGGTTACTCAAAAGCTTTGTTTGCTTTTCTTTTGCTTCTGATTTCTCCCCAGCTCACCGAGCGATGTCCCTTTTGATGCTATCTTGCTATTTTAGGGCAAACAACTGGACGAGGGAAATGGTACTGCGATTTTTGTTACAGCGATGCTAAACAAGGTAGTGAGAACTTGTTCTGGGTGGCCCTCAGATCAGTTTGTGCTTGTGATATTCAGAATATTAATGGCTTTGAGAGTGGGGACGGCTAGAAAATGAAAACTGCTTAATCCCAGCTGAGAAGATGCTACATAATCAACATGAATTTGTATTTTCACTTCAGAGTGGAAGGACAATAAGGAAGCCATGGGCTGGAATTTGTCTTTATAGCAGTGAGGACGTGGAGATTTCCTAGGAGAATAAATGTGCTTGCTTAAGAGCTCGCAACTTTATTAGCTCTGTGGTATAAATCCAGAGTTGTGTACAAACTCTCCTGCTTTCTTTTAAAATATACATATATTTCAGGCTTATTAATTTGGATACGTATAATTCATATAAAGTAATAACTTGAAATTCAGACTCTTTTTTTTTTTTTTTTAAAACCTAATGATTTATTACTTTGAGACAAGATAGGTGGCCTAAGCTACCTAGCACAGGGAATCCTGTTTGGCTTCCAATTTCTCTTTCTCTTTTGAGAGAGGTCAGGTGGGAATTGCTGATACCCTCGCAACAATGCAGAGATGACCTGGAGGGGGATTGAGCTGGGAGAGAGCTACTGCTCGAATCCATGGCTTTAGACAGCCCCTCGGTACCGTCCCTGGGACAAGAATCCCAATTGACTTGTGCTGAGGAGTGCCTGCGCTCGGGGCTTAGGGTCAGAAGCCGTACGGGGCGATTGTCTGCCAGCTCTGTCAAGTGAGGCCGCTGCGCTTGCAGCCCTGCTCTCTCTGGAGCTCATGTCTCTATTAGCATGTGAAGCCAAGCTGATGTGAGCGTGAGCTCACCCTGGAGCGCACTGCGCTGCTCGGGCGCTCCTGCGGCACGCTCGCAGGGGTGCTGCCTGTTCTCCCCGTGCCTTCACTGCGGGGCAGGATGCTCCGTCCAATAGCGTCGGCGGGAGGTGCGACTACAGCTGCATCCTAAACGCATACGTCCCATGCAGTAGCCTTTCCTTGCATCTCCTCTGGGCTTAGTTCAGATTCAGAGACTGTCTTCTGCCAGGCAGCGGTGTTCATTGTGGATTTCACAGCCTTTTATAACTTTTTCTCCCAAACAGTGTGTGTGTTCCACCGCAAGTCTTTCAGCTCAGAGCAGAACAGAGTCCGCAGCTTTCCTGCGCGTGTGATGGGTAACGGGCCTCGCCGACACCGCCGGTGTGTTGGACCCCTGCCCATTGGTCCATCCCCTGCTCAGTGACAGTGTCCTCTTCAGCTCCTGTACATAAAGAGAAGCACACTTCACAGAAGCTGCTGTGCAGCACGCGGTGACGAGCGCTCTGCAGTGGGCTGCTCCCGGCTGCTCCCTGTCCCACACTGCCAGGCTGCAGTGCTGCAGCTCATCCTCTCCGCGGCAGCTGGGACACGGGAGGTGAGATCAGGTCGCCCGCTGCTGCAGCTCCGGGTGGCGATGTGCTGTCGTTAAATATTGAAGCAGCCAAGAAGCTGCAGTCACGTAGCGTTGGGTGGGAAGCATGGTGCTGGCTCTCCGGCCACCGCCGCCCCTCAGTCTGGGTCCCCGGCGCAGCACCCTGAGCTGATAACGTCTGCAGTTCATTCCTCTGCTCTGTTCACATGAGGCTTAACAGCGCAACTCCAGCGCAGGGCTTTTGGGGCGAAGCTGGAGGAAGAGCGATGGGAAGGGCTTCGGTGGCAGTCATCTAGAGACGCTGTAGCCCACGTGCGTCCTGTTTAATGCAGTTAACTTGGCTTTACAGCTGATGGCTCTTTGATGCGTTCAAACTAATAACCTTAATGAACAGGGGAATGCAAAATAAAAATAAAAGTTCATTTATAGAAAATGCTTTCAGCCTGAGCAACAAAGTATAAATTAAACCACTGAATTATATGAGTAAGTTTAAGATAAAACATAACTCATGTGATTTTTACTGTTAAATTACCTAATTGCTTTACAGGGTGCTTCCATTAGCTGATCAAATTAAACCTTTTTTCCTCAACGGTGTCTTACAAGCTGTGAATACAGGACTCGGTCCTACAGGCTCTCACTTAGGTGGCAAAGCCATGCTCTGAGCATTGCCGTGAAATCGGCAGGCGCGGTCGGAAACAGATCTGGATCTGCGCAACTTTCAGTATTTCGACCTTTCTCAGCAATTCTCGCTCAGTTTACTTGCTGACGTTGTTTCCAAAGCTGGGTTTAGAAGGGATGCGGGGCCGGGTGGGACATTCCGGCGTAGGGTCTGCTGGCCTTGGTGCGCGGTACCCTCACCCACAGAGATGTTCTTTGGTGGCCTTCGGGTCCACCCAGTGCCACTTACCCTGACTGGTGCCTCAGGGGGACTCGCCAGCAGCGGTGAGTTGGGTGTTTATGGCGAGCGTGCGTGTCCTTTTATTTTCTTCGCTTGCTTTCTGATTAAACAGCAAAGCTGAGGACAGAGAGCTGGGTTTCAAAGCTTGGCTCTGTCTTGTCTGACCTTGCTGGTGCTACGCTGCCTTTTGTTTGTAGTCTCGGGCAAGAAGCAATGGAAAAAGGGTTTGATAGGAGACAAAAGCAAACAATAGCCTCCTCCAAAGATACGATGAATGGGATGTAATTGAATTTTTTGGTGAAGACATTGATTTGACCCTGTAAGACACACAGAGTGAATCATTAGGGGAATTAATGCACATTAAAATGCAGGGTTTTTTTAAATCAGAGGGCTTTTATTGTGCCTATAGTTTTGGTTTTAATTATTTAATGACTTTGTGTCTTCTAGTGATAAATCTATTTCTTCCCCCTTTTTTCAAAAGGAGAAACAGCATTGGTGTGACAAAGGGGTACATGCCCCGAGCAGCTCACAAGTACCGGCTCTTTGTTAGCAGCTCTGCTTGTGCCCCAAAGCGCAGACAGGCACGTGCTTTAAAAAAGCATCTCCTGCAAACTGTTGATAAAACATCAGCGTTGGTCTGACCACTTTCATCTGGGTCTTTCAGATTTATTTTTCCAACCTGCATATAGCAAAAACTCTGTAGGAATTCATTTATTGCAAGAAGCTGTGTGAGATACAGTGTTCGGGAGGAAAATTTCCAGACTTGGGCTGCTCAGGGTGGGTTTGACCCTGGGTTTTTGGAGAGCCGACCGCTCCCAGCTGCAGCTCCTTCTGTGCTGCCTGCGGCTTCAAGGCTTCTGAGAAATCTCATCCTTGTATTTTGCGTCTCACAGGTGGTGCTTTCCTCACCACGCCGACAGATTTGAAAAAAATAGCTTTTTTTATGACTTGAGCTGCTCGGGCTTGTCCTTAGCTTGGTTTGGGCTTTGCTTGGAGGAGCTGCTTGGCTGCAGATTTGTGCGTGTGTGCCGCCTGCGTCGTCTCTTCCATGAAAAGCATTTCCTTTCGCTCCTGCCTCTGACCCCGGAGCATCCGCTGCTGCACGTGCAGTACCCATCTGTTTGCTGCCAACCCTGGATTCTGCGGTTTGCTGGGACTTTCCTGGGCGATGGACATGAAGTCATAAACTTACAGAAAGCAGAACATCTAAAGAACAGGATTTAAAGGGGGCTTGCTGCTGATGGTAGAGAAGCCTTCCCCGGTGCATCTTCCCCACCCTGGTCCTGTGCATCCCATCCCTGGGACAGGCTTTCCCCACCAGGCTGTGGGCGCTGACCCCAGGCGTCTCGCTGCTGAGCTCCTCTGCTTCTTGTGCCTGGTGCACGCAGCTCTCCTCTCTATTTCCCTTAGAAAACCAGCATTTCGCTGCGCAGCGCCGGTTTAGGGTTCACCCCAGAGCCCAGGATGTGCCTTTGGAAACTCGCCTTTTTGCCTGGCGCTGTGTGTGTGTGTTGTGTGTGAGTGTTTGCCGTGAGCATCACTGAGCGTCCCCGAGTCATCTGTTTCTCGCGGTTCTGCTCCAGTTTGAGGTGGCAGACGAGAGATGATTCTCCCAGAGTCTTGGTGCTTATGTAGTGACAGAAGTTGGCGCGTAGGTGTCAAACCGTAAATAGGCACTTCTGCTCGCTTCTCCCCTGCCTGGCCTGGGGCTGTGTGGCTGGGATGGCGTTCAGCCGCTGTGGCAGAAGCTCTCCTGACACCAAACCGTGTTGGGACTCTGCGTGCCTGGTTTCGGCTGCCCCTGCACCAGAAGCCAGGCGAACCGGATCGAGGAGCCGACAGCGCGGTAGCTCGTGACGCTGAGCGCGCCGGCCCCTCCTCGCTGGTGATGCCGAGACATCCCGGTGAAGGATGCGGTGCCCCGGGCAGTGGGGTTGCAGGCAGGCATGGGCAGGGCGAGCAGATGGTGCAGGAGGTTTTGGGGGGGGTTTGGGGGCTTTTTGCCCCATTTGCGTGCCAGTCCTTGTACTGGGTACTCGGGGCACAGACGGCAACGTGGAGGATTCGCTGTCTCTCTGCTGCACGTGTTAATTTATAGCGCTGCCGTGAGCTAGATCTTCCTTGTTATCCAAGGTATTGCCTCTGGAGGAGGGAAATCAGGCTGTAATATATCATTAAGCAGAAAGCCTGGGGGAGCTCCTATCCTAGTTGATGCGGATCCTTCTTTTATCCTGTTAAAAGAATTGAATTACACGTTTTGAGTTGTCTGAAGATCCAGCTTGGAGCCTGGTTGGAGCTGTGGCTTTCCGTACTACCGCAGCAGGGGTCGGAGCTCCCCGGACGTGTCAGTAACACGTGTGTGTGTTTCCGCGGGCCACCCGTGTGTCTGTGGCATTGATCTGCAGCTTATTCTTTGGTCTGCCCAAATTTGCTGAGCAGGCCCAGGCCAGCAGCGTTCTGCCTCCAAAGGGGAGCGTCTTGTTGCCGCAGCTCCTCCCGTCGGTGACGGTTTTGGGATGAAGATTTCAAGCGTGCGGGGTATAGGCCGGCTGGAAGCAATAACTTAAACAAGCCTCGGGTAAGACTGACATTCGTTTACCTGAAATACTTTGGTTTTCTGTGCTATAGCAGTATGTTTATTCAGCCATGAAAGTTAAAAATTGCTTTATTCTCCTTATGGCAAGTTGATTTTTTAGTAGGAATAGGCAAAATCCCATGCTAATCTGAAACCCCCCAAACCTGCCTGCTTTTGTAGGATTTTGAGAGTGCATCAGCTGGATCCACCTCTGCATTGAAGGGATTTGTTTCTGCAAATACCTCTCATACAGACCATCCACCACAAGCGTCCGGGGGACTTGGGTGTTACAGAGGATGTATAGCGAGCTCCCTCTTCGGCATCCACTGGTGCTTGTTCCTTGGTATCTCCAAAGCTCGTCTCGCTGTAAGGTGTGAGATGATGCAGATTTGTAGTGAGTCGAGGACATAACGTCGGATGGGTTGGGAATAAAATTCTGCAGACCACAGCACATTTGGTGGAAATACTGTACTGGCTTTAAAAAAAAAAAAAAAAACAGGGACCTTGTTTCACATTTTCTGAAGAATTTTAGTTGCAGAGTATTTTATGGGTTTATATATATACATATGTATGCATAAAATCAGTGGTTGGCTCCTACAACTTGCACCCTGCGTCAAAGCTGTGAGTTAATGCTGCATCGGCGGCTCTTGCAGGGAGCGATGGGTGGTGTCTCTTCGGAGCCCAGTGGACGCCTGGGGCCAGACCTTTTTGGCTGTGCAGTGTCTGAATTTTAGCCCTTGCATCTGATTGAACTGCGGCTCCTGTAAAAGTGCAAGGTTTGGTGCCTTCTCTGGGAAGGTCACGAGTGTAGGTGCTGTGCCAGTGCCTGGCGTCTCGGTGGAGGGCTGCACCGGGTTATTTTGATACTGAATTTTACGCAGCAATTAGCCAGCAATTAAAAAGAGGTGGTTTTGGAGCTTCGTGTCACTGCTCCTCCTCCTGGCTCACGTAGAAGCAGTACTGCTCCCATCGTTTGCCACTACGGTAATTGTTTAAAAATGCAGAGTCGGGCTTGGGAAACGAGGGGTGCGGCGGAGGATTCTGGGAGAATTTATTTGCAGTGTAAACATGTTGGTTAGGAGTCATTAATATGACATTCACACAACTCTAATAAAGTACATAACACGGAGATCTGGCACTGCTGCAATACCCGGAGGACATTAAGTATGAGTCTTAAAACCAAGAGTATTGGAAACAAGATATTTTTACGTCTCGTTTGGGAGTAATATAATTGCATTTTGTGGCTCTAGCAGATGCTTGGGCCAGCTGGTTGGAGAGCATTGTGGATTTTTTTAGCTTTGGTACTATACAGCTACAACCCTTATATAGAACTATCTTTAAAAAAAAACCAAAAAATCCTCTCCTGGTTGAAAGACCCGTTTCTTGCATCACCTTCGTGATGGCGCAGCCTGTAGCCACTTCGGTTGCAGTAGCTCTGGAGATTAAACTGCACGTGGTTTTGGGGTCTAATTTGAGGCAGTTGGACATTCAAGGCAGCTTCACTGACCCTTCTGCATAGCTTTTGCTATTGCAAGTCTCTCTGAGAGGGACACTCTGGACCCGGCTGGGAGGCAATTTTTGGGAGAGAAGCATCAAAAAACTACATATTTCTGAGTATGTCTTTATGTGTGGGGGGCAAAAGCTTGTTTCCAGCAGCCTGTGGACTGCAGCCCCGGGGGTCCTTGGCATCTCCAGGTGTTGGGACGTTGCTGGCGTGGTGACAGCAGCCGTCGTGGTTAGGGACTGTCAGTGGTCCTGCATCTCCTCTGGCGCGGATCGCCCTGGACTTTCCCAGGGCTGCCGACGATGCTCAGCCTGTCTGCGGAGTGGCTGCCCCACAACTGCTCTGGGTTTGTACCAAGGAAATTGATGGGCGGCCATCCCACGTTCGTCAGGCATACGTACAAGCACCGTTGTGAATTATCTCGCCGGCGCTGATAATTTCCTGCAAACAAATCGGTTCTGATCTGGAAGTAATCGCCCGTATCATTCCTGCAAGTGGGAGCGATGACTTATGTTGATGTCACCCGCTGGCTTTTTATGGCAACGATTAATAATTCAGTAATTCTCTCTGCAGTGATGCTGTTCTATTTATAAATATTTAATTTAGCTTCCTGTGTCCATGTTGTTGCTGCCCCCTCCCCTTTGCCTTCTGACGTAACACCAGGCTCTTGGCGATGCTGCAGTCACAGAAATTACCAGCAAATTGTCTGTGCTGGAAAATGTTAATGCCCTTCCTCATTTGCATCTCTTCCTTACATTATTTAAGTCTGGCTTTGGTGGCATGAATATGAACGTCGACCAAGTGCGCTATTTCAGTCAAAACCTGATTTAAGCTGCAGACCTAACCCGGGGCTGGCAGCTCCTTGCCTCTGTTGTAAAAATTCTCTGTTATAAAGCTTTCCAGTTTCCAATGCAGCCACGCAAATAACTTTTTTTTCTTTCTGCATTTCTCTTTCAGGAAATTGCAGCTTATTTAATAACGTTTGAAAAGCATGAAGAATGGCTAACAACTTCCCCTAAAACAAGGTAACGTTGCTCATGCTTCAGCATATTGACTCATTCTCGCTGATGACTTGACTCGCTAATCAATGTGTTGGCCACCGAGTGAAAACTCCAGTCATGCTTGATGGCTTGTGACACCAAACTCTCATTAATTGACTTAATGAGCATTTTATTGAATGAAATCAGATTGATTGAAAATGGAACAGCTGCAATCTTGACAGGTTAAAGTTTTAACCCAATTGTTCAGGATTTAATTGTATCCCTTCAGATGAATGGATCTGAAAGCCTTTGAGTGAGGTTGCAGGCTATTTATCTTGACAGTGCTCCCCGCAGCCTCCAACTTTAAATAAATAAAAGAGCGCAAAGCCCTCCCCTGTGCTCTGCCTGTTTAACATGCAGTCACAGGAATTGTTTGCATTTTGGTGTTTTTCGTGCTGGGGTTAAGTGTTTGATGGCGAGGAGATCCCAAAAAGCCGCATTCACAGACATGTTTGCAGTTTATTATTCAGTAAATGTCATGTCTTCTTCGCACTGCCATAAATGTTTAACTCCTCCGCTCCCCTGGGAACTGATTCATGAAGTTTCGGCTGCGGATGTTTTCCTGCCATTTCGGCTGTGTTCAGGTTCACAAAGTTTCTGTACATCTCACTAACATAAAAAACGACTCTTGCTTTCTGATGTTGTGAGTTTTTTTCTTTTTCCCAATCCACCCCTTCCCTATTGAAAAGGGCAGGGTTATTGAAGGGAGCCTGCTAGGACCAGGGCGGGAGAAAAGCCTTTTTTAGCATCCTGCATCCCATCGCCATCCGCTGCAGAGACCCGTTGCCAGAGGCATCCTGGGCAGCTTGTTGCTGGGTTTGGCATTGCCTCCCTCTGTAATTAGCAGGGGCAGAAATTATAGTGAGACGCAAGGTTCAGTATTGAACCTAAAGAATAGTACAGATTAATTCCCCGGGTGTTTCATAGCTCCCAGCCGAGGAGAAGCTGGAGGTGGAGGAGGGCAGTGCAGCAGCAGTCGGGGCACAGGGAGGACCTGCTTTCCGTGAAATATGGGAAAAAAAAAAAAAGAGCTATGCAATTTTAGTCATGTCCCTCCCACGTTGTCGTCCTCCTCCCCCCCGTCTCTTCTGTATTTTTTGTGACATCTTTAAGTAAGGCATTTGCTTGTCGTATTAAAATGTGTCTGTAATACCTGGAAAGGGAGACATTTGAAACCCGATTGCTCTCTCAAAGGGTTCTCCAAGACCCAAAGCTGCTGTGGTGGCTGAAGGGCCCTTAGATGGACCTTTGCCGCTGATGGCAGCTGAGACTCTCACCTCGGTGAGTGCATAAATGCTTTGTTTCGTGCCCCTTCTCGGCTGCAGGACAGCAGGTAATTTGATAATATTAGAGACGGCTTTTTTTGACCTGGTAATCCAAGCTTCAGAATTAACGCAAAACACTTTCTTGCTGAACCTTTGCTAGATAAGTCTATTAAGTGGTCAGAAAACATGTTAACTAGTTTGAGTATACATGGTGTCATTAAATATATGAGATTATAAATGTTTTTATAGCAGTGTCTTATGATTTTAAGGGTTTGGTTTGCTGAAGGCAATGCATGAAAATAATTTTCTGATTAATATTACAATACCTTCCTCCTGTGTGTTTACATTTGAAAGAAAGAATGTCCCAGGAGAAGGAAAGTTGCAATGGCTGTTCAAGGACCTTCTTAAATCGTTGAGTTAGTGGTTTGGTTTTTTTTTTAATATTATAAAAATTAATTGGGAGAGTTAAATGCTGAGTTCATACAATCAGGGCTCTCGGTGTTACAGAATTAATGACATCGATGCAGTGCTGAACTGGAACACTCCCTGTTCTTTGTTTGCTGCTGTGGGTGCCACTAATTTCATCTCAGAAAATTAATAAAAATGAATTGCACCACTGACACTACTGGAGTTTCTTAATAAGATGATGTATAGTGTGATTTGAGGAATCGCTGCTAGATGGATCGCTATAGTGGACTCTGAGAGCGGTTGGACGATGCACTTCAGGAGCCGGCGGCTGTCGGAGCTGTTGGCTGATGGTGGATATTGGCGATGGGGTTTCGTTGCAATCCAGTTCGGCTTCCGGCGAAGGAGCTGCCGCTGAGCGGGCTCAACGTGGTGTGACCCGCCAGGCCGTGGGCTTTGAAACTTCTCAGGGTACTGAGCTAATGCAGAAGGTGGCAAAAGAGGAAGGGTTCGTTTCGAGGCATGCCTGCCATTTCTGAATGTCTTCATCTCTTTCTCGTAAAGAAGTTCCCATGTTTACGACACAGTACCAGTCAGGTATTGCTTTGGTCATGGATGGAGGAGGAACCCTCTTAGGATGCCATTGTGGTGGCATTAGAGGAGTTATGAGAGAAATCTCTAAAACTGCTTTTTTTAATGAAACTTCTTGTTGAATGACTCTGATAAAATATGCTGATATAAATATACTGGAATATTATTACAACAGTCTTCTGAGCGCTCCAGTTTATCAACATAAATTAACAAGTACACCTCGCAAGGCATCGACCTTGATGTTTCCTTGAAGTGGTGTTTGGTTACTTGATAACATGCCAGATAATCCACAGCGGGTGTTCCAGGCAGCAGGGTGAACTGGGGAAGCTTTCTGCTAATGCAGCAAGGCTGAAGTCTCTGACATTTCCAAGTTTAAATGCAAATCGTGACGACAAAAAAAAAAATTACTTGACATTTGTATATGACGTAGAACTTAATTGTTATTTGCATTGGAATTCCAATGACAAAGCTGACTTTCTTAGTCCAAAAACGTTCTGCTAGATGAAGATACTTTGCTCATCTGTTTCCAAGTGCCTTCTGTAATTACCATTTTTAGAGTATTTCAAAAATACGCTTGAGCAGTCCGACGTAGCTTCACCTGTGTTTCACAAGTGAGGCTCAGGTAATCGAAAAGACTTGGCCGTGCCCAGAAGCTGCAAGGTTAGTTTTCAAGCTGGGAATGCAATTCAGATGTGTTTATGCCCATTACTGCGTTGCATTTACATTTCTGCTGCATGTACAGCAAAACCAGAGGTTTTTGGGCAGGC
Source organism: Gavia stellata (assembly GCF_030936135.1). NCBI lineage: Eukaryota > Metazoa > Chordata > Aves > Gaviiformes > Gaviidae > Gavia > Gavia stellata. The sequence continues at coordinate 9,382,057 of NC_082620.1, forward strand.
GGGCAGCAAGTACCAAGCTCTTGTTTCCTTCCTCACAAAGCCCAAAAGATAAATGTTTCTTGGGAAATGTTTCAGGAAGCTGACGCCGTGATAAGCTGTCGCTTGTACTAATACGCGAAGCGGCTGGGGAAATTCCCAGATGCGTGTTTTTCAGCCCGGAAAGAGCCCAAGTGCCGTTTTTAGGCAGCGAGACTTGGCAGTGATTAATATTTCTGCAACTGAAAAAAGTTGGGTGGCAGCCTGCTCCTACAAATCAATAGCGATTTGCATACACTGTCAGTATGCATTTGGGGTAATTCAGTCTTACTTCTGCTACCTACTGGGTTATTTTTAGCATTTTAATTCCCCTCTCCTGGCTTCAGGAAAACAAGTGTCACTTTGGGGTAATAGGCAGGGACAGTAGGCTGGGCGGCGTTTCCCACTGATAAATCCCAACCTAATAAATCACAGAGTTGTTGGGACCTGGTTCGTAACAGCGGCAACAACAACAAAAACGGGCAGAGCTCCAGGTCTGGGTGGGAGTGGGAAGGGCTCGTCCCGCCCGGCGGAGCTCTCCCTTCGCTCGGGAGCAGGCGTGCGCTGCAGAGGGCCGATGCTCTGCAGCCCCCATGGCGAGCCGAGACTTCGGGGCCGCTGGACCCAGCTCAGGTCCTGAGGACGTGCCAAGGTAGCGAAAAGCGGAAAAATAAGTAGCCTGGCTTTCTTTGGTCATAGACATTGTGTCTTGGAGAGGACTGTTCTACCTCAGCTTTTGCTGATGCTGGTTGCTAAAACAGGGGATGCAGATTACATTAGACTGGTTGGAAATCACTGTTCCCGATTGAAAATGCACTCACAACAATCACTGTTTTCCTCTCTTACTATTTTTAGTGATTTTTGCTGGCTCCAGAGTTTCAAAATTTCCTGAGAAATTAAATTTCTTATGTTAAATGTGGGCTCATGCCTAGGCTGGAGCGGAGGGTACCAGTCCGCAATGAGATTTAGAGGGAGCATGGCAGGAAAACCTAATACAATTATTGTTTCAGCAAAACTGCCTGGGGGGATGTAAAAGTGAGAAGAAACGCGCCCGTCTCCACTGGAGAGCATCGCCCTGTGCGGTGAGCCCTGCTCCGAGCCTGGCCCTTCCTGCTGCTGGTGCCGGGGGGCAGGCGAGGCGCTGGAGTCGGGGATGGGGCAGCGACAGGGTCAGCACCGACCTATCCCTCTGACTTAGAGGGATTGCTGGGGAGGACCGACGCTGCTCTGTGGCAAGGGGCAGGATGAGTGCTGTCCCTGGAGCCTCGCCTCCTCTCCGTCCTGCTGCCCATTGCCCAAGGAGCACGATCCCGTTCCTTACCTGTCCGTTGGTCCAGCTTAAGGAACATATTTTATATTGGCTAACTTTATCAGGGGCTTCTTAAAGATAAGTTAGGATCTTGCAGTATATTAATTTTGTATTACATAATTAATAGTAAAATTAATTGAATTCTTCAATTTTCAGGTAAAAAATAGGGTAATAAATATTCATAACTTATTTTATTAAGGGAATTTCCATTTCCTATGTCATTAAAGTGAGATTAACTAAGGTTGGGTTTAAATGAAGACTGAAAACAATTGTGCTTTGGAATTAATTTACTGCGTTAGGTCATTACCTTGCGAGGCGGCTCCCCAGTGCACTCTCTGGGGGAGCCATCCTGCTGTGTTGGGTAGATGCTGCTGCCAGGATGTCCTGGCACTTGTGAAATGGAAGCTCCGTGTTGAGGAGAAGCTCATGTGAGCTGGAGGTTGTGAAAAGGCGACCACCCAGAACTTGTGATCGATGGCAAAAGTTCTGTCCCCCTCCCCTTCTGCTTGTCGCAAATAAAAATACTCTTGAGATCTTGTTTAGACTTTCAAGGCATGTTTTAAAGGTCCTCGCTTTCTCACATAGCTCATACCCTCCACAATATCCAGGACCATCAACCTCACATATGAGCAGTGCGGAAATTTTGGGGTTTCTGCTCGTGCTGCTGGAAACTCTCGTTACATGTTTGGGGTCGTGTATGACCTATTTTTCCTTCATCAGAGGCAATGTGTGTGCTGTCAGCTTTTTCTGGGTTGGGATGCAGCTTGACATAATCCCTGCTAAATGTGGCATATCTCTCTTTACACTTTAGAGATTTCATGACTCTCAACACTTTCTTCTTGCTGCTCTCAGTATTTCCTACTCTTTCTTTTTTTTTTCCCCTGAAGAGGATAAACAGTACAGAGATGGTTTTAAGAGCCATTGATTCATATAGATTTTTAGCTGCTGTGGTCCAGGGGTGTTGAGACGCCAATAATTAATTCCTTTAACAGCTCACCCCGTCTGGTTTAACGTGACCTAACGGCAGGATCGCTGGTAGCCATCAGGATGCCTGGCCCAGATCAGTCAGCGGTCTTCAAGTATTTCATGCAAACCCTTCCCATGATTGATCCAGCCTGGGCAGTGGGTGCAGGCTGGTGCTCCTGGAGAGCTGGTGCTCCTGGAGAGCTGTTTTCCCTTCATATTTAACCGGCGGCTCAGGAGAGCTGCATCACTGTGGAAGACAGCACAGGCCAACTTGGACAACCGAGGTGAGGTGTCTGTATATCCATGACAGACGGGATTCACCTGGCACGGACGCTGAAGGTTGGCTCCTCCAGCCTGCTGATCTCTGCAGCCACCATGCGTGGTCACCAGGCTCTAACTTTGGCACAGGTCAGCTGGGTACAGTTTCAAAGACGCTGGCTCCATAGCTGGTCCGTGCACACGTTCATCTTCTCCTGTCCCCGCTGCCCGGCTTTGCGGGGGACGGCGGTGCCGGGGTGCGAAGGCTCCTGCTGCATCCTGCAGCATCGTCACGCCAAGTCAGGGGAGAGTCCTGCAGCATCACCCCTTGGAGAAGCAGAGAATCCTGGAAAACATGGAATCGTTGGAAAAAGCAATTATCTGATAATAAAGTGATTAAATTATTCGACAAACTACTGTCTGCCTTCAGCGAGGCTTGGTAAGCTTTTCCCGTTGATAGATATGGCCAAAGAAAATGCATGGCGTTCATTTGCAGACAAAACTGATACTCAAAATCTGGGCAGGCTCTGACTATTTCTAGATCAAAGGTTACAGGGGTGGGAGGATGCTCGGGGTTTCAGAGGCTGCTCGGTACAGGTGGGTCCCTCCGAGTCAACCGTGCAATCTGGGTTTAACAGGCTGTGAGCCAAGTAAGAGAGGAGCCGCCTTTGTCCCAGTTAGAGCAGATGACAGGTAAAAATGCGCAAGGAGAGTTTTTGGGTTGGGGCTCCTGATGGCCAGAACCAGACCCACCGGACCATCCAATATTTTCATGGATTTTATGCTTCCAGTCGAAGGGTGTACCGAGAAGGATGGAGGCTTTAATTGCCGTTGCGGGACCATTTTGGAGATGCCCTTTTCTACGTAACGTGCAGAGGCTGCAGAAGTGCTAGGAAAACTGGTATTTGTTCATACTGTTTTAAACAGCAACAAAATTAGTGTCTTTGTTGCATTTTAAAGACTTTGTAACTTAATTTATATTCTGTTATGGTAATGAAGAAGCATCTTTTGTCCAGGAGGTGAGATATGCAAAAATAACCTTTAAGTTGCTCGTAATTAACCTTTAATGATATTCTCTCATTTTTTCCAATATATTCTCTGTATCAAAAACAACGTACAGAAAGAGTGCCTGAGACGGCTTGTTGCATCTTAATGGCCTGCAAATACCAGCTCATTAAAAATAAACTATTCATTGGGATTATTTATTGACAAAGTTTTTTCCCTTCAGGAAATCTGGCACTGAAGTTGGAGTGCTGGGCTGGAGCCAGGCACCGTGGCTCTCCCCGCTCCCCGTCCTTGGCCAGCAGCGATCAGGACCCCCAAGGTCCGGTGGAAGGGGGTGTGTTGTGTCCGGAGGGTGGATGCTTTGCTTTCCAGATGGGGACGGTGTAATAGCTACGGCAAATATAGCTTGATTAAAACTGCGCATCGGCGCGTTAGCAAGCGTGTGCTAGAAATCTGGAAGTGGGAGGAGTATTTTTGCGCCCCGTGTGTGTGAAGAGCGGCCGGGAGCCGTGCATCACGGAGGGCCTGCTGTTGAGATTGGAAGAATACAAATTGATTTGTGTAACAAACCGTGTGTCAGAAGTTGAGGAGCTGACTACAGAGGCTGATTTTTTTCTTCTTTTTTTTATTTCTGTGCTGAGTAACGGTGTTTGTAGGTAATGAGCAGGCTTTTATCTTGATGTGGCGTGAGGAATAAATTGCTAACCTGCTAGCTGGCATGCTTGGCAGGTGCACGTGCCGTTCGTGAGCACGCTGCTAGGCTTGTAGTGCCCTTTGATTTCTCTAAAGGGGTCGTGGTCTTCCTGGATATTTACAGAAATGTGAGATTACTCCTTTTTTTCCCTCCAAAAGGTTCTGTCCTTTGCACTAGGAGTTTCTACTTTCATTTCTAGTGTACCTAAACAGTAAAAGACTTCTTTCTCCTGCTGCGAGGTGCTAACTTCAGCCTCCCATTGTGTGTTTCTTTTTCTTCCCTTTCCCTCCGAGCTTTTTGAACAACATCCTTTTGCAGTCGATGTGAACTGGTGCAACTGAGAGATGTTTGTTGCTGGTGGTGCAGGCGGCGCTGCAGGGTTTAATTATTCGACTAACGGGCAATGCCTGGCGAACCCGGCGCCCAGCTGCACGCACCTCGGTGCTGCGGGAGGGATGCTTATGCGAGGGTGCTGCTTGTGGCTGCCTGCTCTCGTTTCAACTCAAAACTTGTGGCTCTTTCCCCGGTTTGTCTTCCTGGCCCCTTGCTCGCTGCTGCGCAAGCTGCTGTAAACTCCTGAGGCTGATAATTCACATCTGGTTTCCTGCAATTTGCCCTCCCCTTTTCCAAGGCACCGATTTCACAGCCCCCCAGTCCTTGCTGGGGTTCTGCAATATCAACATTAAGACAAAGCTAATTTTGACCGTCCTTCTCATATTGTCACCGTCGGGTACTGAGGGACGTATTTTTCCATTTCGCTGCTGCTGCTTTTCTGGGCTTCACCCACGGACTGCTGTGCCTGCGGTATTCCATTTCCACGTGGCTTTACGCATTTTCCTATAGGTATATGGCTGGTTTTCCAGGATCTGTACGTCTGTGCTTGCATTTAGAGGAGAATCTTGTGGGAGACTCCTTGTGCGTAATGTAGCAACACGGAGCGCAGCTCTGGCCTCCCGAGTCTGGTTATCTGTGCGGAGGCTTCTCCGAGAATACACTGCTGTTTCAGCCCCCACCACTCGGCAAGCGGTGGCGAGAAATGCTGGCGAAGTGCACGAACCTGCTCAGTCCAGATGTGGAGGAGTTGGTGGGTGAGCAATAAATATGAAGGCTGAGAGCACAGATACAGAGGCTAAGATTCTTTTTTTTTTTTCTTTTTTTTTCTTCCTAGTCCTGACAAACACAGATTTACAAAAATCTGGCAAAGATTCTTCTGGAGTTACACTTGGTTGGCATTCTTGCTACGCACGCTGTAACAATACTTTAATATAATTAAATTTCAAATTCCGTGTAGAATCTGGTGGGTAGGCAGATGTACCGGTATGTTAAACTTTATGTAACTTAAAAATGGTTTTCAAGTACATCAGAGGGAGACCATCCAGCTGTAAAATTATCTGCTTTATGACGCTGCATCGCAGCTTTGGTCTTTTTGTTTTAATTAAAAATGTACCTTAAATCTCACACCCTCAGATAATTTCCACCATGACTTTTTGTTTCCTGTAGTTTACTGACAGAATGTAAAACGACACGATTCTTCTGCCAGTTTTTGGTTTACAGGGGGAAAAAGTTTGTTAATTAGGATAAACACTTTCCTGTTTTCCTTGGCTGATTGAGTGCTGGATTTCCTTCTGTCCGGCCGCGCGGCGGGGCTGGGTGCGCTTGCAGCCACCATGCTGATGTCTGGGGCTGGTGACTGTGCTCTCACGTGAAACAGCCCCTTCCCCGGGCTGTGCTGTCTCCTGGCTGGGAGCAGAGAGAAGGGTCCTGCCGGAGTTCGCTGGAGCTGCTGCTGCTGTTCGCTGGGCGCGAGAGTGTTTAATTTCCCACTTGTGACGCAACTGCTTTACCTACCGTTGTTTTTCCACGTTAACAGAGAGCGCAACCTTGTAAAGCTCTCCTGGTCTGGGGCTGGTGCAGCCCGAAGGGGTGTTTCCGGTACACCAAGGAGTAAAAGGGATTTCGGGAGCTCTTTGCAGCATGTAGGCAGGATGGGCGCACGTCAGGGCCCGTGTCGGGAGGGCGCAGGCGTGCAGCCCCCGTGGGCTTTGCCTGCTTCTGCCGAGGGCTGCTCCCAGGCGCTGGCGCCCGCCTGGCACACGCCGGGCTGCAAGAGGCTTCGCGCGCGTTTGCTCCGCCAGTAAACCTTAACTGCTTGGCCAGCAGTGACCGTGCTCGATGCGGGGTGGAGATCTCCAGCACCGCAAAATACGGGTCTGCTGAATCACTAGTGGTGCCGTTTCTGGAATTAAATAAAAGGCCTCGTCTCCTGTCAAGGCGTCCCATGTGATGATTTGCTGAGTTTTGCAATGTGACTTATGTTTGGCTGAAGGATTATTGTTTTCTGTGGGTTCTGAGGGAAATAAAGCAGCAGTAAAAGCCCATTGCAAGCCTCACAGTGGAACATGAGAACTGGAAGCCTTCCTGCCAGAAATCCCATTGTCTCTTTGGTGGTGACTTAAGCTGCTGGCCCGGCCGGTCTCAAAGTGAGCATCGCCTCGCACTCCTCCTCCTCCTCTTTTTAGCATCGTCCAGCGAGGGTGCGCCTGGTGCTGCTGTGACCGCCTTGCTGGCCCCGACGCATGGGTGGGGTTTTAGGCACTTGATTAGGGTCCAGCGATGCTGAAGAGGCTTCCTAGGATCTTCCCTACCATGTAGCTGCTGGAGGTGATCCCTTCATGCCCTCTCCTGCCCCACCTCAGTCGTGGCATGAAATTAGAACCTTTTCTCCCATGGTTCAGGAATTCTTTTTAATTCTGAGAAATTAAGTTTTGCTTAAAAATTACTCCACTTACCTAGAAAGCACTGGTTTTTTTCCCCATCTCCTCCAGTGTGCTGTAGTCCCAGGGCGTGTTGTTTGCTTGCTGCTCAGATGCCTGGCACTCTACAAAATGAACAGTAAAATCTATCGACTCTGGCAAAGCTGTCATGCCTTTTTGCTGTAGAGCCAAAATGTGCCGGTGTGTGCAGTTTGAATGGTTTTTTCCAGCCTAATTTAACAATGCCATGTGCAGCGTGAAGCTGCTGAACAACGTGGCTGTATTTTTAAAACAGCCAAGTGATGATCATTTCTTGAGCACGGGTCAAGATAGTGGTAGAAAGAGCTCCTCCCAGGAGGGCCAGGTAACAGCTGGGTGCCGGTGCGCACACTGAATGGACCGTGCGCGGCTTCAGAGGCATGTCTGTGGCTTCTTGTGATCAAAAATCTAGAATTGGTGGATGTGATGAATCCCGTGTTCCTCCTCTGATGGCACCAGGGACCGCTGGACCGTCACACCTGAACCTTGGAGCGCTGCAGGCTGTTAACTTCCATCTCCATAGACGAGCCCTCACGTCGAGGCACGCCTGCTGCAGGGTTTCGAGCAGCAGGGAGGTGTTGAGGGGAGAGCGGTACCCGTGGATCCCCTCTCCCGCCAGGCAGGCAGCAGCATCCCTCCCCGTACTTCATCAGAGCGTGCAACTCCTGCTGCTGCCAGCGAGAGTGAATTGTGCCCCTAGTATTATTTCTGTATTTATTTTATAAATGTCAATGATCAACTAAATTAAGATAAATAAGGCTGTTCTCTCTTGCTGTTTAATTTACAAAATTTTAATGAGACTAATAACATCTGTACTTGTTCCGTCTTTTGACTGGCTGGAAGACGGTTAGCGGGTCTGACAGCTCTCTGCTCGGCTTGTCTTCCAATAACGTTTAAAAACGGAGGATTTCACAAATGTGGTATTAAGCCATTTGGTTTTGCCTGTACTTCATCTTACACCAGTGGAGAAGTTGAGGGAGTGATGCAGATGACAGAACAACACCATCTTTACAAGTGAAATTGTATTGTTTTAAGCACAAAAAAGTGCAAGCCATGGGCGAATGCTTCGCTTTGAATTGCAGCGATGGAGACGGGCAGAGGTGGGAGTAAAGCCTTGTGTATGGCGTCTTACTGTAGCCTTCTCTTTTCCATCTTCATGGGGACGCTTGTCCTGGAAAGGGGAGCCGTGGTGTCCTGTGGGTTCCCCTGGAGAAACGGGGAGCCGCTGCTTGCCCTGCCCGCAAGGATCCCGCAGGTTATTGGTGCTTTCCTCTCCCTCCGTAGTCTGCATGGTTGGTTTGAGGACCAAAGCGGTGTACGGAGCATCCCTGCACCATCGCTTCGGTGCCCTCTGGAAGGTGACCATTCATTTCTCATCAGCTGAGCCTCTTGCACAGCAAATGGGTCATGCAGGGGAGATCTTCTTGCTGGATAAGCAATTAGCTAAAATAAACTCCTCAAAGGACAAATTATGCAGGACTCTTGCTCTGTAACAAATTAATTAATTGACTTTGGTATTTGTGGGATGCGCCCTGTATTTTACTTAACTCTCTCCGGCTAAAAGGCTCCTGCATTTCCTCCTGCTCTTTGCTGCCGCAGTGAGCAAACAGGGTATTAGGAGCTGATTTACGTGGTTACCAGTAAAGGAACTGAAGTGGTAAGAAAATGTACAAAGGTTCTCTTAATTAAGAGAGACAAAACTTCTTTTGTTAGCGTGTCCAGGAGCATCTGTTTGATTTGTTTATCTGGGGTGTTACCAGTTCTCTCTGCAGCCTCACGCAGCTCGTCCGGAGCAGCCTTCGCGAAAAACAAGCGTGGCAGCAGGGCGTGCGCTGGGGTTGCGGTCCACACGCTTTTGCAAAGGCGTTGCGAATGCCGGTGCTTCAGCACAGCGGCTGAGCTGCCCTCGGGTCGGGCCTGAAAGTGGGCTGCTCCTGGGACAGAGGCGGCCAGCTCCGCATCGCTCCAAGGTGACATTAACACCGAATATGTTTTAGGGGCTTTGTCTGGGTCTTTTGAAGTGGCAGGATGCTGTGAGCAGTGCGTTACCTGGGGCTGTGACACGGAGCTGCAGCGCGTGCTGCTGGGACGAGGGTTACGACTCTCACCAAGTGATCTGGCCAGGCTGCTGGTTTATTTACACAAAGTAAATGAAGGCCCTGGTGGAGATCTTTGCTGTGTAACAGGATTTGTGAGCAGCTGAGAAAGGTTGAAACTGTTGGACGGGTTACCAAGAAAATATTTTGTGCGTAAGGCGGGATTTGGTTGACTGAATGACGTGTTGTCCCAGCCACCAACGCTAAGGTGAAACGCAGGCGAGAGTCAAGTTTTTTCATTGTCCTGCTTCTTACTTCTACTTTGCGATATTCAGAGGGAAACTTCTGATGGTGACATTGTGGAGGAGAGAGAAATTGGCTGGGCGGCGAGCTGCCGACTTCTTAGTCGTCGTTTATCTGGCTGCTGACTTCTCGCTCTCTGGTTTACTGGTGTGTTTGTTTCTATACCGTACTGGTGCTGTGGGCTAGAAAGCTTTTGTCGAGCGCTCAACAAGTGCAGGACAGACATCGCAGCTCCTGAGCAGCCGCCGCCGAGATGTCGCTTCTTCCCAGGTACCCACCAAGACCTTTTCTCTGGCATCTGACTCCATTTGTTTCCATCGTAATCTGGAAACATGGAAGAGCTGTGGTCAGAACAAAAGCTGCTGTTGTAAATGTTCCAAATTCAGTTATTCTAGGAACTTCTTGGGGGTCTGATTTGGAAAAATGCTGAGGAGAACAGTGTCCAGCACAGCATCCTTAGACATCAAGGGCACCCATAGAGTCTTGAGAGAAGCCTACGATTTGTGGCTTTGGGGGTTTCATTTGGGTTTTTTTGTGATTTGGGGTTTTCTTGAGAAAACGGTGTATTTCTTACCTGGCTTGAGCTCTCCGGAGGCTGCCTCACCCCTCCTCAGCCGTTGGTGTCTGTGGTGATGCCGCGGTGCCACACTAACAGCCATGCGCAGCCTTTTCCACTGGCTGGGGCTGTCATTCATTTTGCATCCCGACCTTTCCTCCTCGCTGCCCCGACCTTGCTTGTATTTCTGGGAAGGGACGCGCACACAAACAAGAAATACAAATACTGAGCACCAGCTGCAGCCGCCCAGCGATGCGTGGGACCGGGATGCGTCTTCCTGCTCAATGGCATTTATAATCCCAGACCGCGTTAGAAGATCTAACCAGCTCTAAATTGTTTGTCAAACAATTTTTTGATAAATTGTGCCCTTTGATAACAGGGCCGGTGAACAGGGGTTCATTGTTTTGCGCTCCACTTCAAATTTAGGATATTAAAGATTTGGAGGATTTTATAATTGCAGCTCCGCTTGCTTGCCCTGCCTCCTCCTCTCCCTCCAGTTTTACTCCCAGGCTTTTCTAAATGCTGCTCTGTTTGTTTTCTTCTCTTCAGTCCTCCCTCTCATCTCCTTGACTCCTGAAATTTTAAAAAAAAGTCACTTCTAAAGCCTGCAGTGCTGTTGCACAGATCCTGGGTCAAAAGGGACCCTTATATCTGATACGACTTCCTTTATTCTGTCCTCCTGCCTCTACCGAAATCCCCAGTATTGGATGAGATCCCGTAACCGGAGGCTTGTGAAGATCACTCACCTCTGCGGGCTGGCGTGAGCACAGTCAGGCTGCTTTGGGTCAGGGAGCGGGAGCGGACGGGAGTGATGGAGAAATACAAGCGTAAGCCCTGGGGGGTGCTGCGGGGTCCTGCCGAGGACTGGGGCGTTGTACCGGTGCTGGAGGACTTGCTTCTCCCCAGCCGTGCCAGGGACGGTTTTAAGCGCTGGAAGAATTGTTGGAATTGGGAAAAAAAGAAAAAAATTGCAATGCACCTATTTTTGCCCTGTTCTGTGTGGCGTAATTTAAAAGAAACCACGCTGCGACCTGCCTGCTGCTCTGACCCGGCAGTGTGGGGAAGCCGCCTCTAAGAGTGAGGAATGAAACGACAAAGTTATCTTGGATCGCTGTTTGACCTGCCCGTCGTCTGCTTGAGCTTTGTGTGTGATCAGACACGCAGGAAGAACGTATGTATTCTTTAAAACACAGGGGGCCCAATTTCTCCAGCAGCACTTTGCAGCTTTGGGAACCGGGTATGAGAGCTGTCGGCTGTTATCCCAGGACCCAGGAGACGCAGGCGATGGACCTGGAGATGTACACGGCACAGAGCAGAGTTTTGCTGGTCAGGCTTTCCTACCCTCACTGTATTCCTTTTTAATTACTTTTTTAATCTGGTTGCTGTCGGGCTGAGATCTCCAGAGGTTTAGGGCGCCAGGCTGGTCCCTGGCCGCAGCCCGGCTGGGTCCCAGCAGGCTGGGGGCACCGCAGTGCCCTTCCCCTCTCCGATTATTTTTTTACATATTTTTTCTTAAATCCTCGTGTTTGCCTCTTGCAAGAAGATTTTTGCAAAGAGAAGCACTCTGGCAGAGATCAAGGCCTGACCGCCTCTTTTTGGGGTTTTTGTTGTTGTTCCTGAGGGAGCTCCGTCGGTTAGAGAAGTGGTTGTTGCTTTTGTTGTGCTGCTCTTGGTGCTGCTTCCCTGTTACGTTTCTGCTGAATGGCCTCATGAAAGTCAAACTAACAAGCGAACGGTGCATTTTAGATTTTTTTTTTTAATCTATTTTTCATGATTAGTCCTGCTTCCTACTGTTCAGGACCCACTGATGGCAATACAGTCTTTTGACAGCTTCAAACCAAGTCTCATCTGAAGTAAAAAAAACCCAAAAACACAAAAAAACCCAAAACAAACAAAAAAAACCCCCGACTTGCTCTCAGGACTTTCTGAACTGTTACCGATTTTGCTTGAAGCAGTTCGGTCTCTCGACCCTCTCAGGTGAAAGTAAAACTATGACGTACAAAGTATTATTACTTTTTAAATTATTATTATCTATCAAGTTAGCTCTTTCCTAAGCCGTGCTTCATCAGAGTTAAATCTGTCTCCTATCGCATCTCTGTTGCCTGATTCTGCGTGGATTATTGTTTTTTGCACCGTGGAGCATTTTTGCTCCAGACCAAATCTCTTCGTGCAGCAGATTGTCCTGTGATAATACGGGAATTATTTCTCAGCCCCTGTAAAAGTCCTGCTTTGTTAGCTCGGTGACTGGCTGGTAATTTGCAGAGTCACTTCCACAAGTTTTAATGTTCTCTGGCTGAGAGTCCTGTTAACAAATGTATGAGATCTTAATGGTGTTACCCTTCCATCAGAAGCCGGGAGATACTAGAGTGCGTAATTAGCTCTGACCACGGGGTAGGCAAGCGCCAGGTAAGAGACCACGGACATAGTGGGTGGAAAGCCTGTACTGAGTTGGAGGCGTTCCTGGGTACCGTGCTGCATCTGCACATCGCTCCCTGCGAGCCTCGGGCATCAGCATCGGGATGTCCAGGCTGCCCATGACCACTGTGCGGGGAAAAAACCATGAGGATTTTACTGCAGCTGGCCTGGTGCGTCCATCTCTATCTAAATTAAAAAGGATGGGGTTGGCAGGGCTCCCATCTCGTTTGCCAGATCTGCATATCACATCAGCGGTAGAGGTTGGGTGAAGCCAAAGGTCGGTGACTTCGCAGGCGCCTGAGCCATGTTTGGCTGAATGTAGGAGTGGTCAGCCAGAGCAGTTTATCAGAGCGCTGCCGGTTGTGGCTGTTGGGATGGATGCTCAATGAATATCTTGAACTTTCCAGTGTCTGTTGCATTTGGAACGTAAAAACATGGACCTTTAATGGAAATACTTTATGGGAGAAATTCCCATATTGCACAGGCATCAGCCATCGGAATAGATGGAAAACGCCTGGAGTGCATTCCGTAACACAGGCTCAGGATTTGTGCGGTTTATACCCAGGATTTCTGTGTTCCCGATTGGAAAAATGTGTTGGGTTATTTGCTGTATAGAACTGCACTGAGAACCTTAGGCTTTGCCCCGTGGTTCAGCCTGGGATAGAGTCCCAAGGGTGTGGAGGGGGCGATCACGGTGACAATTGTGTCCTTCGACTTGGAGATTCTTCAAGTATTCAGTACTGTTCATCTCAGCAGTTCAAAAACCAACCAAACCAGCTGATAAGCAGTCATGGTCTCGCAGTTGTAACGTTAATGCGCTGAAGTGGGCATCTGTTAGAAAGGGGTTTCTGCCCTTTTAAAGGACATTAGTGCACTCTCAGTAACGTATACAAAAGATAAAATAAGTACGTGGGTTTTTTTCCCTTCAGATTATATAGTTTATATAGAAGCTAACATTTAATCTTAGTTTTTCGCTGATAGTAATAATAGTTTGGTCAAGGTTTAGAAAGTGAAAATCTTGCACAGCACAATTACAGCTTGTAACTCAGTTACAATAATTAGATTGAGTCTTTAAGCTTGGCACATTAAGAAAGCAGATTTTAAATACACTTAGGATTTGACGGTTGCTTCAGATAACAGCTCGTGGGAGGCAGGTGAGAGGAAAACTGTGGCATCCGTGGTTGGATTGAAGCAGCCTGTGGGAGCCCTGGGAGAGGCTGGGTTTCCTCGCATGGGTGGACGGCGCTGTGCCGGGCAATCCCGCGGGAATCGCGAGGCGTCTGGCGGGGAAAGCTTCACGTCCCGGTGGGGTCCTGCTGATTGGAGAGGGGTTTCTAACGGCTGGTTTGGAGGGGAGCTCGGTGTCGGGTGTGTTTTAAGCCTGTGTTCTCATCTTGCGCTTCTCCATTGATTGCAGACCTGAAATACCATTAGAAGAACATTGCCCTTTGATTCGCTAAAGTAAATCTTGTTTCTGTTGTGAGCCCAGTGGCTGTAAGTGAACTCAGGGAAATACGAAGCGTCTGGGTCGCTCTGTAAGTCAGTAAAGATGACAAATCCCCATAAACCCGTATTTTCCTTTGAGAGCTGCAAACCCAGAGCATTTAGGGCACAACAGGAGCGCACGCGTGTCTCGAACCACGGCGCTATTCGTGTCCCTCAGGACGGGTAGCTGCTCTCCCCGGGTGGGTGAAGCCGAGCACGGGCTCCTGATGGCTGTACCAGCACCCAGACGGCGCGGTTGAGCTGGCCAGCATCGTCCCGTTGGCTCCGCCAGCACCCCGTGCTGAGGAAGGGAGGCGGTACGTTCCTGAAGCACGGCTGCTGTAAAGGGGTTCCTGGAATGCAGGGAAAGATTCTAGTTATCCTCATAAAACCTGGAATTAACCAGGCGGAAATGCCATAGAAGGATTTTATACAAACCGTGGGGGACGAGTACCAGTCCCTGGGAGACTTCTGAGTATCTGGATTGTCCGTCTTCGTCTTCTGGCAAGCAATTACATAGATCGTGAAAATAATGGGCATGTGGACTCATTGCTGCTAGCTGAAATGATAGTAAAATACCTCGGCTGCAAAGACAGCAAAGAGCCCTGATTAAGTGATAAAATAGATGCTTTCAAAGTAAAGATATTCTGGATTATATCAACTCAGTTTAAGAAAGTATTCATGAGAGGATTGGTTTGGTTGTTTTTTCCCAAGTAAATAGCCAGAATGACATTGTAGTTAAATTTTTAAATGATTTCCAGAATCCTTATGTATGTAAACATATACAAGGCACTTGTTTGTTTTTGAAGTGCTTTTTTTAAACAAACAGAAAAGATCGTGCCTTTCTTAGCAGCATTTCTGGTGCCAGTGTGTAGGGAACAGTCAATGCCAGACTCAGGGTCTGTCACTGTCGACCTGGGCTCAGAAAATAACAAAGGGAAGAGCAAAACAGGAGGGTTTTCATGAAAGGAAAGTGGGCAAACATTTACCCTTCGATGCCCGGTGCTCTGCGCTGCGTTTGGAGACGGCCAGTGTGGCTTTGCTGGGGGGTGTGACACAAGGTTTAAATAGTGATTCATGCTAACTTAGATGGTCTCAAATTAGGGCACGATAGAAAAAGGATTTTCTGTTACCGAAAGTTAGTTTAGGCTAAATTAATCTGAAAATGTGTCATTTCATCTCAACTAAAAATACTGTAATGTAATTAAATTCAAAAGTAGGATGAGCTGAGAGGGTATAAGAAAAGATAAACATCAGAATAAGACAATAATTGAGTTTGTATTGTAAACACATTCATTCCTATGGGAATTTGGGATATTTTTTTTAAGATACTTCATTATAAATTTTAATTTGAGAGTGCTAAACTGCTTTGGCATGTTTTAGAGAAACAGTTGACTACCTTTATATTTGTTTGTGTTCTTTGCAGAATTTTCTGTATTTGGGTTTAATTCTCTTATCGTCTATTCGTTTATTAAGTTTGAAGGTGAATAAGGCTTAAAATTGGAAAATGTGTGTTTCCATGTGCAACTGGTTGTTTGGTGGATTCGTGTAAGCTTTCATCTAATTTTTCTAATAATTTAGAATAATATAGAAAATTGATAAATTAGATTAGTATCATTTAAATACTCAATGTATTAATTCTGAAGTGCGTCACATTAAATATTGGAGCAAATAAGTCCTCTTCTTTCTGTGCACAAGTCATTTGCTCAGTTCTTCAAGCCAGCAGGGTAGGAAAGCAGTCAGGGTCAGGTTGCATCGTGGCCTCCTTCCCTTGTGATGGTCATGAGCCCCACGTGAAGGAGAGCTCTTGACAAGGATGAACACTTTATTAAGTCATCATTTGGGTAAAATTGTGTAACACCAATTTGAGCATTTTCAACCCAAAAACTGATTATTAGGGTGCTTGAGGACCACTACGGTTAGCAGTTTGAGACTCCTTTTCCTGGTGCTGGCATCTGTATCTTTGCGCAGTGAGTGTTGGACGAGGGATGGAGAAAATTGACGCCGTCTTGCTCTTGGCTTGATCCAGAAACCAACCAGCATGGGGAAGGGAGATGCTTAGGAAGCTGCCTTGCATCTCGTTGTAGTAATAATGGCTAATTTAATGCCTCTTTTCTGATACCGCACAACCTGCTCGGTGCTGGTACGTTGCATTATGGCACTGTTATTGTTTTTCGCAAAGGTTTGCAGGAAAAATGCAAAAATGTTTCCTTTCCATTTGCTAAAAATACTTTACCCTTAATTCTGAAAAATTACTTTGTGGATCTTCATATTTCACAGACCATAACTAGATTACTACCTTTTACTGGAATACTTTGTGTTAATGAAGACCGATTGGGATTACATAATAGATTTCCTCTAAAGAAGGCATTATGTGGTTATTTTTTACTGTCTGGCATTCTAGTTAATTGCCTTGTCATCATTAATTGATGGGACTAAATTGATATAAATAAATAGATTATATTCCTGAGGTTAATTTGAAAGAGAGGAGGGGCTTAAAACAGGTTTCTGCAGGGTGTTTAAGCACATGCCTCACACGCAGCGTGCAATTAGTGACCGTTGAAGAGAGCTTGTGCGCAGAATCACAGAATCACTAAGGTTGGAAAAGACCTGTGAGATCATCAAGTCCAACCACCAACCCAACCCCACCATGCCCACTAAACCATGTCCCACAGTGACACGTCCACATGTTCCTTGAACACCTCCAGTGATGGTGACTCTATCACCTCCCTGGGCAGCCTCTTCCAGTGCTTCACCACTCTCTCAGGAAAGACATTTTTCCTAATATCCAGCCTGAACCTCCCCTGGTGCAACTTGAGGCCGTTTTCTCTTGCCCTGAAGGTCATGTTCACGCTCAGTCGGTGTCACTGCTCGTAAATATGCTTGGAAGATGGATGCAGCTGAGCTCTGCCCTCCTGGGGAGGAGAGGGAGCGCTCGCTTTCCCCGGACGAGGCCAGGGTACTTGCATTGCCCTGTCTTCTTAAAACTAGCCTCAACTGTTGGCTTGGCTCAGTCCTGAGCTTCAGCCCTGCAACAGCCGGTGGTCCTTTCTGAGGACTGAAAAGAGCCAGCCCCATCAGCCCAGCTTATTTGACAGTTTGAGTGCCTCTGGTTTCCAGGTTAACCCAGATTTATGTATATAATTACTATTAATCAGCAATCAACTTTTTTTTTTTAATTAGATTGCAATATTGCATACAATACTTTTGCCTGGAAAGAGAGAGACTGTGGTGTTGACAGGCGGCATGGTGTCTCCTCTACCAGCCCTTCTCGTAGTGCTCTGCACATCTTCTGCTGTGCCTTGCTTTGCTGATGGGGGACAGATCTCTGCATTTACATCTTGACACCACTCCCAGACTGGAGCTTAAGTGCTGTGTAAACCCCTGCTCTGGAGGAGCATTCCCCGGGGCTCTATGGGAAGCTTCCTCCCCCTCCCTCGTGCATCCCTTGTGAGCACGCCAAGAAGAAGAAAATAAACCCCTCATCCCCGCCAGGCGCCGGGAAGAGGCTGCGTGCCAGGGCAGGCAGGACGCTGGGGCAGCCACATGGAATCTGGGCTGCAAGGACCGAGGCATCGTGCCCCGCTGGCTTGGCAGAACGGAGGAGCCGCGTCGTCGCCGCTGGGGGGAGGGCACCTTGGTGGCTTCTTCCTCCTCTCTCTCCAGCCGTCAGGCCAAACATCTTTGTGCACCGTTTTGTGCGTGGCGTGTGCAGGATGCAGTGCTTCTCCGTGGCGTTGCCATCGCTGGAGGATGCTCGATACCTGGCGGTCGGTGCCCAGGGTTTGCGCTGCTCCTTTGGATTCATTTTCAAGAGTTGTGTTTGCTCAGAAAGCTGGTAGATGCCAATTCGTAAGGCTTCAAAACCATGTGAGAGAGGAAACAAACGGTTCCTTACATGCTTATATACTTAGTATGCCTTATATGCTTAATACGCTTAGCGTCTTTCCTGAAGTCCCCACTGCCCTTGCCTGTACGTTGTCTCCAGGGGTCAGCCCTTGCCCTGTGCTGGAGCAAAGTTTGGGAGTTGACTCCCTCCTATCGGAGGGTCGCAGGCTCTTCCAGAGCCTCGCCAGCCCCCGGCTCCCCCGGCTGCTTGGTTAGTCTTGGTGCTGCTGCACATCTGAGGTCTCTCCAGACGCCTGGAGGACACTGAGGTATGCCAGCGCGGTTCTGCCAGCCGTTTTGCTGGCTGCAGTGTTGGAAGTTCATCGACTGTTGAACTGCCATTCCGTTTTGAAGTGGTTCTCAATTAAAATTTATAATTAATGAGTTATTATGCAATTTTCAAATATTTACAGATTCTTGTAGTGCCTCAAGTCATGAGCCAAGCTCCGCGCTGCTAGCGGAGGGAGAGCCAGAAACCTTTTTCCTTACTCTCGGCACTTTGCATGTGGTACAGAGCTCCTGTCTCCTCCCGTCCCCTCCGAGGCTTTCCCGATCCCTGGCAAACCCTGCGCAGCTCCCGCCAGTTGCCATGCAGGGGGAGACAGCGCAGGTCAGAGTCCAAGGAAATGGGCCTCGATGGCATCCTGGCAGCTCCCCCAAGAATACTGTATTTTGGACAAAACCGAGGTACGGCCCCGCTTTGGCACAGTTGGAGAAAATCTTGTAAGCCTTGCGCCAGAGGTTGCAATGAGCAGGGAAGTTGAACTGGAAGTAAGTTAACTAAATAAATAGAATTTTTCTTCCATTTTCTCCCTCCCCCCATAAGAATACGGCAGCCTTTGTGGGTCCGGGTATCACCGCTGTGCTGGGAAGTGACCTTGCTTTAAAGCTGACGTCTGCCTTCGGCAGAGCCATAACCAAAACAAGGGCTGCAGAACGAGGCCATCTCAAAGGAAGTTTTTTAAAAGTTAATTGGAGCCCCAGGTCCTTGCCATAACGACCCGTTTCCATGGAGAGAGCAATCGATAATGCAAAACGGCTGCTGGCACACAGTGTGTTGGGAGCCCTTCAAGTGTATGTGAACATATAGATCGAACAGGGGCTCTCCTCGGTACGCTAACAGATACTGGGATGATTAATCTGAAAGCAGTTTAAAGCATTCATGAGTTGTAAGAACTAATTCCCAATAAATCAAACAGCATCCCCGTGGGTGTAAGGAAGAGAAATAAATGAGGGCTAAAGAAATTGATAAAGATCCTTGAGCAATAAAGAGACGAACACCAGTTCTTTTAAAATTATATTTAAATGAGCAAAGTTGATTTAACTGTCTTTTTTCATGCCTTGTACTAAGATTTAGGTCTATAGCATGTCATTATATCAAGAAATAATTTGCCAAAAGACTTTTTAGCGTTTCATGTGCATTCCACTTAATGACAATTTTAATATTCTAGCTTTGGTCCTATATCGTTATGAGGAGGTTTCAATTGCTCGGCATACTGAGGAGTTCGTAAAGATTGTTTCTAATTTCTTCTTCAAATCTGGTATAGAGTTCAGAACCATCAACACATGAATTATCATGTTATTCAGTAAAAATGTTGGGAATACTATTGTTAGCTGCTTGAACTAAATATACAGCTTTGGGACAGCGCAGTTTCCAGAAGGATATTTCTGCTTCGTGAGCTTCCAGATGAGGTGCTAAAACCAAGTTCTGACTTACTACATTGCTGGAAAGAGAAGAGCTCGCCTGTCTGGTCCTATTAGGAAAACCGTGCATGTGAGTTATAGCTGGCTTCCCAGTCTCGACAAAAAATACCAGGCGTTATCTTACCTGTAAGTGTATTAAAGTGACGCTTCAGAAAAGTTTATATTCTCATGGTGATCAGAGAGCATAAGAAGCCATCCACTGGGTGAACTTTTGCTTATGGGTTATTTTGCAGTAAGTGCATCTCCAAATGTGAATTTCCAACTCTAGGACCTCAGTGGGGTTTTTTCTTGTGTTTTCTTACTCTCCTCTGCCCCCAAAAGAAGAAGGGTTGGGTTTAGCTTTTCTTTTTCCCTTCGTCAAATAACTCTTTCTTGCTGCATTACTCCAAGAATAGAGGGACAGGGGTAGCTGCCCACAAGCAGCCTCTAACAGTGTCCGAATTTAGCCGGCGAGCGCTGGGGACCAAGGGCTCTGCTTGGACCCCAGACCACCCGAAGCTCAGGGAAATTCTTCCCTGACATCGAGGGTTTGAATGAGGTTGCTCTGCTGAAGAGCTACTTTGGAAGGCACAGACCTGTGCTCCCAGATCAATACGGCAGATATTTATACCAGTAAAGTACATCAAGCTACGCAGTGCACAAAAGTGATTTAAAATAATGCATAACCTATAAACTCCGTGGAAATTCCTCCGACCTCGGTAATGAAACATTTCTTCAGCACATGTTTATTTTCTCTTTGTAGATATGTTTACGGTCTCGAGTTACAGATATTTGAGTCAAGAAGCAGATCTGATAAATTGTAGGCATGGTACAAGTCAGGGTGATCCAGGATGCTTTGTGCTTTGCCAGTACAAGGTCTGGTAGTGGGGCTGCCCGAGTTCCCTCCTTTGGGAGCTTTTTAATAGTCAATATTTTGGGCCGCTCAAAAACATAATAGCACACAGAAATTATTTCCTGCAAAAAAACACCACTCGGACTCAGAGTTTGGCTGTTGGCACTTTCACAAGACTCCAGTTTCTAACTGTGATGTGCCCTAATGTGTAAATCGGGGAAGGACAACATCCAGATGATGCTGGGGAGGAAGACACGGCGATGACTCCAGAAACCGAAGCAGGGATGGGGGGAAGATGGTCATCTGTTATGTCAAAAGCACTGACGATACAGACTTTTTTCTTCCAATTGTTTTGATTGGCTCTAAAAATAAGGGAACTGTTAATGGTTGAATTAATCAAGCTGAGTAACCACGATACACAAAGATGCTGGATGAATCTTCCGTGGAGTTCACTCTTTGGCAACAAAATGCGATACTGTTGAGTGTAAACGACAGCAGAGTAAATGTTTACTGAGAAGCCAAATCCTATTATTAGTTGTATTACTATTATTAGTGCTGTTACCACCGTTCCCTATTTTCTAGTTGTGTCAAGAACAAGTACGGAGAGCAAAAACATACAGGCTTTTCCAGCGCCTTCATAAAAATAGGTCTTAGCACAGGAAAAGTGGTACCGGTCAGAGCTGCTGTTAAATGGAGATACCTGCCCCATAGCTGCCCCATTGCTCTCCGTCTCCACAGCCTGCTGAGGACTTCAGCAGGGGGCATGGGCAAGGGTCAGCCAAGCCGCCGTGCTTGGCTGTGCCGCCGCTGCCTGGTTGCCTTGTGCCACAGAGACATCACCGTTGGCAAGACGGCTTAGGACGGACTTTGGTCCTGCCTAAGTCAGCAGAGCCCCAGATGTTACTTGGTTTAATCTCTATAGCAATGTACTGTGCAAACAGAAGTATCTGGAGGATGCCTTTTTGCGGCACTGGCATCCTGATTGCTCCTCAAATAGCCCCAGGGGACTGGTTTCGGGGTAAGATTTGTCAGTGGGTGTCCCAGCACACACCAAAAAAATGCCCAACACTTTTTATAGTGCTTTGTAGCTTGTATTTCAGTCTTCAAAATTTATCCTGATCATACAAAAATGCTTTATTTGGCAGCCCACCAACAACAGTCCTGTGGTACGGTACAAAAGCCAGCTTTGCACTGGCACGCACTTGTTCAAACCTGTTTGTTGGAGCCATAGGTAATTACTCCCATACTTAATGAATAGCGTTACTTTTATTGATGAACGCAGAGGCTACATGCTGGAGAGAGGAGGTAAGGATTAAGTTTTATGGCCTGCTGCTATGAAAAGGAGCATCTAGACACCAATTAATGTCCCCTTGATGGGATTAGCCATCACGTTAACTGCAACTCTGGATAAAATTGCTAAGTCTGTTATTTTAGACTTTAACTTCTTAAATATTGTAGATACAAAATAAACTGGCTTTCGTCTTAAATGCAAATGACATTTAGTTCTAGAGACAAAAAAAAATCCACTGTATTTACATTTTCTTGTGATTTATATCTCTTCTTACATGGATAAGAAGACTTCTTCTGAAGTTTTTATTTCATCTCTGCAGAATTCAAAGATTAGGTAAATTTCAAACATGTAATCTGGAATTCCTTCAGTTGCCACACTAATAAACTCGACTTTAAGTGAGGGCGACGGGGACTGTAAAGGCAGTGGCCTTTCTCTGCAAGGTGACACGTTGCTGGGTCCTCAGCAGATACAGTGAAGTCTTAACATCTGTATTAAGTTCTTGTGAGGGCCTTTTCTTTTGTTTGTGGTCCTGCTGAGAAAGGCTGAACATAGGCTGGGATGTCTTTCCCTCCAGAGCGAGTGTGTGCCATTGCCTGAGGGTAAAAGCCAAGCGTTTATGTGGGAGGGAAAGGGAGGGGGGAAAAAGGTTTCTAAAACCAGTTCCTGTGTGATCTGCCAGGGATACAGCTGTGATGGACAAGTTCCCCGAAGTCTGAAAACGTTTGTCCGTGTAAATATTATTTTAAAACTCTCTGTCTGTATGGAAGAGAGCTATAGGTATCTGTTACAGCATCCTTCAGATCTGTTCCTGGGGTGGTGCGGTGATGCATTGCCCTCTAACAGAGGCGTTACGGCTGTGCCTCGCCTTTGGGTGACCCCTTTCTTAATGCCGACAAGTGAATCTTGGTCACCTCCTAAACCAACACCGAGTGTCTGGGTGTCTGCTGGGCCAAGGACAGGCTTGCTCTGAAATGTGGGGGTGAGACGTCCCGGTGTGTGGCTGCTCGAGATTCCTCTTTCAGTTTTCCATTTGGGCTTTAATCTTCTGCTAAGCCATTGGTGCAGCGGAGGGGAAATGTCAAGGTAAATGAAGACCTAGAGAGCAGCATTTCTCCAGGGAGAAATAACTTCTGTCATCAGATTATTTTTTTTCTGTAAAAACAAGAAATAAGAGATGAGGTATTTCTGAAATATTGATGTCAGTCTGGAGCAATCCTGACTGCCAGTCCCCATGCATCCCTCCTTGCCCTGCAAGTGAGAGCTGCAATGCAAGGGCTTTAAAGCTGCACACAGTGCAAAAAAAAAAAGAGGAGAAATTAGTAGATGGTTACTTGAAATCCATCACCTGGCGTCTTTGATAGCCCCGGCTGGAACAGAGCTCTGCAGGATAAAACCGTGCCTGCCCTGTACTGCTGCATGGCGAGGGCTAGCTCGGATGGCAGGCGCCTGGGAGCACTTGCTCCTGCCCATTCCCAAATCCAGCCAGCACTTTGGTGTGGGTTTTCACTTCTGACGCTGCACACTCTGTCCCCCTTGGGACAAACGGGCAGCAGGAGGGGATGTCACAGGTGGTGGGTCTCTGCTGCCAGATGAGATCCAGAAGAGACTGATGCTGTCAGGTATGGCCAGGAACAGACCGAACGTGATTTCCAGCGAAGCAAAGCGAGTCAGTGACATAAACTGAATAGATGATGCTTTTAAGCAAATTGTCTGAGTATCAGATGAAGGGATTACCGGCCTATGTCAATCTTTTCAGATGTTATTATGTACGCTCTGTGTTAAAGTGCCCTGTGTTGGCCACACACAGTTTTTCTTGGTGTGTTCAAAGAGGTACATGATTTCCTGCGGGTATTGTATTCTCAGTCTTCTCTCTTTAGTTTAATTAACTTTTGAGAAGATATTTTGAGGCATATATTTCCAATATTTGCAGAATATTTCTTATGACGATAACCCCTTCCAGAGCAACCTTCCCCTTCCACCTTGTCCCATGCTTGTGTTGCAGCCATCTTCTTGGTGGAGCTGTAACTGCGTGCATCGTGGTTGGTGAAGCCCACTGGTGGGCTTTGACCCGTCTCTCTCCTTTGTGAGCTTCCCTACTTCTCCGTTAAGATGTGTGATAAGGGAGGGCTGCCTCGACTTTTTTGTAGAATGGAATTCTTCATTATAATCATCTCGATAGGATTTCGCTTCTGTGTCAGTAATATGAGACAACGCGCAACAAGAGGAGTGCGTGCGTTTTGCGAGTTTGGAGGCTAAAAAGTAGAAATATCTTGCAGTGTGTAATAGCACCGGCTCCTGACTTAATAGCGTGATGTTGCCTGACGCGTCATGACTTGCATGTTGTTTTACCCCAAACCTGGGAAGCTTTTCCAAGCATGCTGAGCAGGAGAACAATCGCACTGCTCTTTTAGGAACTAACACAAAACCATTGAAGAGAGCAAGCATGGTTAACCATGACTCCTGCTTTATCGCTTGCTTGGATTAGGTGGGAGGCAGGTATAAGTGATGTCAGCGTGTTGGACCACACTGTCATCAGTCAGTCCTGCTGTAGTCTGGGATGCAAACGCGGTGCATTCTGCAAGCTCTTACATTGCTTCGGTTTCCAGCAAGACAGCTCCTCGGAGAAGGGTGTCCTCGTGCTTGTTGCTGGCTTGTTTGACACCTGTGGGAGGAGTTAGGGTTCTTGGGATGAAGGCAAATTCAAGGACTTTGTCCTCTTTGTGTTCACTGGGAAACAAGGGCAATGATTCAGTGCAATGATTTATCACAAGGTTGTGTCTGTCTTTCCAGGGCTTCCTCCAAGAATCCAGCTTTTCCCAGCCCGTTTCTGCATCAGTAGGTTGCTCCTTTGGGAGAGTGGAAGTTAATTTCTCATTATTATCATGCATAGATTCCGAAGATGGAAGATAGTCCCCTTTTGCTGTCCCTTGACTCCATGATAACTTCATAGCCAGAGAAAATAAAGCTAACAGTTACACAGGATAAAAAATAGCATAATCAAGACTGTTAGCAGGAGCCATTCTCAGTGCAGTGTGTGGCAGGGGTGGGAGGGATGGAGGGCGGCTTCATCACCTACGCGCTGGGGGCGGCTGCTGCTTATGCACCAGTACGGTACAGAGGTGTCTGGTGTGTGATACCCTTCTGCTTTATCGCTTTAGCTGTCGTCGCCTTCCGGCTCCGGGGGATGGCGTAGGCAGGCAGCGCAGCGGGAGAGGCAGCTGCCTCGCCCTCGTGTTGGGATCGGCCGGGAGAGGATTTCGCCAGCTTTGCTGAGGCAGCCTTTCCCCCTGCTTCTGCGAGCCGTGGCTCGCTGGAACAGTGCTCACCTCGCTGCCGCGGTGCCGTTTACAAGCACCTTCTGGGCTGGTGGCGAGCTCTGGGGCTGCCGAGGGCCGCCGGCTTCGGCAGGGCCCCGGGAGCAGCTTCACGCCTACTTTTGTGGTTTTATTGTAGAGAACTGAGCTGCTTTAAATATCCGCCTTGGCAGAGAATTGAAATAAATATGAGATGATAAAATAAAAAATCAATTTTAGAGCCATGGGTCTTCTCGAGGAAGGGTTCTGGCTGATCTTATTCCGTTGTCCTGGAAAAAGAGTCGCTTTTGGCCATGCAATATTTGCAATTCCCTTTCGGCAGCCCGAGCTCCCTAGGCAATAAAACATAGTTTTCATTAAATGATACATCTGACATTTACCAAATCTTGATGTGACAATTTAGAGGGAACTAGTTGCATTGAACAGCCTTATTAATATTGCGGTAACGTGATTAGAGGAACATCTCGGTCATTTAGGCCAAAGGAACTTTAATTTATGAGCACATTGATATGAAGCAGATACGAAGCATCAGCTGACCAGAGTATCCTCATCTTAACTGTTTTTCTCTTTACTCCCTCCTTGTATCTAGTTCGTGTTCATGATAAGATAAGTGGGTTTAGATTCCTATTACCTGAGTAAGGGACTTCATGTAAAAGAAACAAAACCACCTCAGGACGGGACTTGGAGCTAGAGGTAGGTATGTGCAGCTGAATTGGGTGCCAAATCCAAAATTACATTTCTGGAAAATCTTCCCTGGAAATCCTCTCTGTTTCCTGCTGGTACAAGCACTCTGTTACCACCTCTCCCCGTGTTACTGAGAGAAACTCCAGTTTATCCGGTGGCCTGGTCCGGTCCTGAGCTGGAGGTGAGCATCCTCAGGAGCCCCGAGTAGCCCCGAGCAACCCAGCAGGTCCCAAGACCCATCAGCCACAGGGTGTGATTGTTCGCTTTGAAAGTAAGTCTGAAAATTGAATTTAGCATCTTCTACCAGGCTGTAGCAGGAACAATTTGGGCAAAAGTAGCTCTTACGCTGTTGTGGCAATTTGTGAGAGCCATTGTGGTAAATAACAGGGGGAGAGGGAGGGAAACATCTCCAATCTCATCAATACTGAAGACAGAAGGCTTTCTGCTCTGCAATTACTCTTCCTGTCCTTTCCCCTCCTTCCCCCAGGCCGCAAGCAAGAAACCTAAATAGAGATCAGGCAGCTTTTAAATGCCACAGGCTCATAAAAGAGGAAATTCAGAGTTGTAACTTTGCAGTGTGCTATTTGGGTCTGTAAGCAAGTACACCATCCTGCAAGCTCCACACAGTGGGACCAGATATAATTGCACCGTCTCTGCAAAGAGCCCGGCTGCCCTTGTTTCAGGGCTCAGGCGTTCGCTCCTGCGCAGCTTTTGGGGAGACGGACAAGCGACGTGCGCGGCTGCTGGCACCAAGGGCAGGTCCCCGCCGTCGTGCCTGGGCTCACGGGGATTTTGGAGGGGGTTGTGAATTTGAGGATGGGGTGCACATCTCTGCTCGTGGAGCAGCAGCAGCGGTGGCCATTGCAAAGGTTTGCTTGTTGGTGTTCCCAGCCTACTGTGGTTTACACAGCAAGGCAGGCAAAGTGCTCGTCTCCACCGCTGCTGGGGGTGCTCACGTTTTAGGATTGCTCTGTTCACCTCTTCCCAGTCTCTTTCCTTTTGTTTGCTGCCTTTTTTGTAAGAGCAACAAACCCTTTCTTGCCTCCTTGCTAACAAATTTATTCTGAGTGGAGGGGGAAATGCTATTGACCTTTCTGCATTATCCTGGGGAATCAGCTGGAATGAGTAAGCGGAGTAGCCTGGTGTTTGATGTAGAGCAAATACAGGTGAGGCGACCTGCTGTGAGATCGTGCTGCCATTTCACAGCCACGATTCTGGTTTTTGTCATATGGGGGGGGGGGGGGGGGGGGCATGCAGTGGCCAGGCTCTGCGGTGGTCCACTGACCCCTCCAGCAGCCCCAGCACCTCATGCTGCAAGCACAAACAGGCTTCTCGGTGGGTTTAGATCACTCTGGCTTGCTTGCTTTCAGCTGTACCATAATATTAAAATACTATTTTATTGTTTTCCATTTAGTCCTGCATTAATGAAAAGAGCACTGTGTACCTGCAAAGTAGTAGCTAATCAAATCGAGTAAATTGCCGTTAATGTTCCAGTACTTGTTATTATTGCCGTGGTTCCAGGTGGAGTTTAATACAGAGGAAGACGATTGCTTTCCATGTCTGGTGATGCGCAGGCAAGCCAACCTTGCCTTGGCTGCCGGCTTCCTAAACATGCGCCCGCAGGAGCTGGCAGGGAATTGCAGTCCCAGGGTAGCTCGTGCTCAGGCGTGCGGTTTCATCCCCTTCTTCTGCAAAGGTACGAATGAAATACCCAAATTCAGGTTGAGCAGCAGAGGAGATCTGGGTTGGAGTCTCATCCATCATGCGTCCTGGGAATCCCTGCTGGACCTCATCTTCCGAGTCTTGCCGCAACCATCAATTTGCTGCTCTTGGCTGTGTTTGTGTGTCAAAGAGATAAGCACAGGAGATCTTTCCTCTCTCTCCTTTCTTACAGCACGTGAAATATAGTAGCAATGTATATCAGGTTAAAATTGCCTCTCATTTTATGAAGGTATCTTTAAAAACCAGTCGCTTTCTATGAGCCTTAAAGCAACTTGATAACACTCTTATCAAAATCGACAACTGCTCCAGAGATCCTTAAAAGGTTTTGTTTCATTGTGCTTTATTTTGTATAAATCTCGTTAACTGTGTTCCAGTGACCTCTTACCGTGTTCTTTTTTTATCGCAGAAATAAACCAACAAAAACCTGATTCCAGCCTTGCAGAACAGCAGCAAGGCTGGAATCACCCGCGCGCTCTCGTGGCACTGACTGCGAGAAAAGCGGTATTTTGCTTGCAGCAAAAAACTTTCAGGTCCTTCGAGTGCATGTTTTCCGAAAAGCTGCGTGTGCAAGTGCGGAGGCACTAGGCAGGAGATGAGTTCCTGCACCGTCTTCTCATTAGTCGCCCTAAACATGCAGGTAACTTGTTGTAAGCCATAGGGCACGTCTCCGCGACAGCAACAAGGGGAAATCTTTGATGTTTTGAGAAGGGTTTGAGCTGAGGTGTGCCATGACTGGAGGTTTATGTAATAAACACCGAAACAAGATATGTAGTATCTCCACTGAATTAATCCCGCACTATCTACGACGCTGTCAGATAGACGCCGTGGTTGCGCTGACACCCAGGTGTTTGTTTTCAGGGTGATGCATAGCAGTAGAGAGGAGGAGCAGCCTCACCGAGCCCTTGGTCTGGGCTGCTGGGACATGGGGGGCAGCAGGAGGAGGTGTAGTTTGGGGGACCAGAGCTTGGGTTTCTGGTAACAGGAAATAAATATTTGTGTGTATGTGGGGAAAAAAAAAAATCTCTAATTTCTGTTTTAGTGAAAAAATGCGCTAATAATCACTTAGATCAAAGATCATTTCAGTCTTGCATATGTATTTGGAAGTAGAAAGTCTGTTTTCATACTGAAAGAGACTTTGTGCAGTTTCCCGTCCACATTCATTAAATTTGTGATGTACACGTGCGTTCTGGAGGGCAAACGCTGAGGGTAAATCAGGCAGGGCATCCTTTTGCATGTACCCAGAGATGCATACTTACGTGCAGAGACAAGGGAAAAAGATGGGTTTTTGGCAGCAGATCCCGCGATTGCTGATCGTGTTCGTTTTGACGGAGGAAGGGCGTTGTATTGGTTGATCTCGGTAATTTCGGCTGGCTGGTGGTGGTAGAAAACCATCATGAGCTTGTTTTCCTCAGAAGTAAGGTGCCTTTATGCACTTAATAGAGTATTGGGATGAGTTACTGTGTAATTAACAGCTTTTACATCAATGTTACTGCCTTCTTATTATGTGATAAACATGGGTGAAGGTGGCTGTCTTCAAATGAAGTATTTTGTCAGAGAAAAATGAGGAGAGGGTACCTGCAGAAGCTTGTTCTTGTGCTTATTTCATGGTGTAGTGCTGTTTGAAACGTAGAAGCGGGAGGGAAGAAGGATGCTTTTCCAGCTGGGCCAGGCACTGATTTTTGCACCTTTGGCATGGCTCTGAAGTCACAAGCCAATGTTGCATGAACACAAACCGCTTAATTTGGCGTATTTATTTAAAGAGCTTCCTTGCATCAGCTTGGCGTGAAAATATTTGGTGGCTTTTTTAGCAATTCCAGCTATCGCTCTGCTCCATCTGAAAACACCTGGCTGCTAATGTCCGAGAAGTTGAGGGATGCGAGGAGTGATGTGAAGTGTGGACTGGTTGGGGAGGGGAGGACCCTCTCTCTCACTCTCTCCCACTCTCTCCTGAAAGGCTTCTTTCTGTTGATTTGGTTTGTTATACAAGTTCAGGTGCTTTACTTTATCAAAAGGCTCCGGCCAAAGTTTTCCTGTGAAAGTTGATTATTGCTGCTGCTGCTAATGTCGTTTTTCTTTCTGTTCTTGGTGTCCTAAAGCCAAATTACTGTGACTAATGCACCACTGTAACTGCAGCATCTACAGTGCTGCTGCCTGCATGGGATGCATGCTGTCTTTGCAGTGTCAGGGGGTTTTTATTGTTTATTTTTTAGTATTGCAGCAGAAATGCCCCTTTTGTGTATTGGCTTAGCAGATGGCAAAACATTTCTGTGAACTATTGTCATACACCAAAAAGATGTTGACTCCTATCTGTTGGGTAAGCATCAATGTGCCTTTATTGATATTCTAAAGCATCAGCGTGGTTTCTAAGTGGAAAATGTCCTCATGTGTCTTTCAAATCAAGGAGGTGCTCAAAAGAGAGAAAGTTATTCCATGTCTAACACTGACCTAAGCAGGAACAGCGAAACCAATGTATAAGCTAACACTTTTTTTCCCCCCCCGTTCTTTTTTGCTTGTTTATTGTCTTTTTTAAGCCAACATCCATATTCTGGTGCTGCGTTAGAGGTGATTAAAAAGAGAGAGATTGTCTATAATAAAATTATAACAATCTTTTTTTCCTTAACCGTTCTTTCCTTCTAATTTTCAGCGTGTAGCTGAGCCCAATCATAATATATCCTGTGAAACGCTGGCTATTTTATGTCAAGCTTTCCTTTTTTTTTTTTAATACCTCTCACTGGCGCATTTACGTCATAAGGTACAAGATTCTCAAGTAAAATTTTTCAGATTGCAAAACATCAGTTAATCCAGTTAACAGCAACAAAAGGTGAAGATTTATGTTATGCTAAATACAGAGTGTTGCTTTTCTGTAGAAACTTTCACTGGTCTGCAGTACATTGTTTCATAAACTCTCTTAGGGTGGATTTTTTTCTTTATGTAATCCAAAACTCTTTCTTGTTTGCAGACCGCAGAATGGTTCTATGATCCTGTACAATAGGAAGAAGGTGAAATACAGGAAAGATGGATATTGCTGGAAAAAAAGGAAAGATGGGAAAACCACCAGAGAGGATCACATGAAGCTGAAAGTCCAAGGAGTGGAGGTAGGAGAACGGCGGGGGGGCGGGTTTGGGTGGTAAGTGGGCTGGGAAGCAATGATTCCCCAAAATGTGTTCAACGTGAAGTTGTCCACACGTTCAGAAAAATACTTATATTTGCTGAATTCCAGCTCCCCCCTCCCTGCCCACCCAAAATATACGCGTGTTCTTTATTACTGCTTTGAGCAAAATTTGAATACAGCTTCACCGTCTGATTGTGTTACTAGTCCCTGGTTGTCGTGAGGTTGTACGGCTGCAGTGTTGGAGAGGGACACTGAAGTGTCTTCACACCGAGCGTCTTTTGGTAGAATACAAGCTTTTTGTAACAGGTACTTCACAAGGGTGACCAGACATCTCAGGGTGGGTTGCTAAGCACTTTTTTTCACTGTGTACGCTTTGTACTTATATGATTTCATTCTCGCAAAATACTGGCTAGTTTTTGGTAGCAATTGCCACAATTTTCCCTATGCTTATTAAGTGTTGGTCTTACAGTATGCAGAAGTAGAATTTCTGTTGAATTCAGACCAGAATCGGACTCTGCTTCAAGGCATGTTTTGAAGGAGACCATTGCTCTACTGATGGTATTTAGCCACTCACAGAAATTCAGATGGATGATTTCACCTGATGCAGTGTTTCTGGAATAAGCCTGTTTGTTCTAAAACATGTTGTTTGACACAACTATCCTTTCTTCAGCTCTTGTCCGTGTGAGGAAAGAGCTGTTGGATCACACTGATCACTTCTGATGTTAGAGGTCTGGACAGATGCAGATAAGAAGTACATTTATTTAACTTTTGTATTTTATTAAATGGGAATTATATTTTCTGATCGTGTAAGTCCAACTGCAAAGCTTTGCCTAGCTTAGCTCCTAAGACAATAGGGCTGTATTCCCTGCATTGTATACTGAACTCCAGGCCAAAATGGTAAAAGGGTGTTATAACGTGTAATTGTAGCATTTAGCTGTGTCATCAAGAAATACTCCAATTTCGACAAATGAATAGTGAGCCGTAAGGGTATATGTTTGTATAAGCTCTATCGACTTCTGCAGTTAATTGACTGCGTGCATCACTACGGATGGGAAGCTGCACCCAGTTGTATGGGCATCACACAGCACAGTTTGCAGTATTTAGAATAATTGGTGTTGTTCAATGACAGGCAAAGTTTAACCCGTTATCTCGAGGCCCGTCCGATAGCTTTCAGGCTGGACTTCGGGCTAAGCTAGGCGTTTCAACCTCGCCCCCAGGCCCGTCTTGGCAGATGTTTTGCACGGCATTAACCTTTCTCACGCCTGGGTGATGAGCATCCTGCGCTCCCCAGCGTGGCTCCGGCAGTTGCGCTGGGGGTTTTTTGACACTTGCACAGTGTTACCGAATTCGGCACAGGGGATGCGAAGCGCCCGAGCGCCTGGAATACATCTTGTGCTCCAGCTTCCTTCTGGGTGATTTGTCATTCTTACGTTCTGTCTGCTTTAATGAGGTTTTTGGTTTTAAAATAGTATTAAATGGATTGCATTATATTACACCAGAGAGGCATAACTCTGTTCCATAATTTTTACATCCAATAACAATGTTTTATTATGACAAGCCCCCCCAAAAAAAGTCAGCATAATAGAAATTGTGCATTGGTTTTGTTTCGGGTTTGCAGCGCATGATTTAATTAACTTCTGTGAACTTTAACAATGCAGAATACCAAAACCTGCGCTGCAAAACTTGCCTGTAGGAGGGTGGTGGTGACAATTGCTACCACACATGTACATGATTAAATAAGTACTTTCTGACGTGTTTTTTTAAAGATGGAGCTATCGACCCCTACAGTGCCTGAGTGTGTGGATGTGCGTGGCATTGAACTCAGATAGCGCTGCACTGAACCCAATAATTTCTATTTTATTGAAGTGTTTCTTCTGGAAAGTAACAAATCTGAAATTGGATGTATCAGGAGCTGAGAACGCGCAGCTCTCGGGGTTTCTTCCTGTGGCTGATCACATTCTCCACTTAAGAAAATAAGCATCAAAGGACTTGCTTTGTGATTTGGATGTGCAAGGGTTCGGCCGTTCATTCCTGTCTTTCTCCAGCTTAAGAGCCCTTTAGTACCTCATACTTTATCTCCAAGAAGGTACTTACGCCCTCTCATCAAGTCATCCCTCAATCTTCTCGCTGGGAAGCCCGACAGACCCAGCTCTGAGCCTCCTGGCTTTGGCAGGTGTGGAATGCGGCCAGTTTTACAGTCAATAGGTCTTGCAGCAGATAAAGCAATAACCGAGCACAAAGCTGGCTCCTGAGCCAACACTGTGAACAATTAATGGCGATTTTTACCGGGGCTCAAAACTGGAGAAACACAACTTCTGCGTAACTCTGTGTTAAGTAGCACTAAGGGTTATCAAAATCCAGATGATATTCAAAGTGTTGAAAAGAAATTAGTATTTTTTTCCCCCTGGGTCTCAGAGCATACAAAGGAACCAATGATTTAAGTTGTCATAATTTACGTATGCAAAGGCAGAAGAAAAGAAACCAACAGGAACAGGCAAATAGAGATTTGAGTCTGAAATTTAACTCCCACATAAATTTGGGTCTAGAAGAGTTGGGTCCACTGTAGAAACATCTCTTGCGCTGAGTGTGCCTGAAAACGTGTCTGTGGTTTCTGAAGGCCGGAGGAAAACCCTCCGCACTCTGCTGCGCTGTCCCCTCGTGGACCTGCCCTAATTCCCCCCGTGCTGTCCCATCTCACTGCCAGGGCGGCATCTGAGTGATTGCTGCCAATCTCCATTCTGAACAATGCAGAAAAAGTTCATTTTCTTGACCTCTAAGTGTTGCTTGGGCAGAATTATGTATTTTTAACCTTCTTAACTAATTACCCGATCAGTACACCGTGCTACTTCATGGATAACGTTATGGGTTTATGTTTCTGATACCATCCTAATAGGAAGTGATGTTCTTTACTTGGACACATAGGCAACAGATTTAAAATAGTAAAACAGGCTTTTTTCAAAGTTGGAGTGATACTGTAGTTAACCACATTAGGGTTTAACAGGGCATGAAATAACTGTCTGCCTTGTGGCACTGCCAGATCATCTCAGTGACTCTTGCAGCCAGAAGATAAATAGGTATCATCGTCGCACTGATGGAAAAATACTTGCGAAGCCAACAGCCAAGAGCATCGATAGCATCCAAACAGAGCTTTGGAAACTACGGCTAATACGCAAGAACAAGAAACACATTGGCCCGTGAAACTGTTGACCAGCCAATTCTGAAAAGGGATTGGTATTAGTAGATTTAATAATTAATTACTTCCTGAGTGTCATCAATGAGATGGCTCCTGCGTCTTTCCAAGTTTCGGGTAAGGAAAAAAATGCATTTTGAAACAAAAAGTTTACACCAGATACTTGGGGATGTTGGTGTCTATCAGTACCATATAGAAGGATTTGGTGAGCGTGGACAATGCAGCTAAAGCAAATTTAGGACATAAATAAGGAATAAACTGTTTTAAATAGGAATACACTAATGTAAATAAATAAGGAATCAGAGGAATAAACTCATTAACCAAGTGGATGTTAAATGATAACTGCCTGAAAATCTCGAGCTATTGTCTTGGTTAGCATCACTGTGTATGAGGGTTTTGGATATTATTTGGTTAATCTGAAGCACAATCCTGTTAGAAATTGCTGGATAAATCAGAAAGGAGAAGGTAATTTGGCCTTTCCCTTAATATACCTCTTTGTGCAGTTCTTTGTGGAATCCATTAAAAATCTCCAGTCTGTGATCCTTTTTAAAAATCTAATTAATTAGCATCCCTGGTGATGTGTTCCTAATCAATTCACATAATTAAAAATTTTAACTAATAAATAATAGTAAGGGGAGTGTTGAAATAGCTTTAACATCATTCTGGACTGGTGCTGCTCCGACTTCACAGTTGGTTGACTCAGCTGACGTGTTTGCCTTTTCTTGTGCATGAACCTTTCCAGATGCCTATAAATGGTGCATTCACGTGAATTCATAGTAAACTGCTGCTAAAATTAAAATGAGGTCATATTTTTATAGTGAATTTCCCTCTTGTCCTCTGCATTTTGGAAGGTCGGCGCCGATTCTGTTGCTCTTTATCCTCTATTGAGGATATTTTGGTCTCTCCAAACGCCAGTGCCTGAAGAGAAGTTAGAGAAAAGGGTTCTCTCAAACTCGGGGCAAAGCTGTCCCCTGCAGTGTCCCTCTCTGAGCATGAGCAATCCTACTTGCGATGTGACTTTGCCAAATCGCTGGCAGGAGTCTGATGCTCTGCAAAACCCCAATGGCTTTAGGAGCAGCAGCACATCCGTCAGTGGGGATGCTCCCGTTCCTGTGCTGGGGTGGCAGAGGGAGCGGCACTGCTGGCTGCGCAGTGACCGCCACTGCCAGCAGCCCTGGCTCGTCAGGGAGGGTCGTTCGTCAGCATTCATTTAGTCTGACACCACTAATTTCAGATCGGAGAGATCAGAGGACAAGATGAATGCGCCAGAGCTCATCTATTTGAAATATCATGTTCTCTTATATATAGATGTATGTTATCTCAGTACAATGTGATAATCTTTATGAATTCCTTAAAAAAAAAAAAAAAAAAGTAAAACTTGATTTAAGCCTTATTAAGAGAGGAACTCCCTTGTGGAGATGGAGATGCAGAGTATCAATTTTGTATGCAGGACTTGTATTTAATTATTATCATAACAGTCCCTTAACACTATTACAGATTAGTCCACGAGGACAGGAATGGAAATTTTAGATTATTCAATTACTGCATAAACCCTGGGACATCACCGTCAAAACTTTGCAAACTTCTCTTTAGCGTTTGGGTCTGAAAAGGCAGCGTTCCTAAACTCGGTATTGCACAGGCTCTACAACCTGGGTGATAATAGCGTCATTTACTCTTACAGCTAGTGAGCTGGGAGTACATGCTAAGAACAAGATGACTTTTCCTTTTGGTGAATGACCAAATGGGCTTTTCTGTGTTATGTAAAATAACCCATCATGGAATATTAAACTGCAAAATGTTTTTACATCTCTCAGTTCCCTGCTATTGTCGGTGAAATTTACTTGTAAGTTATTACTGGAGGGTGAAAGCAACTTCTGAGCTCACACGCTCAAGCATCGCTAATCTGGAGAACTATTCCTAGGACAGTCTGATCCAATTTACATGGACTTTGCTCGCCCTCAGAGGTGAGCTGCGTAGTTTGCAAACTAATTAAGACTGCATTGTTTAGTTGGGCCAGTTAATGCATTCCAGAGAAGTACTGCGAAATGGCTTTGGAGGAGAAATGAGAGTTTAATGTGAAAGGCTTTCTGAAAATACGGCCCACACATGTGCATACATAAGCGCAAACAAGCGCAGCCCTGAAGGCAAAGGAGATAAACTGCTCGAGGACGAGGGACAGTTTTTATATAAATCTATGCTTTATCATCGCTACTAAGGGTATTTTCCGTACATCTCTCCTGATATTTGACTTATGCCATTTCTAACCAGCCTCTCCCTTAATCTCCCGTAACTCATTAGAGGGCAGAATCCAACATCTGCACATCTCTGCTGTGGCGTGCCCATCTCTACGATGGACGCAATGAGCAGATGCTTGTACAGAAATGTGGAAGGACTCCTCACGAGCTGTGGTTTATTCTGTTCCCTATTCTAGGCGGTGTTTACGGCATCCAGAACATAGGGTTGTGATGGCATCTTAATGATTCATGCATCTGTGGTAGTCCTGGGGAAATCAGAGAGTTGGTTTACTGTTTCTGAAGGGGAATATGGATTATCATTAAATCTGGAATGGGTCTCCTGAGAGTCTCTTCTGAAGGGAACATACATATCAATAATTCGTTTTCTGTATTGGGATCCTAATGTATTCGCTTGCAGTAACATAAATTCACAGTAAATGGTTGTGGGTTTTGGCATCTCTTCCTAACACCCTATACGTGTCGAGGAGATTTTATTCTTCAACAGACCGGCAATGTACCTAATTCTTTAATTGTCATAGCTTATTTTACAGTGTATGACTTCAGCAGTAAAAGCTTTCTTAATATCTGGGTGTCTCAAAATGAAGATTCAGCTGAGATCAGGGCCACTGACTCATGTGTGATGCTGAAGGAGATGCTCTGCCCAGGTCTGGCGCAGTCGGGATTGCATCCGCTTGGAGCCTTGCCTCAGCAAGAAAATAGACGCACTGGTTGGTGTTTTAGCAGGCAGGTGCATGCAGGAATTGTTTATTCAGAGACATGCTATTAAAGATTTGGCTTTATTTCCTGCGTGGAGTAACTCATACCAAGCCACCAGTGCATTCTAGTGCAACACTAGGAAAACGCGTCTTTGGGAGAGAACTTTCAGAGCTGACATACTCCAAACTTGCTGCCCACAAAGCAGATTAGCGGCATTATTACTTCTGGGCAGTGCATTGTGAGGGGAAAATAGATAACACGTAGCATGAAATGTCATCAGATTAAGGCAGCTGTCCTTGGAACGCTTCTGGTCCAACAGAATTAACTTGTGCCTGGGGCTCGCGGAGATGAGGGGACCGCTGGCTCGGCATGGTCCCACAAGTGATGCCGGTACAGCTGGGTGGAAGAAAGCGGGTCCGTGTTATTTCTCGTTACCCTGGCACGCACAAAACTGTCCTAATCGCAGCTCTTGCAAAGCAACTTGAGCCCATGCTTAATTTTAAGTACTGTGTGCTGATATTTCTATTTGGTCAAAAGTCTGAAGGACTTTCTGGATTCAGCAGGAGGTAAATGGATGGAAGTGGGGCTGCAGGTTGCTTTTACTCCTGTGCTTTTCCCCATTCTTAAATGAATTACCTGTGTAGGGGCCATGCTGGGTTGGATGCCTCCCTGTTGGGGAATCCCTGTCCCCTGTCTCGTTCCTTAACGCGTGCCATGCAGCGAGTCCAGAGAAGGGGTTTGCAGTAACAGGTGAGTGAATATTTGTGGGAAAAT
Organism: Gavia stellata; assembly: GCF_030936135.1. Classification (NCBI taxonomy): domain Eukaryota; kingdom Metazoa; phylum Chordata; class Aves; order Gaviiformes; family Gaviidae; genus Gavia; species Gavia stellata. Next base: position 9,419,353 of record NC_082620.1, read on the forward strand.
TATTAAATCTTGAGACGCTGTAATATGGCTTTTACGCTGCATTTTCTTCACTCTCTCAGCCTGACAGCATTAGTCCAGAATAACTAAATACCGTCTACCAGATGAAAGTGTTTCACTTATGGATTGTCACTTCGTCTATAAAGTTGGGTTACTGGGAGGCTTCCAGATGGAGACACTTGGTAAATGGGGGGAGCCTTAGACTGAAAGAAATGAAAATAAATTCACAAAGAAGTAAAGAGTCTGTTTCTTACTCCTCCTTTTGCAAATAGTCTTTCCAGTGACATATTGGGAATGGACTGAATTACAGCAAAAGCAGGAATGGAGGAGAGCTGCGGGGCAGAAAGAACAGTCGTTACATTTACTTTAACTGATGTAATGCCAAGCAACTGTTTTTACACTCAGTTCACACGTTGTTTTGGACATGAACCAGAATGGAAAACAGGTTTGGTCTTGGTTTTGTATGATTAAGGGAGAAAGGTGGAATAAACGGATTCAATTGCTTTCTCAGGCTTTTTCCCCTTGTATTTGATTCCTACCACCATTAGTTTTGCTTTTAACAAAAGACAGCTTTTAAAATTTAACAGATTGAACTTCCTTCTTTGAAAACAATTTGCTTCATGGCAACAACTGAGGGTTTTGCATAAATGTTACGAAGCAAAGCTAAGAGCAAGAGCTTTTGGGATTGTGGCTCAGCTTGAGCATGTTTGTGTTGAATTTCAGTGAAAGATAAATGGTGTGGTGGGTTCAGCGTTTGCAAACATTGAAGCAGCAAAGGGTACTTGTAGGGCAGGCTGCGCTTATTTGCCTTAATTATCCTTGTGGTTTGAATGCAGTTACAGTAACATTAAGCCTTGTGCAGAGTTACTGCTTGTATACCAGCTAGTATATTTTGAACCCAGTGGAAAAAAATTTCCGTGGGCTTTTTGATATAGTTTAGCAAACAAAAATCTTTGTTGCAATAAATTAAAAAAATAAGTGATCTTTGGACTTCAGAAGTCATCTTAAAATACATTGGAGAAGCAAAGGCATTTAGAACAGTTAGGTGGCTTGTGAAGGTTCTGAAGTAAGATGCCAAATGGCTACAGTTATAGTGTATGGTATCGCTTTATCCAGTAACTGAAGGTTGGTGAAAATAGCAGAAAGGCTGAGAAATGGGGGCTGAATGATATATAATGTGGATGCGGTGTAGTACCGGGTGAAGAGCCTTCAAAGCCAGCCAGGAATGATGTGGGGGGGATTCTTTTGAGTGTACGTCGGGGTCGGGACCCCTTTTTGTGTGATGGGCGGGTGGCCCATAGGCAAGTTCTGCCCAAGTCAAGGGCAACCGTCCCTTCAGCACAGGGCAACAGGTTTGCAGTGGCAGTTCAGATAATTGCTTTGTAATTGACTGCATCACCTTTTCATTTCCCCTGTTTTATAAATAGCGTGAATAAAGCTGAGCCACGTGTGGTGGGATTGTAATTCAAATCCCATTCACTAAAGTCTGAACATTTTTCATTTAGCATGTAAAGGCAGTTTCGATGTAAATTATTCCAAAAGGATCTCTGTAGACTAATGACATTAGCGTCTAGATAGACTGAAATTGTTTGAGTAATTGATGTTGCAACTGCACCACATACTGTGGGGGGAAAAGAGGAGGAACCTGGTGACATGAGTTTGCACACTTCTCTGTCGAGGAGGAATCGGACCCACCCAGCTGAATATGCTGGGTGGGTCTAAAGAAATGGGGTGACAAACATCAGCCCCTGCATTGGGCTGCACGCCTTGGCAGGGGTGTTATTCCAATTCCTCCATCTTCCTCTTGATTTGCCTGCAAAGCAGTGGTAGACATCATGCTTCTTCCTGCCCCCCCCCCCCCCCCCAAAAAAAAAACAACCCCAAACAAACAAAAAAATGTGAGAGATACATATACTTTTATATTATTTAGCCATCCTTGTTAAATAAAACATTAGAACAAGTGTGCAGGCACAAAACAAGCTAACAGGCACCACTGTACCCCCCTCTCTGAAACATGAGGTTTGCGTCACGGCAAAGGCTATACAGCACAAATACGCATTGACATTTATATTGACTATTTCAGTTTAGAGAAATTCGAAATTAAATATATTTTCTGCCAGCTCTGTGGGAAAATCCATTTATGAAAACAAAATCCAATAGGAGATCTAAAGATTGGTGGCCAGAAATGAAATATTTTGAGAATAAAATATATGGAGATTGGATTGCTGGATCTGCAGTCTTGGTTTAACGTGCTGGGGACTGGAGATGGGAGGGGAGGTTTATTGTTCTGAACTTTATCCCAGGGTTTGCAATTTAGATGAGACAGTTTACAGCAAAACAAAATAAACGTAAATACTTTTTGGACCAGAGACAGCTACTTTTTTGCGCACGTAGTTGCCTTTCTGTGCATGCATAGAGAAGGACTAACTCCAAAGACTGAAGTCTTTAACTGCAGGTCGCTCATCACAGAGCTCCTAGAGCGTTTTAAATGGGGTGCAGCTCGTTGCCATTCCTCGCAAGATTAAGAGGTTTCCTTTTTCTGTAGGGATCCCTGTGATTGCACAGAGGATCCAGATGCTGAAGCAGCGTGTGCCTTGTAATCTTGTAATTGCATTGTGGGCTGTGACGGAGATAAGGGCTTCCACTGGAAATGAGGAGCCTCAGTGTCTGTGTGTTACGCGCCTGGGTTTTAATGTGTTTATATTTATTTATTTATTTCACGGTGTGTTGGAAAGGAAAGCAAATCTCGTTTGCTGTATTGCTGCTAATTTTGTATGCATCAGAGATGCATTAAACATTTTAATTTCCTGAGTTCCTGTTGGAGAGACGGATATTGCTTACCAAAGTGTACGTGGGGAGGGGAAGCAGTAAGAGCAGAGTCGTGTCAAGGGTTTGAAGGCATTGGAGTTCCTAAACAAAACCTGCTAGTGTCCCCAAAACGCAGTACGGACACAAAAGCTGGCAAAACGGGATTTCATAGTGTGACCCTGTCCTGCACGTGTGCACGTTTTAATGGCCACCACTTTGTAGGATATTATTTACTCACCCTTTTTATAGGCAAGAGATAAGAATTAATTAGCCAGTGTTTGTACAACTCTTTGGAAATATAAAGCATTAATTACATACTAATACCCTGTTGTCAGAAGTGAAAGGGAAATGCGAAGCAGAGGAATGGGGCTGTGGTGGCTGGGGAACGCCGTCAGCAGCGCGTCCGCCTGCCCTCGCCTGGTACCAGGTCGGTGTCTCCAGCCCGTGCGTAAAGTCGTTCCCTTCATAGAGCCAGATACAGCGGGTGCAGACCCACAGTGACGGTCGTGATGGCTCGTGTGTGCCAATACCCCTTTCACACGTTCTGAGTTGTAGTCGTAATCTCCAGGAAATGCGTATACCTGCTCTTAACGACAGAGTTGGATGAACAAAGTCTGGGATCCAGGTGGGATGCTGTAACCGTGCTTGGATGCTGTGTGCCTGTGAGCAGCAGACGGTAAGAGTTGTACTTACCGGTTCAGCTTGATGCTTTGTCAGGGTGCCTCAACAAGATCCTGGAAAATAACCTTGTTACAAAAAAAAAAAAAAAAAAAAAAGGACAAAAAGCAGGCAAGCATCTTAAACAAAAGGACACTAATGAGATGTTGGCCCCTGCTAATGTAGTTGAGATAATGGCTGGTGATGGGATGGAGCTGACAGGAACAAGATTGTTGGTGTTTTCCATTCACTGAATACGCCGGGTTTGAAAACGTGGTACAGCCAGCCAGTGAACAAACCAAATACTCTATTTCTTAGAATAAATTAACTGATGTTCTCATGGGGACTCAGGTGACCTCAGGTTGTTCAGCACTTTCCAGGAGGCACGCAGCACCCTGCGGGATAAGCTCGTAGCCAAAGCTGAGACAAGTTAGTTTGAAACAGGAGCCATTCTTACCGTGTCTGCTGTAGGTCAAATTAAAATTAAAAAATCATAGGGAGAGAGGGCTGTATTGTATCAATGCTACAACAAGAAAGCACAAGTGACCCTATCGGCAATTAAAGTAATGTAGCAAATGTAAGTTATTGTGTTTCAGAGGGAAAACCTATTTTTCTACTCCCTGCTTGTCTTAAAAATGTCGGGGACGTTGGCTTACGTTTAGCAGTTGCCTCATCTTTGCAAAATATCTTTTCATTATAATTGTATGATAATACATTCGTCCATTCCGGTGTTCCCATATTCCTGCTGCCATCGCGTGGCTGCTGGAGATTAACAGCGCTCTCCCATGTGGGGAGAGACCCTGCTGCCGTCCAGGGGGCTGCCGTCGTGCGCAGCCACAGCCTGACCCCCCCGGAGACCCCGACCCCTCCGCTGTCAGTGCGGTCAGTGCCTGCCCCTCGCCGGGGCCGCGGCAGGGCTCCCCACAGCAGCCGGGCCTCCCCAAGGGTCCCTTCCCTGCTGCAGCCTCCCTCCGTCCCTTCCTGCAGCTGCTCTGGCCCGAGCCACGTTTGCTTTTCCGGCCGCCCGCCTGCAAGGCCGGCCGGGCTCGCTCGGGCACAGCAGGTCCCGTTGCAGCTTCAGCCTCCCCACCTCCTCCCGGTGACTGTTTTACACGTCCAGCTTTACCGTCCTACGCTTTGCATTAGAAGGCAGCAGGATGTAATAAATTCGCGTGCGTGCCTTGAGACAGAGTCCTCCGTAACGAGCTCTGAGCTCTGCTGGCAGCCTCTCCCTGGGTGAGTGAGCTGCAGGGTTGCGACCGGAGTGCCTGCCTGCCTTTGGGATCGGTTTGGGATTTGCTAGGCAGTGCATTCCCCTGCGATTTCCAGTGCTCCCCACCTCTCGTGTGTTTACACCAGGAATTTGGAGTACTACTTTTAAAATTATTTTCAAAGAATAAATACCCAAAACCTGGTAATGACACAAAAATTCTGCAGATTAGAACCAGAGAAGACTTGATGTTCATCTGTAATTGCAGAGCTTTGCAAAGCTACGCTTGGTTCAATAGTTTGGTGAGTTCTCAAAATAAGGTAAGATAACCCTGAACTTTTATATGATAACTGGGTTTCACAAAGTTAAAGATTCAGATCTCCAAATTAATTAATAAACTCAGTTAAGATTGGGATCTCCAAATGCAAAGTCCGAGGGCTGGTGCTGGCACGTCCCGGCGTGCCGTGGTTGCCCCTGCAAGGCTGCGCGTGGTGGAGGTGGTGGTTGGCAGGGCTGTGGCAGGGCGCCCGTCCGGAGCTCCTTAGCTCCAGCTGACCGTCGCCGACCCGGCACGGCCCCTGCAGCGGCATTCCCACCCCGCCCCTCTCCAGGACAGCTTTTCCATTCCTGCGTGTGGCTGCTTCTTGTCACTTACCGCAACAATACGTTGCATTTTTCCATTAAAAGGCCCCATGCTACTGAGGACTGCAGCGTTTTAGAGCACTATAAATATGTTTTGAAGATTATGTCTTCTGTCTGACCTAAGTAGATTCTATAATACTGCATGGGTGTTTTTGTTGATGATTACACTTTGCCTGCAGTTTTGTATGCCTGTTGCCATAAACAAATTTTGAATCAAATGAGAATGAGGAAATATTTTTATGCCCAAGCACTGGAAGTTGGTTACCCAAACGCCATTGGTTTTGCTGCACTGGCTAACACTCCTGCTGCTTTTACTTTTTAGTGTGCATGATGTAAGCAACAGCTTTGCCCCGTCCTTGTCCTTTTGTCGGTCAGGCTCACTGTCGTCCATGGGGGCAGGTTTCCCTTCGGTATGTAATGTCTTACCTGCTGCGGCCAGAACAATTTATTTTGGCTTTTTCCTACTAAAGGGAAGCGTGTTTCTGAGCTTAAAAAGGTGAAATACCGTCCTACAATGCAAATTGATTAGGAAAACAAGTATGTCCCTCAACTAATGATTAAAATATCCATTTATAACATACCTGTTAGATTCTGACATCTGTTTCTTGACATTCAGCCTGTTCCTTTGGCTATTGGGCTCAGTTTGTGTTTTTTCTGGGTGAGCCTGAGATGCTGGCGGACGAGCTCTGCATGTTGTGACCTTGTGTAGTCTGGGACCGGCATCTGGCACCCAAGAGAATGGCTTAGATTTTGGTCACTAATGATGATGCTTTTTTGGTTCATTGCTTCATTATCCGTCTATCATAACAGAGAGTTTCATGCGGCTAAATACGTGAGAAGCGGCTGTTGTATGTTGTGTAAAGGAGTTCCTTGCGCTGGCATCCCCAGCCCCAGCCGTGGCTCATAAGCATCAGTGAGAGGCAGGCAAAACCGCGGGACGTGCTGCTTTTGATAGAAGTTCGTTAATAAGATATGTGGTGGATAAAAATAAATTTTGAGCATTGACAGTGGTATATTAACTTGAAATGTTTGAGAAACATCCATCTAAAAAGGTCAGTTTCTTTTCCCTTATTTTCATATTAAGAGACATGTTTAGACTTCAGTGTCTTTTTAATCGCTCCTTGTTGGAGTAATAAAAAATACATTTATAATTACGAAAACATGACCAATTTTTGTGTGTTAAAGCATGAACTTCCTTGTGAATACTTGCTAAGGTTTCTGCCCCTGGCTCCAAGGCCTGTGGTCCAAAACTGTGATCCTGCCCCATCTCCCTCCCTAGGGCAGGCAGAGGAAGTTCCCAAACCCCAGAGGCCCTTCGGTGTCCCGTTTGTCACACTTCTCAATTAACACTTTTTGAACTGCAGTAATTTTGTAAAATATATGGAAGTGTTTCGATTACAAATCCAAAACCTGGAGGTTTATTAATGGCTGGAGGGCACTGGAATGTAATACTTGCGTGGTTGTCTGGTCAGTTCACAGCATTGAAAAAAAACAGCGGCGGTTGTGATGGTTCTATATATAGCAACTTTATTTGAATAGTCTGCATAGCTTTCAAAGTAAATATTAATTCCATTATGCTATAAACTGTTATTTATCATGACAGAAAACCATAAAGTTATTTTACTAGAATATAGCCAGTAAATTGCATATCCTAGATGAGATACAGCACACATTGAATTCCAGTGGCAATTACCCAACATACTTTATACATGTCAGTATTAAACACACTTAAACATGAGTCGCAGCTGAAGCTTATGCAGAAAACACTCTTTAGCCGTTATCCAGCCGAGGCGATGCATCAGCAGAAGACGGCAGTCGCGTTGCAGTGAGCACCGGCCAGGGTCGGAGAGCAAAGTGCCACGGAGCAGTAACTCACTGATACTGTTCCTTGCATATTGTATGTTTGACTTCTTTAATTACCTAAATTACTCATTGAAAGTGCCTCATAATTGCCTGACTCTGAGGTGTTGCAAGAAGTCTAGGTTTTAATTATGCTTTTTTTTTTTTTTTTTAAGATGTAGTGCATTTAGACTTGTACAAGGCGAATATTTAAAAAGATAGATTTTCACTAACTGTTGTTGTAAATGAAGGTAGGTGTCCCTACCAGAGGTAGGGCTGCTGGTGAAAGCGGTCAGGACTTTATCCTTCCTAAAGTGTGCATGGGGTTAAACTGGCTGCGCTGGCAGCTTCCACAGGCTCCACTTTGATCCGTGGATCAATTATTTCTCACGCACAAGCAGCAGTGCAGAAGGAGGGGTGCTTCCAGCTCTGCAGCGTCCTGGGTAGAGGACATATCAATAGAGCTGTTGTTGTGACAGGCCAGAGGATTGTTGCACAATATTACAAATTTCAGTCGGTTTCATGAATGCTGTCACTGATGGCAGCCTTCGGTGTGGACTGACCTTCAGCGTAGATTAGATCTTTCATTTTACAGCAGAAAACAATATCAGGGAAACATTAAGGTTCATCAGCAGTTGGATGCGCTTGTGCTAGCAGAACAGTGAAGGCTATCTGCCAAAAATTATTGACTTGTTGACTTTTATCTGCAAAAGTAACTCTTTTTATGTATAACCTATGAGAACTGTGCAGTGACTGTTGTTAGAGGAAAACCCCGACAGAGTATTGAGTAAAATAATTAGTTTTTAAAAAATCTAGGTTTAGTTTCTTTTTCTTTAATGAGTAATAAATACCAGCCACCTGTGTCACAAAGCATTGCCCTAAGCAGAAGAACATAAAGTTCATCATATCATATTTGTAAATACTTTATACATTTGTATGAAAACTGGGGAGAGAAAAAGGCTCATTTCATCAGAAATGTCTGTAAGATCAGCCAGATTGCCTTCAATACCAGAAAGATTAAAACCACGAGATTGTCATTGGAGGACTGTTCAGATATCAAAGGATCTTCTCAGCGTGCAATCGCCCGGTATTTGAATTGTAAAAATACCTTTGAAATTGCTCAACTCTTCATTAAACAAACAAAATCTGAAGTGGATTGGGGATAGTTCATGATTTTAGCGTTAGATTATCAAAATCAAAGCAAACTGTGTAACAATTGTTGAAGGTCCATTTTAGGAGGAAAAACCCCAAGCACAAGATTGTTAGCTGTAATATTTCTTGATATCCTGTAACCAGGAGGGTACATTAATCAAAATACAGATTGCAAGGTCAAGAAGAACGACTGTCATCATCTGACCTGTATAGCATACGTCAGAAAATTCCACCTACTGATGCCTGAATTCAGTCCGTGACTTCTCGTTGAGCCTTTATCTTTCAGAAGGATGTTGGTCATGATTTACAGATAGGAAAAGACAGAGAATCTGCTGCATGCTTAGGAACGATGCTTCAAGAGGCTAATTGCTTGTACTCTTCAAATGCTTCGTTTATCGCTACGTTGGCTCTGTCCCCTGCCTTCTAGGAGCCTACAGCTGGATCTCTTCCACCTGGCAGGGCTCACAGTGCCGTGGTCAGGGGAGGTGAGTGCTGATGGCGGAGGCTCGCTCTGCTTGTGGCAGGCCAAGGCCTCACGAGCCCCCCATGGAGGCAGGGGCCTGCTCTGCAGGCTGGCAGGCAGGAGGACATCAAGTGTTTCCCCAGGGGTCAGGACTGGGTCCAGCCCTGTTCAATATATTCATCAATGACCCAGATGAAGGGATGGAGCGTGCCCTCGGCAAGTTTGCCGATGACACACAACTGGGAGGAGTGGTGGACACAGCGGAAGGCTGCGCTGCCGTTCAGCGTGACCTGGGCAGGCTGGAGGGTTGGGCAGAGAGGAACCTCATGAAATTCAACAAAGGCAAGCGCAGGGTGCTGCACCTGGGGTGGAATAATCCCATGCATCAGTACAGGTGAGGGGCTGACCTGCTGGAGAGCAGCTCTGTGGAAAGGGACCTGGGAGTCCTGGGGGACAACAGGATGGCCATGAGCCAGCAATGTGCCCTTGGGGCCAAGAACGCCGATGGCATCCTGGGGTGCATCTGGAGGAGTGTGGCAGGCAGGGCGAGGGAGGTTGTCCTCCCCCTCCACTCTGCCCTGGTGAGGCCGCATCTGGAGTAGTGTGTCCAGTTCTGGGCTCCCCGGTTCAAGAAGGACGGGGAGCTGCTGGAGAGGGTACAGCAGAGGACGACAAAGAGGATTAGGGGACTGGAACGTCTTTCTCATGAGGAAAGGCTGAGGGACTTGGGTCTTTTTAGTCTGGAGAAGACTGAGGGGGGTTCTTATTAATGCTTATAAATACCTAAGGGGTGGGTGCCAGGAGGATGGGGCCAGGCTTTTTTCAGGGGTGCCCAGTGACAGGACGAGAGGTAACGGGCACAAACTCAGTCAAAGGAAGTTCCATCTAAACATGAGGAGGAGCTTCTTTCCTTTGAGGGTGGCAGAGCACTGGAACAGGCTGCCCAGAGAGGTTATGGAGTCTCCTTCTCTGGAGATATCCAAAACTCACCTGGACGCATCCCCGTGCAACCTGCTCTGGGTGACCCTGCTCTGGTGGGGGGTTGCCCTAGATGGTCTCCAGAGGTCCCTTCCAACCCCTCTCATTCTGTGATGCTGTAGGGACCATAAGTCATCTTTGGGAAGAGTACCTGTCCTTTGACTGTCCTGCTACTTATCAACCCCTCATCCCTTGTCTCTAGTATTCCTGGCTTCCATAAAAAGTTTCTCCCACTTTCTCCCAAGGTCTGTCTCCCTCACTCCCAGACTGCATGGGGCTTTGGCCGCGTTGCAAGGCATGTTGTTCAAAGGGGCACGTTTTCTCAAAGAAAAGCAAAGTTCTGTTCTTGTTCAGAAAACCACAGTTTTCTTTCTCACATTCTTTTTTTGAAGTTTGATTTTTTGGGTTGCAAGAAATAGCTTTATTTAAAATGTGCTGGTGTTTTTCCTACTGAAAGCTTAGCCAAAGTCTGTGGTTATTCTCTGGCTGCACAGCAGTATCAGCTCCCTTGGTGATGCAGTGATGCGCATAGGAAAAAGACGTTGTAAACTTGGTCTGCGTAGTGTGGAGAATAACCCAGCTGCTGTTGAGAATACAAAGGTAGAGAGAGAGTCTACCAAATAAAGCTTCATTATAGCAGGTTGTAAAAATGTCACGATGGAAAGTTTGCGAGGTAGGACAGCGTGCGCTTTGAGCAGAATCAGTGGAGCTGCAGAAGCTGCCCGCCAAAGGTCAGGCTGGTGGTTTTGCATAGGGAGAAGCAAAACGATCAGCAAGTCATCAGTATCCATGAGCAGAGCCTGAGATAGGCAGCTTGTCCCTCTCTCCCGGGTGGGAGAGGGCTGGGGCAGGGTGTATGTCCCACCCGACTGCTAACGAGGCGAGAGGGAACGTGGTCTAATCGTTGAGCCAACTCCCAGCCCAGACAACAGGGTGTCGCTCGACAGGCTGTGCTTTGACACGAGCGTGGTTGGTACAAACAAGCCCAGATGCCCTGGACATTGGGACAATGCAAGAGGGAAAATTCGTGTGTCAAAGGCCGCTGACAGATGGCTTTCGTCAGGAGCGTGTATCTGAGTCGGCACAGCCAGGGACTTCGGCACCGGCCAGGAGATGAGTCAAGGCCGTGCCCTCTCCAGTCCCTCGGTGAGAGGCACAAAACTGACCTGTGAGAGATGCTCAGAAACAGAACCAGAATTTTAATGCAGGTTTATAAAATGCATCTGGTGGTGTTGCATGACAGGTGGATCAGTTCTCCACTTTCCGCTGTGCCACGTTACTTTTTACGTATTATTTCTGATCTGAGGAGTCCTGCAAGTTGTTTTAAAACAACGTTTTTGTTGCTCTTTCCAGAAGACTGCTGACGTTTCCTTGTTCCCTCTAGCCACTGTTGCTAAAAGCCTTCCCATGCATTCCGATAACCTCCTTGTCCTTCCAGCGGCTCCCCTCGAGCCACTGATGCCTGGTCAACACTGTCCTTTCCTGCCATCCAAATTCTTTCACCTTTTCTTTGGATCCCGTTAGTGGCATCTTGGCTCCTTCCGCATCTGTTTCAAGACCCTCTTCTTCACCTTTAATGTTTTTAGAGTTTTGCCCCGTTGACGTCTTGTCCTGATTTCCCACTTGGTTCTGTAATTCCCTTCACCCCTTCCGATTCTGTCCCCTTGTCCATCATCTCTTTCCTTTCCAACCCTGTCCATCTCAAGTTGTATCCAATATCTTTTCTTCCTCTGCCCTTGTTTGCCTTCCCTGCACTACACTGTGTGTTCTTTGGGGCGCGCAACGTGCCTTCATCTTTTTCGGAGAGTACTGCGTACACCTGCAGGGCTGTGTAAGTGATTAACCGCACTGATGATAAAATGTAGGGCATAGTGCTTTTTTGGGTAAGAACTACATCACCATTGAGGCTACATTTTGCTTCCAGGGATGTAAATGTCTGTGCTGGTTTTGGCTGGGATAGAGTTAATTTTCTTCATAGTAGCTAGTATAGGGCTGTGTTTTGGATTTGTGCTGGAAACAGTGTTGATAAAGCAGGGATGTTTTAGTTATTGCTGAGCAGTGCTTACACAGAGTCAAGGCCTTTTCCGCTTCTCACACCGCCCCACCAGCGAGTAGGCTGGGGGTGCACAAGAAGTTGGGAGGGGACACAGCCGGGACAGCTGACCACAACTGACCAAAGGGATATTCCATACCATATGATGTCATGCTCAGTATATAAACTAGAGGGAAAGCTGGCTGGGGGGACCGCTGCTTGGGCTGGACATCGGATGGAGGGTGGTGAGCAATTGTTTTCATTTGCATCACTTGCCTTTCTTGTTTGTTGTTGTTTTCATTACAATTTTTATTATCATTATTATTATTATTTTACTTCATTTCATTTATTAAACTGTTTTTATCTCAACCCACGAGCTTTCTCGCTTTTACTTTTCCTATTCTCTCCCCCATCCCACTGGGGCAGGGGGGGGAGTGAGCGAGCGGCAGTGTGGTGCTTAGTTGCCAGCTGGGCTTAAACCACAACAATGTCTTTTCACCAAGTAAAAGGAGCATCTAGGACCTTCACCAAAGCCCTATTTTTATTGCGTGAGGTTCAGGGTGACAAGCAAGACCTTGAAATGCTTCATGTGTACGGGCAAGGGGTTCTTATTATCGTATGCAAACAGAAGTAGCTCCAACTCTGGATTTCGGGTTTTTCCTCCCCGAGACCCTTGAGGGATGTGTTCAAGAAACGTGCTGTCGTGAGTGTACAGACCCCTTCTGATCCTCACTTTTTGGGGGTCACCATTTGAGCTGTTAATCAGATAACCATCCTTTTTGTTATGGAGGAATTTCAATAGCAGTTTGCTCTTTCTCTAAACATAACAAGTTTCAAGATGTAAAACCTTTCCATGCCGGACTGTGGCTTTCCATGCAGGACTCCAGAGAGCAGGGAAGGGCATGGCCGGGAAGTGGCAGGAAGCAGCAGGTGAGCTCAGCAGTTGGCAATTCCCTGTGTAATCTGGGAAAAAAAGGAAGCAGCCCTCAGACAACCTGGCGGGAAGTTGGAAATCAGGGTGTAAACAGAACATGGGGTAATGAAAGGAGATGGTGCTTCTCCTGCCCACACAGTGCATCCAGCAAGATGCTGCCCAGCAGGTCTGAGGGTCATACCTGGAAGATCTGGGAAATAAAAGTGGACCGCGTAGCTGTTTCCCTGCGCCTTCCCAACATAATTAATCAACAGTTACATCCTGTCAATTAGGCTAAGTGGGGAACAACGTATTGCTGTCATTTCAGAAACTTCAGTTGAAATGTGTTCCCGTGGGTCGGGCTGGCAAGTGTAATCTGTTTTTGTTTCCTTTCTATAGTTTCTGTCCGCTGGTTGGCAAGTGAGGGAATCGGGTAAAATGGACAGAAATCGTGCACGCTGTGGGTAGGCAGGAGTGACCTTCTGCTTTTGGAGCTGGTGAAGTTCTCAGGAAATGCTGGGAAATGCCTTAAAGCAAGTTACAAGTGTCCTAATGGTTAAGGTTAAGCTTAGTAAGGCCAAGATAAAATTTTTGAAGTCCCTCTAACAACATTCAC